>NC_133653.1:53585703-54185703 GCF_009905375.1 Apium graveolens
ACGGATCTCCTTGTCGTAAACCATGACTCAGGATTATTGGGCTCATCTCGAAATCACCATGAACTATTTTATACTCCACTGTTGATACACATGTAAGAATCAAATTTGTCCACCAGTTACTAAACCCCATTGCTAGAAGAATACCACGAAGAAATTTCCACTCAATTCGATCATAGGCCTTAGACATGTCTAGTTTAAGAGCCATGTGCCCTTCCTTACCAATTTTTTTGCGCTTTAAATAATGCATGATTTCAAAAGAGACCATAACATTATCTGATATTAATCGACCAGGCAGAAAAGCACTTTGATTATCTGAAATAACAGTTTCCAAGACCCTTTTTAATCTATTTGCAAGAACCTTCGTAATTATTTTCATAACTACATTACATAAAGCAATTGGCATTAAGTCAGTCAAGGTCGTTGGATGCTTCTTTTTGGGTATCAGTACAATATTAGTCTCATTCGCATTCTCAAGCAACACACCTGTTGTAAGAAATTCCTTCATCATGTTCACAATACTTTATTTCACTACTAACCAGTTTTTTTGAAATAAAGCCGGGGTCATGCCATCAGGCCCCGGAGCTTTAACTGGATGCATACAAAACAGAGCTTCCTTTACTTCCTTCTCAGTGACTGGTGCCTGGACCTCTTCATTTTTCTGATCAGTGATAGTCCTCGGCACACAATTAAGAACTTCATCAACCTGGGTTTGATTTTCAGTGAACAGCTGCTGAAAATAATCCCTGACCATGTCATGTAAACCACATTTCCAATCCACCCATTCACCATCTTTATTCTTTAGACTTTGAATATAATTGTTTCGCTTCCTTCTATTACAAGAGGCGTGAAAGTATTTAGTGTTTTTGTTACCAGCATGCAACCACAGCTGTTTCGATCTTTGTCGCCAAAAGATTTCTTTTCGATACAACACTAAATGAAGTTGTTTTCTTGCCAACTCGTAAGCTGCAACTGACTACGAATCTCGTTTGTCCCTTAGTGCTTTCAGTTGAATTTTTTAATCCTTAATACGTTTGCCAAAATCTCCAGTAACCTCACGACCCCAAACCTCCAAACTCTCTGCACATCACTCCACTTTTTGCATAAAATTACCACTGATTTCCTCCTCCCATCGATCTTTTATAATCTGGAAGCAAACAGGTTTTGTTAAAACTGTGTTTTCAAATTTAAAATGTTTTTTTTTTATTTTCCTTACATGGCTGCTCTGGAATAAGAAGGAGAGGGCTATGATCTGAGGGGGATCCCTCCAAATTGTACACTTTAGCTCTACTAAACTTGTCAATCCACTGATCATTAGCAAGGACTCTGTCCAAACATATTTCAATCCAGTTACTGGTGTTACGCCCACGTTCCCAAGTAAACTGGTGACCAATAAGATCAAGATCATGAAGTTTAGCATCGAACAAACACTCTTTAAATCCCTCGATCAAATAGCTAGGGTAGGAAGACCCCCTTTTTTATCAGCTTGCGATATGACATTGTTAAAATCACCTACTAAACACCACGGAAGATTTGCATCGCGTGATAAATTTGTCAATAAACTTTCCTCCACTAATTTATCATTTTTCGTAAACTCCGTGTCCAACCCAAATGTAAATATTTGGGAGAGACGGAGTGAGTATCATTTATGCACACGAAATGAAACGACTGACCGGAAACAAATAAAAACAAACTGTTACACGTAGAGATGTTAAAAAAATCTGAAGCCCGAAATCCGATCTGGAAAAAAGTCCGAAAAGTCCGATCTGGTTCGGCCCGGCCCGGCCCGCAGGTCTTAAATGAGCCTCTTTTTTTCTCGAAAATTTTGCCCGGACCGAAGACGAAAAGCCCGGATTTTAAAAAGCCCGGATAAAAGTACAGATCGAAAAAAGCCCGGATAAAAGCCCGGTTCGCTAAAGGCCGAACATTTTAAAAAGCCAGATTAAAAAACCGATTTTTTATATAAAATTTGAAAATATATAATACTTTTTATGATTATTAATATTATATCATAATATTAGAAGCAATTAAGGTATATATAATTGTTTATATATTATATTAAAAAAGTAATTATTTATTTCGGCGTCTAAACTACTCTATCTAATGTATCAAGATATTATTTTCTCCGGTATTTAAACTACTCATAATTCGAGTTATAAAATATTAAAATATTTTTTAATATATAAACAAAAAGCCCGGATAAAATCCGGTTCGGCCCGCGGGCCTAAAACAGAACTTATATTTCTTAGGAAGCCCGGCCTGGCCCGACCCGATTTTTAAAAAAGCCCGGCCCGATCCGTTTTAAAAAAAAGGGCTTTTTAAAGCCACGATAAAGTCCGGCCCGATGGGCTTTTTGTGCATCTCTAGTTACACGAATTTTTTAAAGTTCACGTTACATTTAAGAATTTTAACTTAAGTTTAACAAAGTTACAAATAGAATTCATAACCTTTATTAATAAGCGAAACCTCTTTTTAAATGATACCTTGGTTTCACTTATTTTTTTTGGTAGCACCATCTTTTAGTTTCACTTTTTATGATTCATGTTATAACTGTAAGTGTATTATTTTTATCATTTTTGATTCCTATATGAGTTATAATTCTATATATATTATATTTACCCGTTTTTCTTTATTAATAAACTTGTTAAGTGATATTTTAATATCACCTTTTGTTTTCAGTTTTTATGATTCATGTTAGAACTCTAATTGTATTATTTTTATCCTTTTTGATTTCTATATGACTTATAATTCTATATGTATTATTTTTATCCATTTTTCTTTATTAATAAACAAAACCTATTTTTAAGTGATACTTCGATTTCACTTTTTTTTAGTTCCACCACCTTTTGTTTTCACTTTTTCTGATTCATGTTACAAATCTAAGTATATTATTTTTATTCTTTTTTATTCTTATATGACTTATAAATCTTTATGTTTTATTTTTACTCATTTTTTAAATTTTTATAAGCCATGATCCATTATTATTTTTATAGGTTTGAATCCTATTTTTAATTATATTTTAGAATAAATAAGTCCATAAATTGACTCAACTAAATAGATTCCGAGAAATATAAATTACGACCAAGTAAATAGGTAATGTGTTTAAATTGGAATTATTTAATTTAGAATTTTTTATTTGTCGGTGGTATTCCATTTTAATAAAATGATATGAATATTATAAAAACTGTATTTTGGTTTCACCGCTAGAAAATAATAAAATTGTTCAAAACGTAATATGATTACAATTCTATTTTCGTAAAACTCTAAATTATTTCTTGGTAAGATACTTGGTTTCGTCTTAGTACGATTACGTCGTATTTTGGTTTCACACCTATATTTCTCTTTCATGAAGAGTTCTACATTGTTTTTTAACAAAATATAGATTGAAATCATATATTATAATTACAATAATTTTATTTTTCATAGAATATTTTTTTATTTTTTTATTAAAATAAAAAATTGAATTCTTTAAACACTGTTATTATTAATTAATAAGGAAACCATCTTTTAAGTGATACTTTGATTTCACCCATTTTCGGTTTTACGAACTTTTGGTTTCACCTCTTTTTAAATCTTACTATAGCTCTAAATATACCCATTTTATTCTTTTTTTATTCATATATGACTTATAATTCTATATTTAATATTTTACCTATTTTTTGATTTTTATATATTACATATTTATATTGTTTTTATATAAACGGAATCGTATATAAATTGTAATTTCTAGATTCATACCTACAGAATTCTATTTTAGCACTAAATACAAATTTATACATACATCATGAATATTTTATTAGAAGAATTATGCAATCACAAACTATAAAAAAATACAAATTCAGCTAACAATAAGGAATTTAATATGCAATTACTTACTAATGTTGATTTAATTTTTTATTAAATTATCCATCAATCGTGTTGCGACTAAAGTTTCGATGTAAAATATTAGTTATGTCTTTTTGAACAACATATACATAATAACGTTGAGTTTGTTGTTCTAATAAGATTTGAGTTAATAAAAACTACATATAATGTAAAAAGAAAAATTGCAATAACCGTACAATTTTATTTATTATATATTTTAATAAAAAATTAAAATAAAATTTTATAATCATTATTTAATATTGATATTTTGATCTCGGCCAGTGCTTCGTACGAGTTATCTACTAGTATAATAATAAGTGATTGAACATTAAATTATAAGACAATATTATTCTTCATTTTTCACAATCATCTGCATATTCACTCTCCACCACTTGTTAACGATCAACAATGATCTAGAAAATATATACATACACATGAAATCTATATGTTATATATTCCCCCTCTGTTTTTATATATTTGTCGTTTGACTTTTGTGCACGTAGTTTAAAGTGGTTTGACTGTGTAGTTAAAATAATTATTTTTAAAAAATTCATTTTATGAATTTTAGTATAAGTTATATATTTTTATTCAGAAAAATAAAATTTTAAATATAATTATTTTTACTATCTGGTCAAACCATCTTAAGATGTGTGTAAAAAAGTCAAACGACAAATATATAAATATAAAGGGAGTACAATATGAACGTGTCCGGAGAGTATATGGTGTATATGTATATATCCTTATCCTCGGGGTCGGTCCTGAATTATAAAATTCCCAATGCGGACATATAAATTTATGTTCATGTAATAACTCACGACTTAAAAATTATTCACCTATATCACACGAATTATCCATTGCACAAAGTGTAAGGTTAAGGATAAGTTAACCACACAACGTGTAAAATATTTTAAATTTTATTACAAGTAGCCTTTTATGCACACCTTTATTTTTCCCAGCTTATTTTCCCCATTATCGTATCATTGTCCCTCACATCGTCAATATTTAGGTCAAACTCATAGTGCATTTATAGGTACATTAAAAAGTCTTTCTCTTTACCCTCATGAATTGAAAAAAAAATCTACCATGACAGATGTAACAGCTATATCAACACAACGTATAATAAGTGTCATTCTAAAAAACAATTGCCTCTAGATGGTGTATACCTCATGCCATAACTTGCATTGTTTGGGCCAGCCCTATTTGTACTAAAAAACATAAAGAAATTATTTTCATAAAAAGACCTTTGACTTGTGTGAAAAATGTGCAAAGTACAATATTTTAAATGAAATACAATACACAACATCAAGAAGTGTCTGTTGTAAATCACTTTTATTCTCCATATTGCATACCTTTTAATACCTCGAACTTAATATTTTTTCGAGGTCTCGGCCAAAACTAAATACTTAGATTTCACAAAATATCTGTCAAAAAAACACAACCTATTTACAACGAACAAAATATACATGTTATATACATGTTTTTCTTCAAAAAATTACTTGTTTTTCTTTAAAAATCCACCCGAGAATTATATACATGTTTATATTGAAATATTAAACAGTAACGTAATAACATCTACCGCGTATTGTGTATGTAAAAACAAAGTAAGGACCTTTGTATCTCAACAGTATAATAAAGTGGTGCCACAAACCTGCACTTCATTTTATCCATAATTATATTATTCGATTAATATAATTGTTTGAGAAATTGATTTCTTATGTAATTCTACATGAAGTTCTAAAACTTGATAAATCATTTAAAAAAATCATCTCCAAACACGAAGATTTCAAGTATGTCGTAGTACTCAACGAGAGATGCACAAGTAACCTCGACTGACTGAGCAAGCAAACCTAGATTATGAACATAAAGTGTTTAAGTTTTAGGGCTATGTTACCTTTTAACATGATTAATGAGTATGTTCTTTTATGATAATTAGAGCATCTCCAACCACATAAAATTCTTAGCTAAAAATCATTAATACATACTATAAATAGAAAATATAGAGATTATGTAAAAAAAATCCATCTCCAATGGTACATTCCCTTGTTTATAAATATAGCCGATCTCTTGATATTGGATATATTTGTTGAAGCACTACAGACCTGTAAGAAATCTGTAAAAAAAATTAATCATTTATTACCATATTGTAGTAATATAGTCTATTTATAACAACATAAAATTTTAATAACATACTATTTTTTAAAATATAGCTAACCAATATAGCCTATACCATCGAAGTACAATGCCTTACAGGTTCAACAAATTTTACAAATTTTCCTACAGGTCCAATTTATCCAACCAATTATAGCTGACATCATTGGAGATGCTCTTAAAATTCATATCGATCTATTTCTTATCTCTATCTGTCTTTCTCGAATTGCAAGCAAAATCCCCTCTTAACATAATGAATGGCTAACTAGTAATATTTAGAATTCTTTTCTGATCAATCATTAGATCCCATTTTATTTTGTCTTTTGGTTTGGTTGACGAGGACTCTAAAAAGCAAATACTTTGGGGTCTTTTGGGTCCGGTACAACCCTTTAAAAAGCAAATACTTTGGGGTCTTTGGGGTCCGATACAACTTTGATTTCAAACAAAATTTGTAGGAGTCACGTCAAGTTTATACGGTAATTTTAAAATTAGCACGGAAATGTAAGGTTTTCTTTCTCTATTTCTTCTTTCTTCTCCTGTGTAGATTAAAAATACTCTAATTTTCTTTTTATGGTTTTAGTTTTTACCCCTATCATTCGCCTGTCTCCGTGTCTCCGTCCCTATTTATAACTTCATTGTGATGTCATGTATGTTAAGAGTAATATTTATCTCATATTTTTTTCTTGTATTTTGTTAAGTTATATCATGTTTTAATTTTAATTCATGTTCAGAAGTATATAAGTATCAAAATATTAGCAAGTTACTTAATAAATGAATTTCATTAGTTACACTTAATCATGTATGTTATTTTGTTAGTACTTATTCATATCATTGACAATGTCTGGTCTAATCTTCGGTTTATATTATTATGTCCGACACTCTATTTAGGTTAAGGTATTGATGGATGGTCTTGTCTCATAACCAGTAGTTTGTTTACAATTGCTAAAGATCGGTTAATTTTGGATTCAAATGTTTTAAATATTTCCCTTGACTAATGTAGTAAAATGTTCGTAAAATGTTTCTTCGGTTTTTTGTTATTGGCTTTTAATATATTAATTAAAAGGTTGTTTGTTGTAACCTCCCATCTTACTCGTGTTTTATCCATTTTATGCATGTACAGAGCTTGACATATTATTTTAATAATTGTATGTATTTTTCAAATTAATGTTATGGTATGATGCCTTTTGATGATTAAAATTTTATTGCATTAAAATTTCACAGAAGAACATTAATTTTTTTTTCAGTTTTGTTTTTCAAAAATTAATTAGAAATTTTATGTGTATATTTTTAATATTATTTAATGTGCCCAATTTGTATGCTTATAATTTTGACTTTTTAGGAAACTTGTAAATGGTCTTTATATATGATTAAGGCTATTAAAGGTTAATATATGAGTTTTTTTGTCGGTAGTTAATATATGAGTTTAATTTTATTTGTATTCATCTTTTTCTAGTCAACATGGAAGAGTTATTAGTCCTTAATCTCCTCCTTTTAGTTACATATTTTAAACTTTGAATTTATAATCCAAATAAATAATTCTTAGTCAACTTAGATGATTTCGCTTTTTATGTGTATTAATGTGACTTAAAATATTTTATTTAAGATTTTAAAGTTATAATTAATTTATTTTGTAGACTAGTTTTGTTGACCAATCATTAAATTATAACTTTATTCAAAATACTTGTATCATATCCGGGTTAAGTGTATATAGAATTTTTTGTGATTATGCAGGTAGTATCATACATGATGATTTTTTTGCCCTTATATAGTGCTTTGATGAGTCGTTAATGACTATATGTGTCCTATTTTATGAACTTTTATGTCTAACCAAAGGTACTACCTCTGATTTTGAAAACTTGTCGTTGGATATTTTATTCATATAAAATATGTAGTTAGTCTTTTACTTATGTGTAATTACATCGACTTATTTATCTTTTCTTGTTTATTTTGTTGTGTTTCAGATTTATTTGTATGATAGATCAAAGGAAACAGGAGGAACGATAGCATGATGTAGTGTCGAATCTATGTACATATTTTTTAGGCATTATCTTTTTTGATATAAAGGTTTTATTGTCTAAACATCCGAGTGAATCTCTTTTTTATGGTAATCGTAATCTAGATTATGAGCCATATATTGGCTAAGCATATCTTTCGGTTAGATGATAAACTTTTATGTTAAAAGAAACCCTTACAATCCCTATTCATCTCGAGGATATGTATTTCAAATTCAATCAATAAATGAAACCTTAGACTTATTACAGAGCATCCAGACAGAAAAATAAATATTGGAGAAGTAATCAACCTCAGATTTACGAACCGTTTGTAATAAAGATAAGTGTTAGAGCTCCTGAAAAAGCCTGACATAGTAGAGCGAATATTCTGCCACATACCTTAAATAATAGTGAAAATGATTACCTGTCACTATCAGCACATCCTATCTGCGGCTTTTCACATGCCAAGAGGGTGCTTATATGTGTTCACCATTTGGCTCCTTGCGCACATGTACGTCATATGCATGCTCGACGCGTCCTGCCATCTTGCAAGGGAACTGTCTAGATTACGAGGTAAAACCCCAAAACCCTTATCATTAGCCTATACATAGACTAATGACAAGTGTTGGCTAACTACAATTTTATGCACACACAAATACACTCTCTCTACTTTGTTTTTCTTCTCCGAGACCTTGTTCTCATTCTCACGTCGGAGGTGACGCGAGGCCTCCGCCCCCCGGCCGTATTATTTTGTTGGATTCCACTCAGGTAGTTTCACCGCATCCCGACCGTTCGACGTTGATTAGAAGAGAAGGAGTTCACACGGAGTACTGGGCATCAGACATTTTATAAACTCATATGTTACTAAAATGTTTACATGTTATATAGTTTAAAAATATATTCGAGTGTGAAATACAATTTCTTTCAATTTTGTATCGGACAATTAATTAATGATTTTCTTAAGAACTGTACTTGAAAGCGTTTTAATTTTTAATTTTGATAATTGCCGCCATTTAGCATTATTTTGACAAGATCAAGTTATTCGATTACGAATAAATTGAGTTTATTTATGTTAGTTACCTTAATTTCTTATAGGCTTCTATGTATGTACTGAATGTTGGCAAAAATGAGTAATACAATAATTAATTTAAAAATTGCAAATTTTCAAAATAAGTACGAAAAATGTGCATATGTTTCCACTTTTTCAAAATTAGCTCATATTATAAGTCACTTTTACTTATACACAAATATTTCAAAATAAGTTATTATATTTTTCAAGTTGAATTGTTGAAATCAACCCGAAAAATGATTCCCAAACAAGTCCTAAACGAGTGTTTATTTTTTTCACTATCTTATCTCATTTTGTTTAAGAACCCTAGACTACTTTCGCTCATTCCTCACTTTTAATTATTGTTTTAGATTAGGTATTCTACAAGCAAATTATAGTAACAAAAACTATTTAGTTAACCTCTTTCTGAAAAACAAATCACTCTAAATAAAACCAAATCAAATACATGTAGTATATTTCAGATATCTACAAGTCACTACCTTAAAGAAGGAGACTATTTCTGTAAATGACCGATTTAGTGTATAATAAATAAAATAGTATATATACAAAAACTAATTTTAAACAAGTATTAATTCCATCACATAATTGTGAAATGGTCAATATTATACATGAGCTGATGAGCCTATTGCACTCTTCATATGAGACTTACCTGGGATTATATTTTCTTGATCAACCCAATTTTAATGTCCGAAACGTTCTTGTCTGACGAAACTTTTGAATCCAGAACTTGTTTGTCCATACTAAACTTTGACGATTTCCGCTTGATCTTCATAAAACTAAAAATCAATTTTGCGAATCCAAAACTTATAATTCAGAAACAAGAATCAACGGTGATGGTAACTATGTCAAATTTAGAGTTTACAGTGGTGATTGAAATAGATTAAAAGGTCACAAACTTTGGATAAATTCATAATATTTTACATGCCAAGAAGAAGTAACATGAAGATAATATAATAAACCCCCAAAATATAATTGATCCTATATATCTCAACTTGACCCCTTCACTATGTAACAGAATTGGACCACTTGCACTTCCAGATGTCATCACTAGATTGTGAGCTACATCTTATTTGTTTTATCAAGAAATTTATTGATCCAGCCCCTCTGGACAATATTATGCTCCACACCTGCTATATTGGCTACATTGGAATGTATATAGCTAACATCCCCACTCAAATTAGGAGGGAAAAACATATTGAGGACTCCAAACTTGCCAAGTAAGAACTGGAGTTGAGTAGAACCCAAAGCTTTTATGAACAAGTCGCCAGGTTATTGATCAATTTCCAAGTAAGTAGTGAAAATCACATATTTTTGTAATTTTTAACGCATAAGGTGACAATCTATTTCGATATATTTTGTCCGTTCGTGATAGACAGGGTTGGCAGCAATATAAATGGCAGAAACATTGTCAAAGTACAGAGTGATAGGATGAGGCTGATTAACACCTAGCTCACCAAGTAAGGCATGATGCCAAACTACCTTATACGTGGTGTTAGCCATTGACCTATATTCTGCCTCAGAAGAAGACCTGGACATTGTAGGTTGCTTCTTGCTTTTCTAAGATATGAGAGAATCACCTAAGTTTATGCAGAAACCAGTGACAGACCTTCTACTAATCGTAGAACTGCCCCAATCAACATCACAAAAGGCAGTTAAAGTTAATAAGGAGTGGGAGGACAAAAGCAGACCTTGACCACATGTGACCTTGAGATATTTTAGAAGTCTATAAGCAGCATTTAAGTGTACGGATTTAGGAGATGCCATGAACTGAGATTGAACATGAACATATTCTGGCCTAGAAATGGTAAGGTAGATTAATCTAATAATGAATCGTCGATAAAGAGAAACATCAGAAATGAATGCAGACTCATCAAGGGTGAGAAGTTGATGATTTTGCACTAAAGGAAGAGCAAAAACTTTATACTTCAGCAGTCCAGCATACTAGCATCTTTGAGAAGATCAATAGTGTATTTCCTTTGATTAAGATATATGCCAGATGCAGATCTAGCTAAATCAAGACCCAAGAAATACTTTAAAGTGCCTAAATCCTTTATTTTGAACTGAGTACTCAGAAAGGATTTGACAGAGGCCATAAGAGTAGACTTATTACAGGTCAATACCATATCAACAACATACACCAAAAGGTTGACTATAGAAGAACCAGATGTGTAGGTAAAAAACCTGTGATCACTGATGGATTGAACATATCCAAATATCAGTAAGGCAGTGTACAGTTTCAAGAACCATTGCCTTGGGGCCTGCTTAAGGGCATACAGAGATTTCTTGAGTTTACAGGTAAGACGTTGGCCAGGATATTTGGCTTGCAGATCAGCAGAAGGAATGTAACCAGGTGGTAAGGACATGTAGACATCCTCACTTAAGTCACCATGTAAAAATGTTAGTGACATCTAGTTGGTCAATGACCCAATTTTAGCCGCAACAACAGCTAGAAGATCTCGAAATGAAGACAACTTTGCAACCGGTGCAAATGTTTCAAAATAGTCGACACCCTCAGTTTAAGTAAATCCTTTTGCCACAAGTCTACCTTTGTACCTCTCGACTTCCCCTGTAGGTAGATATTTGACTTTATATATCCATTTATAGCCAACTTGTTTTTGATGAGTAGACAAAGGTACCATGTCTCATTCATCATTAGCCTCTAGAGCAACAATCTCAAAAGCCATAGTTGTGCACCATTCAGGATGAATCACAGCTTGATTATAAGTACATGATTCTGAGAATTTGGTTACATTGGCTAAGAAATGAGTATATTCAGGTGAGAAAGAGTCATAATAAAGTAGACCAGTGAACGAAGCTGAGAGATAATTAGCTTGAGACTGAAGAGTTTTGGGTAAGCCTGTATAATAAGAGAATTTGATTGGTAAAGTATTATTTTGATAGGTCAAGCTGGGATAGGAGATGGAGGAGTAAGATCATCAGTAGAAAAACATGGAGAGTTATTATGGATGTCAGTGGGAGACTCAAAAGGTGTGATAACAGTAGAAACAACTGGAAGTGACTCAGAATATGAAAGGTCATTTGTCTCCACTAATGGATTAGAGGTGAACAATTGAGAGGGAGCTGATGACTGAATAGACTTGAAAATTAAATTTGTTTTGGCTACATTACAAATTGCATATATGTCAAAAATAATGAGTTAAGAGTGGTTTAACATACCTAACTCACTTACCAACCTAGGAAAAGTTGATTCATCAAGTGGCTTGGTAAAGATGTCTGCAAGTTGTTGCTCACTTGGAACAAAATGAAGTTCCATATTGCCATTCATAAGATGCTCTCTTATGGAGTGATATTTGATGTCAAAGTGCTTTATCCTTGAATGGTGCACATGATTTTTAGTGATTGCAATGACAATTGTGTTGTCATGGAAAATTGGGATCTTGTCCACATGCAGATCATAATCCAATAGTTGATTTCTCATCCATAAAATCTGTGCACAACAACTACCAGCAACAATATATTCAGCCTCAGCTGTGGAAGTAGAAACTGAATTATATTTCTTACTAAACCAGGACACAAGCTTGTTTCCTAGAAATTGACTTGTGCCAGTTGTGCTTTTTCTGTCTATTTTGCACACTGCATAATCTGCATCTGAATAACCAATTAGATCAAAACCGGAATCTTTAGGGTACCAAATGCCAAGTTTTGGTGTGCCCTTGAGATAGCTAAAAATTCTCTTAATAGCTACTAAATGAGATTCTCTAGGATTAGTCTGAAATCTAGCACAAAGATAAGTAGCAAACATAATATCTGACCTTTTAGTTGTTAACTATAAAAGTGAGTCAACCATGCCTCTATAGTTTGAAATGTCCACTGACTTTTCAGTAGTGTTCAATTCAAGCTTAGTAGCAGTGGTCATGGGAGTTTTTACAAATGTGCAATCCATTAAGTCAAACTTCTTTAAAAGATCACGAATATATTTAGTTTGACTAATAAATATTCCATCATTAACTTTCTTAACTTGTAGACCAAGAAAGTAAGTTAGTTCTCCCATCATTCTCATTTCATATTTACTTTGCATCAATTTGGAAAACTTTTTGCTAAGTTTATCATCTGTAGAGCCAAATATAATATCATCTACATAAATCTGAACAAGTATACTAGAGGCATAAAACATTTCTAAAGAAAAGAATTTTTTCAACAGTACCTCTTGTACAATGATTTTCTAAAAAGAATTTTGACAAAGTATCATACCAGGCTCTAGGTGCTCGCTTCAATCCATAAATTGCTTTCAAAAGATAGATTACATAATCTGAAGAGTTGGGGTCTTCAAAACCTGGAGGTTGACTGACATAGACTTCATCCTTCAAATATCCATTCAGAAATGGACTTTTGACATCCATTTGATAGACTTGAAATTGGCATGGGCTATATAGGCTAGAAAAATTTTGATTGCTTCAAGTCTTGCAACTGGAGCAAATGTTTCATTAAAATCTAGTATTTCTTGTTGACATTTTGTTGACAGTAGCCCTTGACAACCAATCTAGCCATTCCCATCCATCTTATTCCTAAATACCCATTTGGTGTCAATAGAATTCTTTCCTTTAGGTATGCGTACCAGCTTCCATACTTTATTCCTTTTAAATTGATTTAGCTCTTCCTGCATAGCTAAAACTCAATCAGAATCCATCAAAACTTGTTCTACCTTCTTTGGCTCTTCCTGTGATAGAAAGCTACTATATAGACATTCATCTTAATTTGCTTTCCTTGTTTGCACTCTAGATGTTGCATCACCAATGACCAGTTCAAATGGGCGATCTCTTGTCCATTTTCTTTGAGATGGTAGATTATCTATAGATGAAGAGGCCTCATTGTTGTCTTGATGTGTGACTGAGTGTTGACTAGATGAAACTCCCCCTGAGTTGGTGAATCTTTGATTTGAGGTTGGAGTTTTATCAAACAGTGATCTAGAATGACTTTCAGCGCCTATTGAAGAATGAACAACGGATATTGAATGTTTGTCAATGATCCACTTTATCTATCAACAGATAATGAGTTTTTCCTATCAACGGATGATACACTTTGTCTTTCAACGGATAATGTGTTTTGTCTTTCAACGGATACATCATTCTGTGCATCAACTGTTATTGATTCTTTTGATGAAAAGTTTGAATCTCCTTTAGTCACCACTTCTAGATCATTTTCATCATCACTGTCATCACAATATATCTCAATATTTTCAAAATTGAGGCTTTCATGGAAAACTTCATCTTGCGGTCCTTTAATCTTTTTATCATCAAACACAACATGTACAGATTCCATAACAATATTGGTTCTTAGATTGTAGACTCTATATATTTTTCCAACAACATATCCAACAAAGATACCTTCATCATCTTTGGCATCAAACTTTCCATGTTGATTAGTTTGAGTCCTTATAATATAACACTTATATCTAAAGACATGAAGAAAGTTCAGTGTTGGCTTCCTATTCTTGAACAATTGATAATGAGTCATGCACTTTGCTTGATTAATCAAAGAGATATTCTGAGTGTAGCATGCAGTGTTGACAGTTTTAACCCAGAAATAAGTTGGTAACTATGATTCTTCTAGCATGGTTCTAGATGTTTCAATCAATGATCTATTCTTTCTCTCAACCACTCCATTTTGTTGTGGTGTCCTTGCAGTTGAGAACTCATGCATGATTTCATTTACTTCACAGATT
Organism: Apium graveolens; assembly: GCF_009905375.1. NCBI lineage: Eukaryota > Viridiplantae > Streptophyta > Magnoliopsida > Apiales > Apiaceae > Apium > Apium graveolens. The sequence goes on from NC_133653.1 coordinate 53,600,456, forward strand.
AACCTCATAGTAGAATTCTTGAACTCGGTTCAATTATCACTCATAATTCTTCTTACTTTGAGATCAGGATGATTATTGACTTGCCTTATATGATTGATAATGATTTCACTAGCTTCATCTTTAGATCCAAGAAAATATGTCCATGAAAACTTTGAAAAATCATCCACAACCACTAGGCAATTCTTCTTCTTTGAGATTGACAATACATTGACTGGTCTAAATAAATCCATGTACTACAGTTGTAGAGATTCATCAATTGTTGATTCAAGCTTCTTTTTGAATGATGCTTTCATTTGCTTTCCTTTTTTACAAGCTCCACACAATCCATCTTTTAAAAATTCAACTTGAAGAATGCCTCTAACCAGGTCTTTCCTGACTAATTCATTCATAGTCTTGAAATTCAAATGAGACATTTTCTTGTGTCATAACCAACTTTCATCTTGACTTGTTTTGCTGAAAAGACAATTATTAGAATCTGTATTTGTTGATTTAAAATCATCTATGTACACATTTTCTTTCCTTACTTTAGTAAGGACCACATTGTTATTTTTCTTGCAGGTAACAACACAGGATTCAGTTATGAAAGTAACAGAGTTGTCTTTATCACATAGTTGACTGACACTCAAAAGATTATGTTTGAGCCCATCAACTAGAACAACTTTTTCGATGATGATATTCTTTTTTGAAATCAAGTCATATCCCATAATATACCCTTTGTTGTCATCTCCAAAGGTAATGCTTGGGCCAGCTCTTACCTTGAACTCAATGAGCATGATAGAATCTCCAGTCATGTGCCTTGAGCAACCACTATCTACATACTATAGATTCTTTCTGTTTCCCTGTACACATCAAAACCAAATTAAGTTGATTTTGGTACCCAATTTTCCTTAGGTCCTGCCTTATTAGCCTTTTTCTTAGGTTTCTTAGGCTTTCCCCCATCACATTTAGGTGATCGAGAATCAACATTTGTCTTAAGGGATTGACTTTGAATCCCTTGATCAACCTTAGAATTATCATGCACGTTTTGATTAACATGATATGGCATAAATTGTGTAAATATGTTATTCTAGTAAGCATGTTAAATGGCATTTGAGGCATTTTAAATACAGTATAATAAGGTTTGTGTACAAATGGCATATTAGCAAACTGTGCATTTAAATTATGTGCAGGAATAACAAGCACATCATGCATCGGTGATATGGGCATGCTAGGAAAAGAAGGAAGCAAACATGGGTGCATGTATCCCAGACTTGTAATTAGTAGATAAATGATTAACAATGCCACACTTAACACGTGTCTTTCTAGGTGCATACCTATCAGGTGTGTAGTTATTGTGTTTGTTACTCCCTAATTTCCCATTCCTATTGTTTTTCCTTCAACTTTGGAAATTTGGGCACTTACATCCCTTGATGATTTCCATGCCTTGATCACCTATTGCTAATGTTCAAGCTGCTTTCTCAAAATCTCTTCTTTCTTCAAAGATTCGGTTAATTCATCCTTACCAATCTTACACTCTATTCTCAAATTCTCAAACTCAATAAATTGAGTTTCTAACACATCATTTCTATCACTCAAAAAAACATTATTCTCTTTAATTATATTGTTTTCTTTAGTGAGTGACTTAAGTGTGACACACAAGTGATACAATTCAGTAGACATGTCATTTATAGCATCATTGCATTCATCTTTAGAAAGGTGTGCTAGGTTTGTAGTGATTACCTGATTGCTTGATGAACTGACTTTTGTTTCATCTGACTTGGACATTAGAGCTAGGTTGACATAATTCATGTCTTCATCTGCATCCTCACCATCAGCTGCCCGGTCATTTTCTTGAGTCAAGAAAGCCTTTTCCTTTTGTTTGGGCAACTCAAAATATTTCTTCGAATAATTCACAGTCTCAAACCTTTTCTTTTCCGAGCTTGGATTTCTGCACTCATTAGCAAAATGACCATTCATCCCACATTTGAAACATTTGAATTTAGCTTTATCAACTATGTTTTCGTTGGATTTTACAGCTCCAAAGTTTTTCTTGAACTTGAGATTTTCAAACCTTTTTGACAGAAAGGCTAGATGCTCATCAATTTCATCCATGTAATCTTGGCTGGTACAATCATCATCTTCAGCCATTAGTCATTTGCCCTTGCCTTCACATACACTTGTGTTTGGTGCAGATTTAATTGCATCAACTTTTATCTATTTTCCTCTCTCTTGTTCAACTACCAATGTAACATGTCCACGCTTTATTCTTCATTTCTTTAACTGCTCAGCATGCTCCATTTCGAGCTCATAGGTTTTTAAGATACCATACAGTCTATCTAGAGTAAAATATTTATACTCTTGAGAATTTCTGAGAGAGACTGTCATTGGCTTCCATTCTTTTGGTAGAGACCTCTATAAATTTCAGATTTGAATCTTTAGTTTGGTAGACCCTCCCATACAACTTCAAACCATTCATTAGTTTTTGAAATCTACTAAAAATGTCACTCAGTGACTCACCATCTTCAAAGTGAAAATGTTCATATTGTTGTATGAGGAGTTGCATCTTGTTCTCTCTAACCTCCTCAGTACCCTCACATAGCACTTGAATCTGATCTCAAATTTCCTTAGCAGTTTTACAGTTAATGACATTGTCAAACATATCTGAATCAAGACCATTGAACAAAATGTTCATGGCCTTCTTGTCTTTGTCAACTGTTTCAATGTCTTCATCTGTCCATTCTGACTTTGGCTTTGGGACAGTTTGCTCATTTCCAGTTGCATCTTCAATATTTGTCGCAACCCTTCTAGGAATGTGAGGTCAATTTTCTATGCACTTGACATAGCTTTTATCTTGAGAGGGTAGATATGGGTGCATCTTCACTTTCCGATGATGATAGTTGTCTTTGTCCAGAATTGAAATCTTTACACCAACGTCCTTCCTGCTCATGTTGTTAGATTGCTTGATCTTTAAACTCTTTGTGTGTCAAGAGCTCGCTCTGATACCAATTTTTATTCCCTAACAATATAACAACAGAATTACAGAATGGGGGTTGAATGAAATTCTGATTTTTTTTGAAACTTTGAAAACTTCTTATAAAAATATATAATTGTGTTTGAATATGCTTGAGTGCGGATAACTAATAATAATATTTAAGAACACAAAGTAAATAAATAGGTGTTTAAAAACTTTCTAGTGGATTGAAATTTCCATAAGATATATATATATATATTGTTAAGATAATTTTGTGATGCTAATAGGACACAACTGCTTACAAGTGTTTACAAACTTGAACTTAAGAGTATTCTACAGATGATACTGCTTGCTATGCTCTCTTGTTCTTGCTTGTTGAATTGATACGATAATTAAACAACTTGCTACACTTGGTTTATATATTACCAAGTTACATGTGAAATAAGAAAAAACATAAAACCTAATAGCTAGGTCCAACCACATGTTTCTTCATTCCTCTATCCAATGCAATCCAGTTAGATACCGCATCTTTGAACGTCCCTGTTTTGCATGAAATGGAAATGCTTCATTTTTTTCTAAAACCTGAATCCAGGTTGCCATATTCCTTTTGTATACAATCAACCCATGTGACTGTCAAGTCACTGTCAACTGCTATTTGAATTGATTATCCGTTGAAACTTCACCATCATCCGTTGATACCATAATTTGGTTATCAGTTAATGTTAAATAGTGTCATCCGTTGATTCTTGCATATGAACACCCGTTGAAGCTTTAACAAATATCAGTTGTTCAGCTTATCCGTTAAAGGTGTCTTGAGTCATCCGTTGAAGCTTGTGGTTTATTCGTTGAAGGTGTATTCCATAGCAGTTGATACTCTTTTACTAATACAAAATTACAAAGTATCTTCTATATACAATTAGCCAAACTATTTTGTATATCTTTCTGTAGTCAACATGACTTATAATACGTTATAACTTCTAAACCCGTTGTTTATGGTATATAGAAATGTGCTACAATCTTATTTGAATATAAGCTACTCCATCAACGGATAGATAACTATAGGTATCCGTTGATGGTTACAAACTCATTTAACTTATCTACTTAGAGTGTTTTGGTAAGTTATAATCAAGGCTACAACATGTTCCTAACAAGTAATCCAACATAAAATCTCAAAGCTCGAGCATTATTTAGTAAATGTTTGTGTTTTCTTTCAACTTTACCATTCCGCTGTGGGGTATAAACACAGCTGGTTTGATGAACAATGCCCAAGGTAGATAAAGTAGTAGTTAAAGATTTATTCAAGAATTCGGTATCATGATCTGTGCGGATAGTTTTCACTGTTCAGCCAAATTGATTGTGAATATAAGCTAGAAAATCAGTGAGAAGAGAAGGAACCTGAATTTTATCATATAACAAAAATACCCAAGTAGCCCTTGATTTATCCTCTAAAATAGTTAAAAACTGATTATAATTATCATTTGTTTTGGTGGCATAGCACCCCCACAAATCAGTATGAATCAATTCAAATAATTCATGAGAACTGGTAGAACTATCAGAAAATGGCAATTTAGATTGCTTAGCAAAATGACATGAATCACAGTCATAAAATTCAGTATTACAATCGATAAAAATAAGTTTCAGTATAGAATAAGGTACATGACCTAATTTGGCATGCCATATATGATATTTAGAATTACTAATTTGATTACACTCAGAAAATAAAAGCTGAGATGACATAGAAGAAACAGGAGTGTCCACATCAGAGTTGAAGATATATAGACCATCTTTAGCTTCACCAATCTCTAGTTTCCTCTTCAAGATATGGTCCTGAAAATAACAAGAGGAAGTAAAAATGGTAGATGTATGAGTAGTATCTTTCAGAAGTTTAGGAATGGACAAAGGATTGTGAGAAAATCAAGGACACACAACACATCTTTTATAGTGAGACCAGTAGTAAAAAGAACATTACCAATATAAGATACAGTGATATATTGACCATTAGGTAAATGTAATTTAGCATCAGAAGGAACTGGATTAACTAGAATAGACATATCTGCAATAATATGGTCAGTGGCACCAAAATCTATAATCCACTGAGTGGGAGTTTGAGAGGTACATGTAATAGGAAGTTTGGGTTAAATATCAAAGGGGTCACTCAACTGAACGTCATATATCAGTTTAATCATCAAAGTTAACGGGGTATCATTTGAATCATTAAATTCATAATAAATATCATACATATACCTCAAAATATGTGCTTGAGAATTAAAATTTATTTTATGGAGTTATATATATTTTTCTTGAATCCTATTACAACCAAATGAAAATGTATGAATTCTAGTATTTTCTATAATATAATAAGATTTTTTAAAATTTATCTACTATTTATTTTTAATTTTGTAGTCATTTGATTTATTTAAACAAAAATAATTAGTAGATAAATTTTTAAAAATCTCAAAAAATCATCTAAAATACTATGAATTCATAACTTTTCATTTGGTTGTAATAAGATTTAAAAAAATGTTTAGAACTCCATAAAATAAATTTTAGTTCTCGAGCACGTATTTTGAGGTATTTGTTTGATATTTATTATTACTTTAGTGATCCAAATGATACCCCGTTAACTTTGATGATTAAACTGATATATGACCTTCAATTAAGTGACCACTTTGATATTTAACCCTAGGAAGTTTACCTAATAGATGAACAGTATTTGCAGATGGCCATGGAATCCCAGAGGTATCAGTAGTCATAGTTTTCATGCTACTCTGAAGTATCTAAAGAAGGTGTTGATATTGTCCTTCAGATAAACCACAACCATTTAAACCTGTACTTTCTTGAGAACCAGGAGACAAGCCTGAACCATCAACATCAGGAACATGAACAGTGACCTGAGATGCACTAGCAGATTTGTTAGCAATAAACTTTGGTTTGGGCTTAGGTTTACCATACAACTTGTGCCAAAAAGGGTAACCAAATACACAGAATCATATCTTCTTAGTATGGCTTAACATATGACAATAGTCACACACAACAGAGTTGTCATTCTTCTAAAGAAAACCAACATTAGCATCAGAATTGTTACAACACCTCTAGACTGAAATTTACCAGGCACAATAGATCAGACATTCAAGGCCACGGTACCAGAGTTTATTCCAGATACATTATGAATGTGTCTTTGATTTTCATCTTGAAGCAACATGCCATATCATTGACTAAAAGTTTGAATATGATTCATCAACAAAATTTGACCCCGAATATGAGTATACAAATCACGTAAGCCCATGAGAAATTGCATTAACTGACTATTTAGGTCATAGGTTTGAAGTTTGGCATTGACTCTGCATGTACACTTGGTACAATCACACTTAGGTTTAGCAGTAAGGCTGTCCAATTCATCAATAAAAGTCTTGAATTTTATATAATAAGCAGAAATAGAAATGGAACCTTGACTAAGTTGAGATATCTCTTTATGCAGGCTAAACAATTTAGGTAAATTAGTTTGGGCAAATCGCATAGCTAACTCTTTTCAGATTGACTGAGCAGAATCCATGTACACAATACTATTTCTAATATCAGCAGAATCAGAATTAAGGATCCATGAAATTACCATGTGGTTGCAATGATTCTAAAAACTCATCTGTGTGATGTTTGTAGCAGGTGGTGTAGTATAAGCACCATCAACAAATCCGAGTTTAAGCTTGGAGAAAAGAGCAATCTCCATAGATTTGCTCCACTGAGTGTAGTTATTTTTATTTAAAACAACAATAGTAAGGCTCATACCAGGATTATCAGAAGAGGATAGGTAGTAAGGATGATTAATATCAATAAATGATATAGACCCAGATGCAGTAGCAGTTGCATATGTAACCGGAATATTTGGTGATGCCATTAAAGCAATGAGAAGATATAATCAGCTAAAAAAACAGAAGAAAAACAAAAGATAAGATCGAAAATATTGCTCTAATACCATGTCAAATTCAGAGTTTACGATGATTGAAATAGAAAACAAGGTCAGGGATTTTAGATAAATTCATAATATTTTGCGTGCAGAGAAGAAATAACATGAAGATAATACAATAAACCCCCAAATACAGTTGATCATGTATATCTCAACTTGACCCCTTTATTACGTAACAGAATTGGACCACTTGCACCGCCAGATGTCATCGCTATATTGGGAGGTGCTTCTTATTTATTTTATGAGGGAATTTATTGATTTGACCCCCTAAACAATATGATGCTCCACACCTATTATATGGGCTACATTGGAATGTATATAGCTAACAAACTACCAAGAAAGGATGATGGTAACCGTCTTATCTTGTCCACGACTCATTTCCCTGTTCCTCGTGATTTATTGTAATATCCATGAATTTTAGATAATAATAATAATAATAATAATAAGTGAAGAATTTGATTTAGTTTAAAATAAGAATATAAAGACTTTGTAATTATGTTAGTAATTAGATTAGGAGAAGGAATTAGTTCTAAAATATATATATAGGGTCGCGCTCAAATGAGAACCTTTATTATTGTGAGATATGAGAACCAATCCTAGCCACTCATTTTTATGCCTTATATTAATCCATCACCATTCATTTAATATTTTTTAAAAAAATTGTAATTCAAGCACCAACCACCACCACCTCCGTCGACCACCATAAAATTACCATCGTCAAATATAAAATCACCACCGTCAAACCAAAAATCACCACCGCAAAAAATAAAATCACCACCGAAAAATAAAAAATTAACACCTGCAAATATAAAATCACCACCGAAAAAAATAAAATCACCAGATTTAATTATTACCTTTTCCCACCAGATCCGACCATGCTCACCAACTTCGACCATTATACCAATATAATCACCACAACATCATCATTACTCATCAATAATCACCATTAATTTACACTAAAATCATAAAATTTACACACTCCAACCACCACATACAAATTTACCAACACAATAACATCACCAATCACCACCACCATACACTGCCTTCATCATTACAACACACCACCACATAAATCATTAACATTTAAAATATGATCATTATATAATCACCGAGTAATATCCAATTATATAAAATTACCAAAAATGAAATTAAAATCTGAAAACTTCAAATCGAAATACTAATTTCAGATCTGGGTTTCATCGGAAAAATACAAATCAGGTAAAATTAATGATTGGAATTGAAAAAGAAGAGGGGGAAAGGAGAGTTGTCGTGACGTGATTGGTGGCAGCGAGGGGAGTCTTCGTCGCAGGAGATTGGTGTTGTTGGTGGGGAGGGGGAGAGGGAGAGTGAGAGAGATGGGGGGTTCTGAGGCCTGAGTAGGCGACGAAGTGGTGGCGGTAGAGCGGCAGGAGCTTATTGGAGGTAGGCGGCAGAATGACGGTAGAGTGGCAGGTGGGTGCTGGGGTGTGTGGGAAAGGGTTAAAGAAAATAGAAATATATATTTTAAATGAATGGTTATGATTTAATTTAGTAAAAAAATTGTGTGACTAAGATTAGATCTCAGTTCTCACAATTAGTGGGGCTCTCATTTGAGTAAAAGCCTATATATATATAGATTATTCTGCCTCTCGTATGTTATCTTCGAAAGCCCTAAAAATATTTGAGAGGTCAGCAAGCCGCGGGGGACGAGGGAATCGGTGATATTAGCAGTCCCTTTAGAATGAAAAAAAATCAAGATCAGGTAAAGTATTGTAAGTAAATGTTCCAACTTTTAAATTTAATACGAATTGTATATACTTATTTTATTAGTATAATAATGATAGGTCCCTGCTATTCATATGCTTCTGTCGAGTCAGCGAGCTTAAGTTGTAATCAATTAGTGTTAGTATAATATTCATTATGTGTATGGTGTATATTGGGTGTATATGATTGTGTATACATGCTTTGTATTTTGATAGTGTTATGCAGTTATTATAATTACAAGTGTTTAAGGTTATGTACTTTATTATTTGTCAAAGATATTTGGGAATTTAAGTTCCTGGCCAAACAAGTTTTAAAATTTATTATTTATTTATTTTTATTTTTTGTAATATAAATAAATGGTCCATTAATTCTTTATGATTATATTATATTTTCACCACATTTTGCCCAGTTAGTTTGAAAGTGTGTTTACATTGAACTAGTACTAGAGTTCATAGTGTTAGGTATTATTTTAATATATTTTGTTAAAATATAAGCTAGTAATTTGATCAAGTATTGCAAAAGAATTGTCCTTTAATATTAATTATTGTTTAGGTTTATAAATCATGTGTCGTAGTGTGAGTTTAATAACCATATTAATAAGTTAGATTTCATATTTATCAAGTCAAATGAGCTTGGTAAATTAGCACGAGTTGTTTGGTCATTAGCATGATGTTGATTTATATTACTTGGTGTTATAATACTTAAAGTCTAGACTATGTCCTTTATTTTGATTAGTATACTATTTTATGTTAATATATGAATCAGTCAATTTAATAATGAATGTACAAGATGTTTATGACTACTGAATCTAAAAGTAATCAAGTCATCCCCTGATTTTATAGCCTCGAGTAAAATCAATTTAGTATTTAAAAGAGGTATAAAAAAATATGTATCAATTATAAATTCTAAATTTGGAAATCTGAATTAATTGCTTCAGGTGATTTTAAATTTTACGAGAATATTTTTATTTGAACCCTTATAGATATAGGGTATACCGAGTTAACCAGCTGTAGGGGTACTACATCCATGTCATTGCGGCACCAGTGACATGACACTTCAGTGATATTGTGATTGGTCATGACGTATCCTTCTGTTAGCTCTTGGGAGGAGCTTTTGCGCATTTGATATTTGTTCAGGATACATGGGTGCACCCAGAGTTTGATTTGTAATTTGATTTATGGTGACGTCGTATATGTCGTACACTTTACCCATTATGTTGCACGCATTAGGTACCCTATGATGTGTGTATTTGTATCTGTTTTGATCTCTGTAGAAAATATCCTAACCCCGTGTCGCTTTAGCCTTACTTATTTTTAAAATTGTTTTATTATAAATTGCAGATTATTTATCTCTGATCTCTTTGTTTTATAAACTATATTCCAAATCCGTACTGGGCGTTTGGCTCATGCCGTATTCTTATTCTGGCAGGTGCTTAGGGGGATCCGGGACTGTGTGATGGAGAGCTACCCTATTTATTGATTAGGTTTTCGGACTTTAACATTATATGGACTTAATTATTTAATTAGAGATTTATACTTTTATATTATTGGTTTAGACATTTTGGATATTTAATATTATTTATGGAGATTTTAGATTGTTTAATTATTATTTATAAATATATTAGTGTTCTGTGTGCAGGTTTATGGATTATAAGTAATATCTCCTTCTATTTAAAGAAGGGGGTTTTACAGAGATGGCATCAGAGCTTAGGTTATTTCTTGTAGAAAACCTATTTAGGTTGAACTATGAGTTTGGATAGACGATAGGATGGGTGTTCTATTTAATTTCATTTCATTATGCTCTTTACCATTTCATTCCGCTTCATCATATTTATTCTCGTAATCTTCATTTGTTCGCTATCTTATATTGTAGATGCCTCCTAGACGTGATCCTTTACACATTGACCCCGCTCAGCTTACTGAGATGATAGGGAAAGCAGTGGCTCAGGCTGTACAGCAAGTCTTGGCAAACCAAGGAAATTAGAATAGTGAGGGAAATCAGAATGGACACGGAAATCAGAATGGCAATGGGAATCAAAATCAGAATCAGAACGGTCAGGGCCATCAGTTGGAGCCGTTTGTATGGTTGGAGAGGTTTGTGAAGCAGAAATCAGACTCTTTTAGTGCAACACTGACTCCTATTGATGCTGAAAATTGGATTGTTCATCTCGAAAAGATTTTTGATGCACTGGGTTGTGATGAGATTCAGAAGGTCAGGTTAGCTGTGTATAAGTTGGAGGGTGATGCTCAGAGGTGGTGGAGAGGAGTGAAAGATACTAGAGGGGAATAATATGCAGAGGCTTTAGAATGGCAGGGATTCAAGAAGGTATTCTATGAGTAGTACTTCTCTAATGCTGATAGAGATGCTTATTTGAGGGATTTGCTGGGACAGTTGCAGGGACTGCTGCATAGCAGGATGATAAATTTAAATGGGGGTTAAAGTCTTATCTGAGGGGTTCCATAATTTCTTTTAAATTTAATAATGTGGTAGAGGTGGCTGATGCAACAAAGGATGTTGAGAAGGAGCGCATAGATTCCAGGACTTCCAGGTCTAACAGTGGTAGTAAGAGGACTAGGGATGATCAGGGTTTTGCACAGGGTAGACAGTGGTATGGAGGTCAGAGTGGTCAGAAGGGACAGTGGCGCAGACAGAATCAGAATAGGGGTGGACAGTCATTCCACGGCCGGAATCAGTATGTTGGTCAGAATCAGAATCGGCAGTTTCAGCGACAAAAGCAGCCTAGGCAATGGCAGAATCGTCAACAGGGGCAGAGCCGTTACTCAGTGTATGGGGGTAACCCCAATTTGATTCCAGTGGCTCCTTGTGCTACATGTGGTGGACATCATCCAGGTAGATCTTGTTACAGACAGACTGGGGCTTGTTTCTTGTGTGGTAGCATGTCCCATAGGGCAAAAGATTGTACAGTATCGCGCAACACTGGTGGAGGAGGAGTTGGCGGTGGTAATGGTAGTCAGCAGAATCCTACAGCCAGAGTGTTTGCATTGACTGTAAATCAGGCATCAGCTAATTTAGGTACCGTTTGAAGAACACTTCTTGTTGGTAGACGTGATGCTTATGTGTTATTTGATACTGGTTCAACCCATTATGTTGTGTCTTTATCATTTGTTCGTCATCTTTGCGTTGCACCTTCATTATTATATCCTCATATGTCTATTGCTACCCCGATGGGTAATTCTGTTATGATATCTGATGTATATCAAGAGTGTCCGATTGTTGTGGGAGATAGAAATTGTAAGGTTAACTTACTTCCGATGGAGATACATGTTTATTTTTTGCCGAACTTAAATGTTTTCAACGAAATAAGGTTTTCATAAAATATTCCATGTAAACTAATACATTTTTACGATGATCTAGTTGCTAACATATGTATTCTTCAGAATCTCTAATAAAACTCGATCCTATTTAAATTAGAAAACAGGCCGCCCCGATCCGATCCGATCCGGCCCGAAAAAAGGCCGGTTAGGCCCGTCTCGAGAGCCCAAACGGGCTCCGACATTTTTGGAAAGTCCGGCCCGGCCCGGCCCGGTCAAAGTTAAAGCCAAAAAAGCCCGGCCCGGTCAAAGTCAAATCCCAAAAAGCCCGGCCCGGTCAAAGCCCGACCCGATAGGCCTTTTGTGCATCTCTAGTTGTTTATAGCAGGGGGTAGTGCACCCCGGGGTAACACGCGCGGGGATAATGTTTATACAGAGGGAGTAAGCACCGCGGCTCTGTACACGCACCGTAGGTCGCACATATTTTTGTTAATTTTTTTACCCTTTCTAAAGCCTTTGACGCATCGCAGGAGGACAAAGTTGCACCGTAGCTTCGATTTAACAATCTTCAATATTCAACTAGAGAAGGCTCGCGCACCGGCGGTAGCAATATATGCACTGTGGGAGAATAAATTTGCACCTGAGATTTATTTTCTTTTGTTTATTATTATTTTATAACCTGAAACACTTCACACAAAAATTATCAAGGCACCATGAGGGAGTAAAAATTAATACAAAAATAAACTAACCTTTAAAAAAAGTACAAAAATAAATAAATAAAAATATAGAAATAGTAGTAATAGTAGTAGTAGTAGTAGTTGTAGTAGTAGTAGTAGTCGTAGTAGTAGTTGTAGTAGTCGTAGTAGTAGTAGTAGTAGTAGTAGTAGTAGTAGTAGTCGTAGTAGTACTCGTAGTAGTAGTAGTAGTGGTAGTAGTAGTAGTAGTAGTAGTAGTAGTAGTAGTAGTAGTAGTAGTAGTAGTAGTATCTTGGGTATTTCACATCAATGATCTTGGCTTGTATTTCCCTTAATATTGACACGAGGTGGAGGTTCAGGCGGTGGCTTGTCTTCACTCCTCACTTTCTCAGGAGCCATTAAAATATCTTGGCTTTTCACATCAATGATCAAAGAGATACCTCCATCTTCTCCCTCATCTTCAGTTGGAAACTTAAGAGCCGTTTTAAGTGGATCATCAACCAGAGTTTGAGAAATATTTTGAACAACTGGTGTCATCATGTCAACCTTGTACCGCGTGTCCTCAAGTATAGGAGTTTTGTAAGTAGAGGCTAAAGTGAAAGCAAATTTACCAATACCCAACCATTGATCCATATAAGCTATGTCTAGATTTGGGAATGGTAATTTCGGCACAAGTTGTGGAAGAGAAACAACCATCATCACGGTATTGCTTTCTTTTATTTCGTCACCCTCACTCACATTGTCCTCAACAACAACATCATTGATCTTAATTTCAGTGGCATGCTCTTCTTCTGAATTGATATTCACATCAGCACCGAACATTGACAAATCATCATCCTCAAGATCATTATTAAGAGTTGTGACACTCCCGTCCTTTTCTAGTTGGATAGGTTGTGATGGTAAAAAGTCGAGCTGCCTTGTAGTAGAAGATTTAACCAGCTCTGCAATTTGAGCCTCTATCATCAAACTTTCAGTTTTTAGTTCTTTAATCGCATATGTATCTCCTCAAAACTCTTTTGCAGTTTCTTCAACAATTCGTATACCTCACTTGTCTGATCAGATTGCACATCTACATTAGTTTGAAAAATTTGTAGATCTTCTTGTAGTGGAGGATATTGATATTATTGTAGTGATGGTTGCTCTTCATAATATTGTTGTTGGTATTGATGTTGACCACGATATGTAAAATTATGAACACCATTATCCATGTATGAGAAATCAGGTTGATCGACCCATTCTTGATCATATGTATTTGAGTACTGGTTGTACCCATATCCATCTTCAAAAGAATTCATCTGTCCAAACCAAGCATTCTGAGAATTGTAGATATTGTACGAGCATTCATTACCATAGTGACCCTGTACACCACAAATTAGACAAAAGTTGTAGGTTTTAGGGGCCACTTGTGACATCTCATTGATACTTATTGGACGCATAGTGGGCTCTGTAGTATTCATTAAGGCAATTTCTTAATTATGTGCCTCGACTAATGAGGAGAGGTATGCAAACCTATCATCTTCATCTATTGCAAACCTGAAAACACTCAACAAAGCCAAGAAAGCAGTAGAACTTGCCTCAATCGGAACAAAGTCCCCACGAGACAACAAAAATAATCTAGACAACCAAACTAAAATCAACAAAATCTAACTGACTCCCCGGCAGCGGCGCCAAAAACTTGATGTATTTATTTTATTCTAACTAATCGCAAGCGCACGGTGTCTATTGCTAGTACAAAGTGGCAAGTGGGTCATACACACAAGGAGACATGTTCTATCAATTTTGATTCAGTTACTATCAATTGTTTTAAGGACAAATCGATTATAAAGATTTTAAATAACTAATAACTATGACTAAATTAACACTAATTATTTAGACGCTAAACAAGGAATTAAAAACCTAGGGTAATTAGGTCCACCATGCTCACACAATAATCGGCTTCTAAGATAAAGTCGCTAAAGTGGTCACACAACTAGAGTTTGTCAATCTCTCTCGAGTATTAACACTCTCGAAATATGCTTACACATTAACAACTTTTGGTAGTTCAATTAATCAGGCAATTAAAGCAATGTTAATCTATCCCGAGCATTAACGCTCTCAGAAATCCAATGATGCTCTCGCTCCCAAATGCAATTCTGCTAATCGTATGTGTGCCTCTAGTGAGTAAAATCTCCAATCTATTACTCCTATTGCATTCAATTAATTCATGATATCATCTGATTACATAAATTAATAATAAAACATAATCAATTAGAATTAACCATAATAAATCGAACTACTGTGAAAATCATGCTTGTATTATCATGCAAACATGGCTTCCCCGTAATGCCCTAGAAACGACTACTCGCTAATAATTACACAAGTAAAACAACTAATACAATAAAGAAGCATAATTAAACTAATAAGAATACGTATGAAAATCAGATAAGAAAACCTGTAATATTCAATCTTATCACGAGACCAAAATCCATGGCTTCTTCTCTGTATATATAAGCTTAACTATTCCTACTCTACAATAATACGTATCTCTAATATGTCTAAAAAAAATCTAATGACTTATCTATTAATAAAAGTGTTTTCTTATTCTAATCAAATTACAAGTGAGATTTCTAGACCGAATAGGATTCTGTAATAAAAATTCGTAGCTGTCTATTCACTGCAGTTTTTGGGCTGCTACAGTTTTTGGATTCTCCTTACTGGACCATCTCTGAATTAAAGAGAAGTTCATGGGCTTCGCATGGGCTGTAAGCTCATGCAAAATCAGACCTTTAGAACTTAAGATACGGCCCAAACAGTATTTGTAGCCCGTATAGCACAATAATATGAATTTTCTTCTATTTTCACTCCAAAATAGGACTTTTTGCTCCAAATCCTTCCAAGTATAGAATTTCCTTGTAACCTACAATAAAACATCAAAACCTATTAAATAAATATCCAAATCAGTGCAAAACAGAATTAATATGAGAATAAAATCATATAATATATATATATAAATATACTCTATCATGCACCATCTCCTGCTACTGGAGGAACAAAAGGTGCGCTAAACAAACGATCTTGGGTTGCTTTCCATTGTGAAAGATATTCCCACGCCTTTGCAACAATTTTCATAGGTTGCCATGTTTGATTTTTCCAAACAAAATCATTCCTGGACCTCCAGATAGACCAACATAAGGTGATGATTCTTGTCTTTATATTGTCTGGTTTACATGATAAAATCCTCTCCAGCCAAACTCTGAACTCCATACTCGAGTTTGTATTAATTCCCGGGAGAAAAAGCTGCCAGCACATATCAGCAGCCTTACATTGAACTAGAGCATGAAAAATAGACTCGACTCCTTCTTTGCAAACTGGACAAATATTATTTACTGGCACATGCTTCGATTGTAATTGAAACAAGGTTGGTAAACAATATGTAAGTGCTCTCCATATCAGATTTAAAACTTGTGGGGGAGCTTTGATATTCCACAAGATTTTCCAAAAACTCATATTATCGCCCATGTTTCAGCTGCCTTTTTCCTGTTGCAGCAGCTTGTACGCCGATTTAACTGAGTATTGGCCCGAATTTTCCAGCTTCCATGTTAGAGTATCATCCTCCAAGTCTTGTTCAATTGTAGTACCAAAGATGAGTTGCTGATCTCTCAAGTCGAAAATATCTCTGACAACCTCTACGTCTGATTCTTTAGTGTGCTCAAAAAACAGAGAAGATACCATTTGATTCTCCAGAGAAGGTGACATAGTAGTAATATAGGGATTATCATTGTTCAACCAAGGTTGGCCCAGAATTTTGATTTTAGTACCACTGCCAATCCTCCAACATGTACCAGCAGAAATAACCCTTCTCGCCTCCAAGATACTACGCCATATAAATCTGGGACTGCACCCCAGATTAGCCTCCATGAAATCTTTGTCAGCATAATACTTGGCCTTATAAATTCTGGCCACCAAGCTTCCCTGATTTGTAATTAGATGCCAGCACTATTTACCAAGCATCGCCAAGTTAAATTCAAGTAAATCTCTAAATCCGAGACGACCACTGTGCTTATGAGTGACCATTCTATCCCAATACATCCAATGGATAGTTGAGCTACTTTTCTGTGAGGAATTTTATACATTTTTCTATATCTCGAATAAGATTTAATGGCAATAAAAACACATTCATAGCATAGGACGGAAGAACCTGGCAACCATTTTGATTAAAATTTCTTTTGCTGGCTTAGAGACTTTCTTTCCATTCTAATTTTGAATGATCGACATCACTTTATCCTTCAAGTACCCAAAAACTGTAGATTTGTTCCTCCCTAAGATGTTAGGAAGACCCAAATATTTCGAGGAATCATCTGCCTCTCTAATACAAAAAACTTGACACACCTGCTCCTTGTTGTACTCAGTGATGTTATCACCAAAGAACATTGTGGACTTATTAGAATTGATTTTCTGACCCGAGGCTTTTTCATAAATCTCCAACAGCTCCATTACATTTCTTGCTTCCTCCGTCTCAGCTTTGCAATACATATAACTGTCATCTGCAAAAAATATATGGCTTACAACTGGAGCTTTTTTGCAGACTTTCACCCCTTGTATCCACCTGTTGACTTCATAATGCTTGATAAGAGCGGAGAGGCCTTTAGCACAGACAATGAACTAGTAAGGCGACAACGGATCTTCTTGTCGTAAACCATGACTCAGGATTATTGGGCCCATCTCAAAATCACCATGAACTATTTTATACTCCACTGTTGATACACATGTAAGAATCAAATTTGTCCACCAGTTACTGAACCCCATTGCTAGAAGAATACCACGAAGAAATTTCCACTCAATTCGATCATAGGCCTTAGACATGTCTAGTTTAAGAGCCATGTGCCCTTCCTTACCAAATTTTTTGCGCTTTAAATAATGCATGATTTCAAAAGAGACCATAATATTATCTGATATTAATCGACCAGGCAGAAAAGCACTTTGATTATCTGAAATAACAGTTTCCAAGACCCTTTTTAATCTATTTGCAAGAACCTTCGTAATTATTTTCATAACTACATTACATAAAGCAATTGGCATTAAGTCAGTCAAGGTCGTTGGATGCTTCTTTTTGGGTATCAGTACAATATTAGTCTCATTCGCATTCTCAAGCAACACAACTGTTGTAAGAAATTCCTTCATCATGTTCACAATACTTTATTTCACTACTAAACAGTTTTTTTGAAATAAAGCCGGGGTCATGCCATCAGGCCCCGGAGCTTTAACTGGATGCATACAAAACAGAGCTTCCTTTACTTCCTTCTCAGTGACTGGTGCCTGGAGCTCTTCATTTATCTGATCAGTGATAGTCCTCGGCACACAATTAAGAACTTCGTCAACCCGGGTTTGATTTTCAGTGAACAACTGCTGAAAATAATCCCTGACCATGTCATGTAAACCACATTTCCAATCCACCCATTCACCATCTTTATTCTTTAGCCTTTGAATATAATTGTTTCACTTTCTTCTATTACAAGAGGCGTGAAAGTATTTAGTGTTTTTGTTACCAGCATGCAACCACAGCTGTTTCGATCTTTGTCGCCAAAAGATTTCTTTTCGATCCAACACTAAATGAAGTTGTTTTCTTGCCAACTCGTAAGCTGCAACTGACTACGAATCTCGTTTGTCCCTTAGTGCTTTCAGTTGAATTTTTTAATCCTTAATACGTTTGCCAAAATCTCCAGTAACCTCACGACCCCAAACCTCCAAACTCTCTGCACATCACTCCACTTTTTGCATAAAATTACCACTGATTTCCTCCTCCCATCGATCTTTTATAATCTGGAAGCAAACAGGTTTTGTTAAAACTGTGTTTTCAAATTTAAAATGTTTTTTTTATTTTCCTTACATGGCTGCTCTGGAATAAGAAGGAGAGGGCTATAATCTGAGGGGGATCCCTCCAAATTGTACACTTTAGCTCTACTAAACTTGTCAATCCACTGATCATTAGCAAGGACTCTGTCCAAACATATTTCAATCCAGTTACTGGTGTTACGCCCACGTTCCCAAGTAAACTGGTGACCAATAAGATCAAGATCATGAAGTTTAGCGTCGAACAAACACTCTTTAAATCCCTCGATCAAATAGCTAGGGTAGGAAGACCCTAGCTATTTGGGAGAGACGGAGTGAGTATCATTTATGCACACGAAATGAAACGACTGACCGGAAACAAATAAAAACAAACTGTTACACGTAGAGATGTTAAAAAAATCTGAAGCCCGAAATCCGATCTGGAAAAAAGTCCGATCTGGTTCGGCCCGGCCCGCAGGTCTTAAATGTGCCTCCTTTTTTCTCGAAAATTTTGCCCGGACCGAAGATGAAAAGCCCGGATTTTAAAAAGTCCGGATAAAAGTACAGATCGAAAAAAGCCCGGATAAAAGCCCGGTTCGCTAAAGGCCGAACATTTTAAAAAGCCAGATTAAAAAACTGATTTTTTATATAAAATTTGAAAATATATAATACTTTTTATGATTATTAATATTATATCATAATATTAGAAGCAATTAAGGTATATATGATTGTTTATATATTATATTAAAAAAGTAATTATTTATTTCGGTGTCTAAACTACTCTATCTAATGTATCAAGATATTATTTTCTCCGGTATTTAAACTACTCATAATTCGAGTTATAAAATATTAAAATATTTTTTAATATATAAACAAAAAGCCCGGATAAAATCCGGTTCGGCCCGCGGGCCTAAAACAGAACTTATATTTCTTAGGAAGCCCGGCCTGGCCCGACCCGATTTTTAAAAAAGCCCGGCCCGATCCGTTTTAAAAAAAAGGGCTTTTTAAAGCCTGGATAAAGTCCGGCCCGATGGGCTTTTTGTGCATCTCTAGTTACACGAATTTTTTAAAGTTCACGTTACATTTAAGAATTTTAACTTAAGTTTAACAAAATTAAAAACAGAATTCATAACCTTTATTAATAAGCGAAACCTCTTTTTAAATGATACCTTGGTTTCAATTATTTTTTTGGTAGCACCACCTTTTGATTTCACTTTTTATGATTCATGTTATAACTGTAAGTGTATTGTTTTTATCATTTTTGATTCCTATATGAGTTATAATTCTATATATATTATATTTACCCGTTTTTCTTTATTAATAAACTTGTTAAGTGATATTTTAATATCACCTTTTGTTTTCAGTTTTTATGATTCATGTTAGAACTCTAAGTGTATTATTTTTATCCTTTTTGATTTCTATATGACTTATAATTCTATATGTATTATTTTTATCCATTTTTCTTTATTAATAAACAAAACCTATTTTTAAGTGATACTTCGATTTCACTTTTTTTTAGTTCCACCACCTTTTATTTTCACTTTTTCTGATTCATGTTACAAATCTAAGTATATTATTTTTATTCTTTTTTATTCTTATATGACTTATAAATCTATATGTTTTATTTTTACTCATTTTTTAAATTTTTATAAGCCATGATCCATTATTATTTTTATAGGTTTGAATCCTATTTTTAATTATATTTTAGAATAAATAAGTCCATAAATTGACTCAACTAAATAGATTCCGAGAAATATAAATTACGACCAAGTAAATAGGTAATGTGTTTAAATTGGAATTATTTAATTTAGAATTTTTTATTTGTCGGTGGAATTCCATTTTAATAAAATGATATGAAGATTATAAAAACTGTATTTTGGTTTCACCGCTTAAAAATAATAAAATTGTTCAAAATGTAATATGATTACAATTCTATTTTCGTAAAACTCTAAATTATTTCTTGATAAGATACTTGGTTTCGTCTTAGTACGATTACGTCGTATTTTGGTTTCACACCTATATTTCTCTTTCATGAAGAGTTCTACATTGTTTTTTAACAAAATATAGATTGGAATCATATTATAATTACGATAATTTTATTTTTCATAGAATATTTTTTTATTTTTTTATTAAAATAAAAAAATTGAATTCTTTAAACAGTGTTATTATTAATTAATAAGGAAACCATCTTTTAAGGGATACTTTGGTTTCACCCATTTTCGGTTTTACGAACTTTTGGTTTCACCTCTTTTTAAATCTTACTATAGCTCTAAATATACCCATTTTATTCTTTTTTTATTCATATATGACTTATAATTCTATATGTAATATTTTACCTATTTTTTGATTTTTATATATTACATATTTATATTGTTTTTATATAAACGGAATCGTATATAAATTGTAATTTCTAGATTCATACCTACAGAATTCTATTTTAGCACTAAATACAAATTTATACATACATAATGAATATTTTATTAGAAGAATTATGCAATCACAAACTATAAAAAAATACAAATTCAGCTAACAATAAGGAATTTAATATGCAATTACTTACTAATGTTGACTTAATTTTTTATTAAATTATCCATCAATCGTGTTGCGACTAAAGTTTCGATGTAAAATATTAGTTATGTCTTTTTGAACAACAGATACATAATAACGTTGAGTTTGTTGTTCTAATAAGATTTGAGTTAATGAAAACTACATATAATGTAAAAAGAAAAATTGCAATAACCGTACAATTTTATTTATTATATATTTTAATAAAAAATTAAAATAAAATTTTATAATCATTATTTAATATTGATATTTTGATCTCGGCCAGTGCTTCGTACGAGTTATCTACTAGTATAATAATAAGTGATTGAACATTAAATTATAAGACAATATTATTCTTCATTTTTCACAATCATCTGCATATTCACTCTCCACCACTTGTCAACGATCAACAATGACCTAGAAAATATATACATACACATGAAATCTATATGTTATATATTCCCCCTCTGTTTTTATATATTTGTCGTTTGACTTTTGTGCACGTAGTTTAAAGTGGTTTGACTGTGTAGTTAAAATAATTATTTTTAAAAAAATCATTTTATGAATTTTAGTATAAGTTATATATTTTTATTCAGAAAAATAAAATTTTAAATATAATTATTTTTACTATCTGGTCAAACCATCTTAAAATGTGTGTAAAAAAGTCAAACGACAAATATATAAAAATAAAGGGAGTACAATATGAACGTGTCCGGAGAGTATATGGTGTATGTGTATATATCCTTATCCTCGGGGTCGGTCCTGAATTATAAAATTCCCAATGCGGACATACAAATTTATGTTCATGTAATAACTCACGACTTAAAAATTATTCACCTATATCACACGAATTATCCATTGCACAAAGTGTAAGGTTAAGGATAAGTCAACCACACAACGTGTAAAATATTTTAAATTTTATTACAAGTAGCCTTTTATGCACACCTTTATTTTTCCCAGCTTATTTTCCCCATTATCGTATCATTGTCCCTCACATCGTCAATATTTAGGTCAAACTCATAGTGCATTTATAGGTACATTAAAAAGTCTTTCTCTTTACCCTGATGAATTGAAAAAAAAATCTACCTTGACAGATGTAACAGCTATATCAACACAACGTATAATAAGTGTCATTCTAAAAAACAATTGCCTCTAGATGGTGTATACCTCATGCCATAACTTGCATTGTTTGGGCCAGCCCTATTTGTACTAAAAAACATAAAGAAATTGTTTTCATAAAAAGGCCTTTGACTTGTGTGAAAGATGTGCAAAGTACAATATTTTAAATGAAATGCAATACACAACATCAAGAAGTGTCTGTTGTAAATCACTTTTATTCTCCATATTGCATACCTTTTAATACCTCGAACTTAATATTTTTTCGAGGTCTCGGCCAAAACTAAATACTTAGATTTCACAAAATATCTGTAAAAAAAACACAACCTATTTACAACGAACAAAATATACATGTTATATACATGTTTTTCTTCAAAAAATTACTTTTTTTTCTTTAAAAATCCACCCGAGAAATTATATACATGTTTATATTGAAATATTAAACAGTAACGTAATAACTTCTACCGCGTATTGTGTATGTAAAAACAAAGTAAGGACCTTTGTATCTCAACAGTATAATAAAGTGGTGCCACAAACCTGCACTTCATTTTATCCATAATTATATTATTCGATTAATATAATTGTTTGAGAAATTGATTTCTTATGTAATTCTACATGAAGTTCTAAAAATTGATAAATCATTTTAAAAAATCATCTCCAAACACGAAGATTTCAAGTATGTCGTAGTACTCAACGAGAGATGCACAAGTAACCTCGACTGACTGAGCAAGCAAACCTAGATTGTGAACATAAAGTGTTTAAGTTTTAGGGCTATGTTACCTTTTAACATGATTAATGAGTATGTTCTTTTATGATAATTAGAGCATCTCCAACCACATAAAATTCTTAACTAAAAATCATTAATACATACTATAAATAGAAAATATAGAGATTATGTAAAAAAAATCCATCTCCAATGGTACATTCCCCTTGTTTATAAATATAGCCGATCTCTTGATATTGGATATATTTGTTGAAGCACTACATACCTATAAGAAATCTGTAAAAAAATTAATAATTTATTACCATATTGTAGTAATATAGTCTATTTATAACAACATAAAATTTTAATAACATACTATTTTTTAAAATATAGCTAACCAATATAGCCCATACCATCGAAGTACAATGCCTTACAGGTTCAACAAATTTTACAAATTTTCCTACAGGTCCAATTTATCCAACCAATTATAGCTAACATCATTGGAGATGCTCTTAAAATTCATATCGATCTATTTCTTATCTCTATCTGTCTTTCTCGAATTGCAAGCAAAATCCCCTCTTAACATAATTAATGGCTAACTAGTAATATTTAGAATTCTTTTCTGATCAATCATTAGATCCCATTTTATTTTATCTTTTGGTTTGGTTGACGAGGACACCCTCTAAAAAGCAAATACTTTTGGGTCTTTGGGGTCCGGTACAACCCTCTAAAAAGCAAATACTTTGGGGTCTTTGGGGTTCGATACAACTTTGATTTCAAACAAAATTTGTAGGAGTCACGTCAAGTTTATACGGTAATTTTAAAATTAGCACGGAAATGTAAGGTTTTCTTTCTCTATTTCTTCTTTCTTCTCCTGTGTAGATTAAAAATACTCTAATTTTCTTTTTATGGTTTTAGTTTTTACCCCTATCATTCGCCTGTCTCCGTGTCTCCGTCCCTATTTATAACTTCATTGTGATGTCATGTATGTTAAGAGTAATATATATCTCATATTTTTTTCTTGTATTTTGTTAAGTTATATCATGTTTTAATTTTAATTCATGTTCAGAAGTATATAAGTATCAAAATATTAGCAAGTTACTTAATAAATGAATTTCATTAGTTACACTTAATCATGTATGTTATTTTGTTAGTACTTATTCATATCATTGACAATGTCTGGTCTAATCTTCGGTTTATATTATTATGTCCGACACTCTGTTTTAGGTTAAGGTATTGATGGATGGTCTTGTCTCATAACCAGTAGTTTGTTTATAATTGCTAAAGATCGGTTAATTTTGGATTCAAATGTTTTAAATATTTCCCTTGACTAATGTAGTAAAATGTTCGTAAAATGTTTCTTCGGTTTTTTGTTATTGGCTTTTAATATATTAATTAAAAGGTTGTTTGTTGTAACCTCCCATCTTACTCGTGTTTTATCCATTTTATGCATGTACAGAGCTTAACATATTATTTTAATAATTGTATGTATTTTTCAAATTAATGTTATGGTATGATGCCTTTTGATGATTAAAATTTTATTGCATTAAAATTTCACAGAAGAACATTAATTTTTTTTCAGTTTTGTTTTTCAAAAATTAATTAGAAATTTTATGTGTATATTTTTAATATTATTTAATGTGCCCAATTTGTATGCTTATAATTTTGACTTTTTAGGAAACTTGTAAATGGTCTTTATATATGATTAAGGCTATTAAAGGTTAATATATGAGTTTTTTTGTCGGTAGTTAATATATGAGTTTAATTTTATTTGTATTCATCTTTTTCTAGTCAACATGGAAGAGTTATTAGTCCTTAATCTCCTCCTTTTAGTTACATATTTTAAACTTTGAATTAATAATCCAAATAAATAATTCTTAGTCAACTTAGATGATTTCGCTTTTTATGTGTATTAATGTGACTTAAAATATTTTATTTAAGGTTTTAAAGTTGTAATTAATTTATTTTGTAGACTAGTTTTGTTGACCAATCATTAAATTATAACTTTATTCAAAATACTTGTATCATATCCGGTTTAAGTGTCTTATATAGAATTTTTTGTGACTATGCAGGTAGTATCATACATGATGATTTTTTTGCCCTTATATAGTGCTTTGATGAGTCGTTAATGACTATATGTGTCCTATTTTATGAACTTTTATGTCTAACCAAAGGTACTACCTCTGATTTTGAAAACTTGTCGTTGGATATTTTATTCATATAAAATATGTAGTTAGTCTTTTACTTATGTGTAATTACATCGACTTATTTATGTTTTCTTGTTTATTTTGTTGTGTTTCAGATTTATTTGTACGATAGATCAAAGGAAACAGGAGGAACGATAGCATGATGTAGTGTCGAATCTATGTACATATTTTTTAGGCATTATCTTTTTTGATATAAAGGTTTTATTGTCTAAACATCCGAGTGAATCTCTTTTTTATGGTAATTGTAATCTAGATTATGAGCCATATATTGGCTAAGCATATCTTTCGGTTAGATGATAAACTTTTATGTTAAAAGAAACCCTTACAATCCCTATTCATCTCGAGGATATGTATTTCAAATTCAATCAATACATGAAACCTTAGACTTATTACAGAGCATCCAGACAGAAAAATAAATATTGGAGAAGTAATCAACCTCAGATTTACCAACCGTTTATAATAAAGATAAGTGTTAGAGCTCCTGAAAAAGCCTGACATAGCAGAGCGAATATTCTGCCACATACCTTAAATAATAGTGAAAATGATTACCTGTCACTATCAGCACATCCCATCTGCGGCTTTTCACATGCCAAGAGGGTGCTTATATGTGTTCACCATTTGGCTCCTCGCGCACATGTACGTCATATGCATGCTCGACGCGTCCTGCCATCTTGCAAGGGAACTGTCTAGATTACGAGGTAAAACCCCAAAACCCTTATCATTAGCCTATACATAGACTAATGACAAGTGTTGGCTAACTACAATTTTATACACACACAAATACACTCTCTCTACTTTGTTTTTCTTCTCCGAGACCTTGTTCTCATTCTCACGTCGGAGGTGACGCGAGGCCTCCGCCCCCCGGCCGTATTATTTTGTTGGATTCCACTCAGGTAGTTTCACCGCATCCCGACCGTTCGACGTTGATTAGAAGAGAAGGAGTTCACACGGAGTACTGGGCATCAGACATTTTATAAACTCATATGTTACTAAAATGTTTACATGTTATATAGTTTAAAAATATATTCGAGTGTGAAATACAATTTCTTTCAATTTTGTATCAGACAATTAATTAATGATTTTCTTAAGAACTGTACTTGAAAGCGTTTTAATTTTTAATTTTGATAATTGCCGCCATTTAGCATTATTTTGACAAGATCAAGTTATTCAATTACGAATAAATTGAGTTCATTTATGTTAGTTACCTTAATTTCTTATAGGCTTCTATGTATGTACTGAATGTTGGCAAAAATGAGTAATATAATAATTAATTTAAAAATTACAAATTTTCAAAATAAGTACGAAAAATGTGCATATGTTTCCACTTTTTCAAAATTAGCTCATATTATAAGTCACTTTTACTTATACACAAATATTTCAAAATAAGTTATTATATTTTTCAAGTTGAATTGTTGAAATCAACCCGAAAAATGATTCCCAAACAAGTCCTAAACGAGTGTTTATTTTTTTACTATCTTATATAATTTTGTTTAAGAACCCTAGACTACTTTCGCCCATTCCTCACTTTTAATTATTGTTTTAGATTAGGTATTCTACAAGCAAATTATAGTAACAAAAACTATTTAGTTAACCTCTTTCTGAAAAACAAATCACTCTAAATAAAACCAAATCAAATACATGTAGTATATTTCAGATATCTACAAGTCACTACCTTAAAGAAGGAGACTATTTCTGTAAATGACCGATTTAGTGTATAATAAATAAAATAGTATATATACAAAAACTAATTTTAAACAAGTATTAATTCCATCACATAATTGTGAAATGGTCAATATTATACATGAGCTGATGAGCCTATTGCACTCTTCATATGAGACTTACCTGGGATTATATTTTCTTGATCAACCCAATTTTAATGTCCGAAACGTTCTTGTCTGACGAAACTTTTGAATCCAGAACTTGTTTGTCCATACTAAACTTTGACGATTTCCGCTTGATCTTCATAAAACTAAAAATCAATTTTGCGAATCCAAAACTTATAATTCAGAAACAAGAATCAACGGTGATGGTAACTATGTTAAATTTAGAGTTTACAGTGGTGATTGAAATAGATTAAAAGGTCACAAACTTTGGATAAATTCATAATATTTTACATGCCAAGAAGAAGTAACATGAAGATAATATAATAAACCCCCAAAATATAATTGATCCTATATATCTCAACTTGACCCCTTCGCTATGTAACAGAATTGGACCACTTGCACTTCCAGATGTCATCACTAGATTGAGAGCTACTTCTTATTTGTTTTATCAGGAAATTTATTGATCCAGCCCCTCTGGACAATATTATGCTCCACACCTGTTATATGGGCTACATTGGAATGTATATAGCTAACATCCCCACTCAAATTAGGAGGGAAAAACATATTGAGGACTCCAAACTTGCCAAGTAAGAACTGGAGTTGAGTAGAACCCAAAGCTTTTATGAACAAGTCGCCAGGTTATTGATCAATTTCCAAGTAAGTAGTGATAATCACATATTTTTGTAATTTTTAACGCATAAGGTGACAATCTATTTCGATATATTTTGTCCGTTCGTGATAGACATGGTTGGCAGCAATATAAATGGCAGAAACATTGTCAAAGTACAGAGTGATAGGATGAGGCTGATTAACACCTAGCTCACCAAGTAAGGCATGATGCCAAACTACCTTATACGTGGTGTCAGCCATTGACCTATATTCTGCCTCAGAAGAAGACCTGGACATTGTAGGTTGCTTCTTGCTTTTCTAAGATATGAGAGAATCGCCTAAGTTTATGCAGAAACCAGTGACAGACCTTCTAGTAATCTTAGAACTGCCCCAATCAACATCACAAAAGGCAGTTAAAGTTAATAAGGAGTGGGAGGACAAAAGCAGACCTTGACCACATGTGACCTTGAGATATTTTAGAAGTCTATAAGCAGCATTTAAGTGTACGGATTTAGGAGATGCCATGAACTGAGATTGAACATGAACATATTCTGGCCTAGAAATGGTAAGGTAAATTAATCTAATAATGAATCGTCGATAAAGAGAAACATCAGAAATGAATGTAGACTCATCAAGGGTGAGAAGTTGATGATTTTGCACTAAAGGAAGAGCAAAAACTTTATACTTCAGCAGTCCAGCATACTAGCATCTTTGAGAACATCAATAGTGTATTTCCTTTGATTAAGATATATGCCAGATGCAGATCTAGCTAAATCAAGACCCAAAAAATACTTTAAAGTGCCTAAATCCTTTATTTTGAACTGAGTACTCAGAAAGGATTTGACAGAGGCCATAAGAGTAGACTTATTACAGGTCAATACCATATCAACAACATACACCAAAAGGTTGACTATAGAAGAACCAGATTTGTAGGTAAAAAAACTGTGATCACTAATGGATTGAACATATCCAAACATCAGTAAGGCAGTGTACAGTTTCAAGAACCATTGCCTTGGGGCCTGCTTAAGGGCATACAGAGATTTCTTGAGTTTACAGGTAAGACGTTGGCCAGGATATTTGGCTTGCAGATCAGCAGAAGGAATGTAACCAGGTGGTAAGGACATGTAGACATCCTCACTTAAGTCACCATGTAAAAATGTTAGTGACATCTAGTTGGTCAATGACCCAATTTTAGCCGCAACAACAGCTAGAAGATCTCGAAATGAAGACAACTTTGCAACCAGTGCAAATGTTTCAAAATAGTCGACACCCTCAGTTTAAGTAAATCCTTTTGCCACAAGTCTACCTTTGTACCTCTCGACTTCCCCTGTAGGTAGATATTTGACTTTATATATCCATTTATAGCCAACTTGTTTTTGATGAGTAGACCAAGGTACCATGTCTCATTCATCATTAGCCTCTAGAGCAACAATCTCGAAAGCCATAGTTGTGCACCATTCAGGATGAATCACGGCTTGATTATAAGTACATGATTCTGAGAATTTGGTTACATTAGCTAAGAAATGAGTATATTCAGGTGAGAAAGAGTCATAATAAAGTAGACCAGTGAACGAAGCTGAGAGATAATTAGCTTGAGACTGAAGAGTTTTGGGTAAGCCTGTATAATAAGAGAATTTGATTGGTAAAGTATTATTTTGATAGGTCTAGCTGGGATAGGAGATGGAGGAGTAAGATCATCAGTAGAAAAACATGGAGAGTTATTATGGATGTCAGTGGGAGACTCAAGAGGTGTGACAACAGGAGAAACAACTGGAAGTGACTCAGAATATGAAAGGTCATTTGTCTCCACTAATGGATTAGAGGTGAACAATTGAGAGGGAGTTGATGACTGAATAGACTTGAAAATTAAATTTATTTTGGCTACATTACAAATTGCATATATGTCAAAAATAATGAGTTAAGAGTGGTTTAACATACCTAACTCACTTACCAACCTAGGAAAAGTTGATTCATCAAGTGGCTTGGTAAAGATGTCTGCAAGTTGTTGCTCACTTGGAACAAAATGAAGTTCCATATTTCCATTCATAAGATGCTCTCTTATGAAGTGGTATTTGATGTCAAAGTGCTTTATCCTTGAATGGTGCACATGATTTTTAGTGATTGCAATGGCAATTGTATTGTCATGGAAAATTGGGATCTTGTCCACATGCAGATCATAATCCAATAGTTGATTTCTCATCCATAAAATCTGTGCACAACAACTACCAGCAACAATATATTCAGCCTCAGCTGTGGAAGTAGAAACTGAATTATATTTCTTACTAAACCAGGACACAAGCTTGTTTCCTAGAAATTGACATGTGCCAGTTGTGCTTTTTCTGTCTATTTTGCACACTGCATAATCTGCATCTGAATAACCAATTAGATCAAAACCGGAATCTTTAGTGTACCAAATGCCAAGTTTTGGTGTGCCCTTGAGATAGCTAAAAATTCTCTTAATAGCTACTAAATGAGATTCTCTAGGATTAGTATGAAATCTAGCACAAAGATAAGTAGCAAACATTATATCTGACCTTTTAGTTGTTAACTATAAAAGTGAGTCAACCATGCCTCTATAGTTTGAAATGTCCACTGACTTTTCAGTAGTGTTCAATTCAAGCTTAGTAGCAGTGGTCATGGGAGTTTTTACAGATGTGCAATCCATTAAGTCAAACTTCTTTAAAAGATCACGAATATATTTAGTTTGACTAATAAATATTCCATCATTAACTTGCTTAACTTGTAGACCAAGAAAGTAAGTTAGTTCTCCCATCATTCTCATTTCATATTTACTTTGCATCAATTTGGAAAACTTTTTGCTAAGTTTATCATCTGTAGAGCCAAATATAATATCATCTACATAAATCTGAACAAGTATACTAGAGGCATAAAACATTTCTAAAGAAAAGAATTTTTTCAACAGTACCTCTTGTACAATGATTTTCTAAAAAGAATTTTGACAAAGTATCATACCAGGCTCTAGGTGCTCGCTTCAATCCATAAATTGCTTTCAAAAGATAGATTACATAATCTGAAGAGTTGGGGTCTTCAAAACCTGGAGGTTGACTGACATAGACTTCATCCTTCAAATATCCATTCAGAAATGGACTTTTGACATCCATTTGATAGACTTGAAATTGGCATGGGCTATATAGGCTAGAAAAATTTTGATTGCTTCAAGTCTTGCAACTGGAGCAAATGTTTCATTAAAATCTAGTATTTCTTGTTGACATTTTGTTGACAGTAGCCCTTGACAACCAATCTAGCCATTTCCATCCATCTTATTCCTAAATACCCATTTGGTGTCAATAGAATTCTTTCCTTTAGGTATGCGTACCAGCTTCCATACTTTATTCCTTTTAAATTGATTTAGCTCTTCCTGCATAGCTAAAACTCAATCAGAATCCATCAAAACTTGTTCTACCTTCTTTGGCTCTTCCTGTGATAGAAAGCTACTATATAGACATTCATCTTAATTTGCTTTCCTTGTTTGCACTCTAGATGTTGCATCACCAATGACCAGTTCAAATGGGCGATCTCTTGTCCATTTCCTTTGAGATGGTAGATTATCTATAGATGAAGAGGCCTCATTGTTGTCTTGATGTGTGACTGAGTGTTGACTAGATGAAACTCCCCCTGAGTTGGTGAATCTTTGATTTGAGGTTGGAGTTTTATCAAACAGTGATCTAGAATGACTTTCAGCGCCTATTGAAGAATGAACAACGGATATTGAATGTTTGTCAATGATCCACTTTATATATCAACAGATAATGAGTTTTTCCTATCAACGGATGATACACTTTGTCTTTCAACGGATAATGTGTTTTGTCTTTCAACGGATACATCATTCTGTGCATCAACTGTTATTGATTCTTTTGATGAAAAGTTTGAATCTCCTTTAGTCACCACTTCTAGATCATTTTCATCATCACTGTCATCACAATATATCTCAATATTTTCAAAATTGAGGCTTTCATGGAAAACTTCATCTTGCGGTCCTTTAATCTTTTTATCATCAAATACAACATGTACAGATTCCATAACAATATTGGTTCTTAGATTGTAGACTCTATATATTTTTCCAACAACATATCCAACAAAGATACCTTCATCATCTTTGGCATCAAACTTTCCATGTTGACTAGTTTGAGTCCTTATAATATAACACTTGTATCTAAAGACATGAAGAAAGTTCAGTGTTGGCTTCCTATTCTTGAACAATTGATAATAAGTCATGCACTTTGCTTGATTAATCAAAGAGATATTCTGAGTGTAGCATGCAGTGTTGACAGTTTCAACCCATAAATAAGTTGGTAACTTTGATTCTTCTAGCATGGTTCTAGATGTTTCAATCAATGATCTATTCTTTCTCTCAACCACTCCATTTTGTTGTGGTGTCCTTGCAATTGAGAACTCATGCATGATTTCATTTACTTCACAGATTAACCTCATAGTAGAATTCTTGAACTCAGTTCAATTATCACTCATAATTCTTCTTACTTTGAGATCAGGATGATTATTGACTTGCCTTATATGATTGATAATGATTTCACTAGCT
The DNA here is from genome assembly GCF_009905375.1 of Apium graveolens. Lineage (NCBI taxonomy): Eukaryota > Viridiplantae > Streptophyta > Magnoliopsida > Apiales > Apiaceae > Apium > Apium graveolens. The sequence goes on from NC_133653.1 coordinate 53,632,445, forward strand.
TCATCTTTAGATCCAAGAAAATATGTCCATGAAAACTTTGAAAAATCATCCACAACCACTAGGCAATTCTTCTTCTTTGAGATTGACAATACATTGACTGGTCTAAACAAATCCATGTACAACAGTTGTAGAGATTCATCAATTGTTGATTCAAGCTTCTTTTTGAATGATGCTTTCATTTGCTTTCCTTTTTGACAAGCTCCACACAATCCATCTTTTAAAAATTCAACTTGAAGAATGCCTCTAACCAGGTCTTTCCTGACTAATTCATTCATAGTCTTGAAATTCAAATGAGACATTTTCTTGTGTCATAGCCAACTTTCATCTTGACTTGTTTTGCTGAAAAGACAATTAATAGAATCTGTATTTGTTGATTTAAAATCATCTATGTACACATTTTCTTTCCTTACTCCAGTAAGGACCACATTGTTATTTTTCTTGCAGGTAACAACACAGGATTCAGTTATGAAAGTAACAGAGTTGTCTTTATCACATAGTTGACTGACACTCAAAAGATTGTGTTTGAGTCCATCAACTAGAACAACTTTTTCGATGATGATATTCTTTTTTGAAATCAAGTCATATCCCATAATATACCCTTTGTTGTCATCTCCAAAGGTAATGCTTGGGCCAGCTCTTACCTTGAACTCAATGAGCAGGATAGAATCTCCAGTCATGTGCCTTGAGCAACCACTATCTACATACTATAGATTCTTTCTGTTTCCCTGTACATATCAAAACCAAATCAAGTTGATTTTGGTACCCAATTTTCCTTAGGTCCTGCCTTATTAGCCTTTTTCTTAGGTTTCTTAGGCTTTCCCCCATCATATTTAGGTGATCGAGAATCAACATTTGTCTTAAGGGATTGACTTTGAATCCCTTGATCAACCTTAGAATTATCATGCACATTTTGATTAACATGATATGGCATAGATTGTGCAAATATGTTATTCTAGTAAGCATGTTAAATGGCATTTGAGGCATTTTAAATACAGTATAATAAGGTTTGTGTACAAATGGCATATTAGCAAACTGTGCATTTAAATTATGTGCAGGAATAACAGGCACATCATGCATTGGTGATATGGGCATGCTAGGAAAGAAGGAAGCAAACATGGGTGCATGTATCCCAGACTTGTAATTAGTATATAAATGATTAACAATGCCACACTTAACACGTGTCTTTCTAGGTGCATACCTATCAGGTGTGTAGTTATTGTGTTTGTTACTCCCTAATTTCCCATTCCTATTGTTTTTCCTTTCTGAATCTGCCTTAACCTCAATCTTCTTTAATCTGTCACTCAACTGCTTCATTGACAGATGCCCTACATTCACTCTGCTTACATCTTTGGCTTTGTTTGATTCCCCTTGAACAAAGTGCTTGGTTACCGAACCATACTTCTCATTGAGCTTGGTTAGCTTTGCCTTGCTAATAGTCTTTTTCTGCATCAACGGATAAGTTTCTTTAGCTTTCAACGAATATGAATTTTCATCTTTCAACGGATAAGCTTCATCATATGTTGATTCCACATCTATTGATAAACCATCAACAAGAACAGGGTCCAACTTCTTCTTGTTCTTTTTCCAGGCTTCTTCACAGAAAGAATCAATTCCTTGAACTTTGGAAATTTGGGCACTTACATCCCTTGATGATTTCCATGCCTTGATCACCTTTTGCTCATGTTCAAGCTGCTTTCTCAAAATCTCTTCTTTCTTCAAAGATTCGGTTAATTCATCCTTACCAATCTTACACTCTATTCTCAAATTCTCAAACTCAATAAATTGAGTTTCTAACATATCATTTCTATCACTCAAAAAAACATTATTCTCTTTAATTATATTGTTTTCTTTAGTGAGTGACTTAAGTGTGACACACAAGTGATACAATTCAGTAGACATGTCATTTATAGCATCATTGCATTCATCTTTATAAAGGTGTGCTAGGTTTGTAGTGATTACCTGATTGCTTGATGAACTGACTTTTGTTTCATCTGACTTGGACATTAGAGCTAGGTTGACATAATTCATGTCTTCATCTGCATCCTCACCATCAGCTGCCCGGTCATTTTCTTGAGTCAACAAAAGCCTTTTCCTTTTGTTTGGGCAACTCAAATTATTTCTTCAAATAATTCACAGTCTCAAACCTTTTCTTTTCCGAGCTTGGATTTCTGCACTCATTAGCAAAATGACCATTCATCCCACATTTGAAACATTTGAATTTAGCTTTATCAACTATGTTTTCGTTGGATTTTACAGCTCCAAAGTTTTTCTTGAACTTGAGCTTTTCAAACCTTTTTGACAGAAAGGCTAGATGCTCATCAATTTCATCCATGTAATCTTGGCTGGTACAATCATCATCTTCAGCCATTAGTCATTTGCCTTTGCCTTCACAAACACTTGTGTTCGGTGCAGATTTAATTGCATCAACTTTTATCTATTTTCCTCTCTCTTGTTCAACTACCAATGTAACATGTCCACGCTTTATTCTTCATTTCTTTAACTGCTCAGCATGCTCCATTTCGAGCTCATAGGTTTTTAAGATACCATACAGTCTATCTAGAGTAAAATATTTATACTCTTGAGAATTTCTGAGAGAGACTGTCATTAGCTTCCATTCTTTTGGTAGAGAGCTCTATAAATTTCAGATTTGAATCTTTAGTTTGGTAGACCCTCCCATACAACTTCAAACCATTCATTAGTTTTTGAAATCTACTAAAAATGTCACTCAGTGACTCACCATCTTCAAAGTGAAAATGTTCATATTGTTGTATGAGGAGTTGCATCTTGTTCTCTCTAACCTGCTCAGTACCCTCACATAGCACTTGAATTTGATCTCAAATTTCCTTAGCAGTTTTACAGTTAATGACATTGTCAAACATATCTGAATCAAGACCATTGAACAAAATGTTCATGGCCTTCTTGTCTTTGTCAACTGTTTCAATGTCTTCATCTGTCCATTCTGACTTTGGCTTTGGGACAGTTTGCTCATTTCTAGGTGCATCTTCAATATTTGTCGTAACCCTTCTAGGAATGTGAGGTCAATTTTCTATGCACTTGACATAGCTTTTATCTTGAGAGGGTAGATGAAGGTGCATCTTCACTTTCCGGTGATGATAGTTGTCTTTGTCCAGAATTGAGATCTTTACACCAACGTCCTTCCTGCTCATGTTGTTAGATTGCTTGATCTTTAAACTCTTTGTGTGTCAAGAGCTCGCTCTGATACCAATTTTTATTCCCTAACAATATAACAACAGAATTACAGAATGGGGGTTGAATGAAATTCTGATTTTTTTTGAAACTTTGAAAACTTCTTATAAAAATATATAATTGTGTTTGAATATGCTTGAGTGCGGATAACTAATAATAATATTTAAGAACACAAAGTAAATAAATAGGTGTTTAAAAATTTTCTAGTGGATTGAAATTTCCACAAGATATATATATATATATTGTTAAGATAATTTTGTGATGCTAATAGCACACAACTGCTTACAAGTGTTTACAAACTTGAACTTAAGAGTATTCTACAGATGATACTGCTTGCTATGCTCTCTTGTTCTTGCTTGTTGAATTGATACGATAATTAAACAACTTGCTACACTTGGTTTATATATTACCAAGTTACATGTGAAATAAGAAAAAACATAAAACCTAATAGCTAGGTCCAACCACATGTTTCTTCATTCCTCTATCCAATGCAATCCAGTTAGATACCGCATCTTTGAACGTCCCTGTTTTGCATGAAATGGAAATGCTTCATTTTTTTCTAAAACCTGAATCCAGGTTGCCACATTCCTTTTGTATACAATCAACCCATGTGACTGTCAAGTCACTGTCAACTGCTATTTGAATTGGTTATCCGTTGAAACTTCACCATCATCCGTTGATACCATAATTTGGTTATCCGTTAATGTTAAATAATGTCATCCATTGATGCTTGCATATGAACACCCGTTGAAGCTTTAACAAATATCAGTTGTTCAGCTTATTCGTTAAAGGTGTCTTGAGTCATCCGTTGAAGCTTGTGGTTTATTCGTTGAAGGTGTATTCCATAGCAGTTGATACTCTTTTACTAATACAAAATTACAAAGTATCTTCTATATACAATTAGCCAAACTATTTTGTATATCTTTCTAGTAGTCAACATGACTTATAATACGTTATAACTTCTAAACCCGCTGTTTATGGTATATAGAAATGTGCTACAATCTTATTTGAATATAAGCTACTCCATCAACGGATAGATAACTATAGGTATCCGTTGATGGTTAAAAACTCATTTAACTTATCTACTTAGAGTGTTTTGGTAAGTTATCATCAAGGCTACAACATGTTCCTAACAGGTAATCCAACATAAAATCTCAAAGCTCGAGCAGTATTTAGTAAATGTTTGTGTTTTCTTTCAACTTTACCATTCCGCTGTGGGGTATAAACACAACTGGTTTGACGAACAATGTCCAAGGTAGATAAAGTAGTAGTTAAAGATTTATTCAAGAATTCGGTATCATGATCTGTGCGGATAGTTTTCACTGTTCAGCCAAATTGATTGTGAATATAAGCTAGAAAATCAGTGAGAAGAGAAGGAACCTGAATTTTATCATATAACAAAAATACCCAAGTAGCCCTTGATTTATCCTCTAAAATAGTTAAAAACTGATTACAATTATCATTTGTTTTGGTGGCATAGCGCCCCCATAAATCAGTATGAATCAATTCAAATAATTCATGAGAACTGGTAGAACTATCAGAAAATGGCAATTTAGATTGCTTAGCAAAATGACATGAATCACAGTCATAAAATTCAGTATTACAATCGATAAAAATAAGTTTCAGTATAGAATAAGGTATATGACCTAATTTAGCATGCCATATATGATATTTAGAATTACTAATTTGATTACACTCAGAAAATAAAAGCTGAGATGACATAGAAGAAACAGGAGTGTCCACATCAGAGTTGAAGATATATAGACCATCTTTAGCTTCACCAATCTCTAGTTTCCTCTTCAAGATATGGTCCTGAAAATAACGAGGAAGTAAAAAAGGTAGATGTATGAGTAGTATCTTTCAGAAGTTTAGGAATGGACAAAGGATTGTGAGAAAATCAAGGACACACAACACATCTTTTATAGTGAGACCAGTAGTAAAAAGAACATTACCAATATAAGATACAGTGATATATTGACCATTAGGTAAATGTAATTTAGCATCAGAAGGAACTGGATTAACTAGAATAGACATATTTGCAATAATATGGTCAGTGGCACCAAAATCTATAATCCACTGAGTGGGAGTTTGAGAGGTACATGTAATAGGAAGTTTACCTAATAGATGAACAGTATTTGCAGATGGCCATGGAATCCCAGAGGTATCAATAGTCATAATTTTCATGCTACTCTGAAGCATCTAAAGAAGGTGTTGATATTGTCCTTCAGATAAACCACAACCATTTAAACCTGTACTTTCTTGAGAACCAGGAGACAAGCCTGAACCATCAACATCAGGAACATGAATAGTGACTTGAGATGCACTAGCAGATTTGTTAGTAATAAACTTTGGTTTGGGCTTAGGTTTACCATACAACTTGTGCCAAAAAGGGTAACCAAATACACAGAATCACATCTTCTTAGTATGGCTTAACATATGACAATACTCACACACAACAGAGTTGTCATTCTTCTAAAGAAAACCAACATTAGCATCAGAATTGTTAACAACACCTCTAGACTGAAATTTACCAGGCACAATAGATCAGACATTCAAGGCCACGGTACCAGAGTTTATTCCAGATACATTATGAATGTGTCTTTGATTTTCATCTTGAAGCAACATGCCATATCATTGACTAAAAGTTTGAATATGATTCATCAACAAAATTTGACCCCGAATATGAGTATACAAATCACTTAGGCCCATGAGAAATTGCATTAACTGACTATTTAGGTCATTGGTTTGAAGTTTGGCATTGACTCTGCATGTACACTTGGTACAATCACACTTAGGTTTAGCAGTAAGGCTGTCCAATTCATCAATAAAAGTCTTGAATTTTATATAATAAGCAGAAATAGAAATGGAACCTTGACTAAGTTGAGATATCTCTTTACGCAGGCTAAACAATTTAGGTAAATTAGTTTGGGCAAATCGCATAGCTAACTCTTTTCAGATTGACTGAGCAGAATCCATGTACACAATACTATTTCTAATATCAGCAGAATCAGAATTAAGGATCCATGAAATTACCATGTGGTTGCAATGATTCTAAAAACTCATCTGTGTGATGTTTGTAGCAGGTGGTGTAGTATAAGCACCATCAACAAATCCGAGTTTGAGCTTGGAGAAAAGAGCAATCTCCATAGATTTGCTCCACTGAGTGTAGTTATTTTTATTTAAAACAACAGTAGTAAGGCTCATACCAGGATTATCAGAAGAGGATAGGTAGTAAGGATGATTAATATCAATAAATGATATAGACCCAGATGCAGTAGCAGTTGCATATGTAACCGGAATATTTGGTGATGCCATTAAAGTAATGAGAAGATATAATCAGCTAAAAAAACAGAAGAAAAACAAAAGATAAGATCGAAAATATTGCTCTAATACCATGTCAAATTCAGAGTTTACGGTGATTGAAATAGAAAACAAGGTCAGAGATTTTAGATAAATTCATAATATTTTGTGTGCAGAGAAGAAATAACGTGAAGATAATACAATAAACCCCTAAATACAGTTGATCATGTATATCTCAACTTGACCCCTTTATTACGTAACAGAATTGGACCACTTGCACCGCCAGATGTCATCGCTAGATTGGGAGGTGCTTCTTATTTATTTTATGAGGGAATTTATTGATTTGACCCCCTAAACAATATGATGCTCCACACCTATTATATGGGCTACATTGGAATGTATATAGCTAACAAACTACCAAGAAAGGATGATGGTAACCGTCTTATCTTATCCACGACTCATTTCCCTGTTCCTCGTGATTTATTGTAATATCCATGAATTTTAGATAATAATAATAATAATAATAAGTGAAGAATTTGATTTAGTTTAAAATAAGAATATAAAGACTTTGTAATTACGTTAGTAATTAGATTAGGAGAAGGAATTAGTTCTAAAATATATATATAGGGTCGCGCTCAAATGAGAACCTTTATTATTGTGAGATATGAGAACCAATCCTAACCACTCATTTTTATGCCTTATATTAATCCATCACCATTCATTTAATATTTTTAAAAAAAATTGTAATTCAAGCACCAACCACCACCACCTCCGTCGACCACCATAAAATTACCATCGTCAAATATAAAATCACCACCGTCAAACCAAAAATCACCACCGGAAAAAATAAAATCACCACCGAAAAATAAAAAATTAACACCTGCAAATATAAAATCACCACCGAAAAATATAAAATCACCAGATTTAATTATTACCTTTTCCCACCAGATCCGACCATGCTCACCAACTTCGACCATTATACCAATATAATCACCACAACATCATCATTACTCATCAATAATCACCATTAATTTACACTAAAATCATAAAATTTACACACTCCAACCACCACATACAAATTTACCAACACAATAACATCACCAATCACCACCACCATACACTGCCTTCATCATTACAACACACCACCACATAAATCATTAACATTTAAAATATGATCATTATATAATCACCGAGTAATATCCAATTATATAAAATTACCAAAAATGAAATTAAAATCTGAAAACTTCAAATCGAAATACTAATTTCAGATCTGGGTTTCATCGGAAAAATACAAATCAGGTAAAATTAATCATTGGAATTGAAAAAGAAGAGGGGGAAAGGAGAGTTGTAGTGACGTGATTGGTGGCAGCGAGGGGAGTCTTCGTCGCAGGAGATTGGTGTTGTTGGTGGGGAGGGGGAGAGGGAGAGTGAGAGAGATGGGGGGTTCTGAGGCCTGAGTAGGCGACGAAGTGGTGGCGGTAGAGCGGCAGGAGCTTATTGGAGGTAGGCGGCAGAATGACGGTAGAGTGGCAGGTGGGTGCTGGGGTGTGTGGGAAAGGGTTAAAGAAAATAGAAATATATATTTTAAATGAATGGTTATGATTTAATTTAGTAAAAAAATTGTGTGACTAAGATTAGATCTCAGTTCTCACAATTAGTGGGGCTCTCATTTGAGCAAAAGCCTATATATATATAGATTATTCTGCCTCTCGTATGTTATCTTCGAAAGCCCTAAAAATATTTGAGGGGTCAGCAAGCCGCGGGGGACGAGGGAATCGGTGATATTAGCAGTCCCTTTAGAATGAAAAAAAATCAAGATCAGGTAAAGTATTGTAAGTAAATGTTACAACTTTTAAATTTAATACGAATTGTATATACTTATTTTATTAGTATAATAATGATAGGTCCCTGCTATTCATATGCTTCTGTCAAGTCAGCGAGCTTAAGTTGTAATCAATTAGTGTTAGTATAATATTCATTATGTGTATGGTGTATATTGGGTGTATATGATTGTGTATACATGCTTTGTATTTTGATAGTGTTATGTAGTTATTATAATTACAAGTGTTTAAGGTTATGTACTTTATTATTTGTCAAAGATATTTGGGAATTTAAGTTCCTGGCCAAACAAGTTTTAAAATTTATTATTTATTTATTTTTATTTTTTGTAATAAAAATAAATGGTCCATTAATTTTTTATGATTATATTATATTTTCACCACATTTTGCCCAGTTAGTTTGAAAGTGTGTTTACATTGAACTAGTACTAGAGTTCATAGTGTTAGGTATTATTTTAATATATTTTGTTAAAATATAAGCTAGTAATTTGATCAAGTATTGCAAAAGAATTGTCCTTTAATATTAATTATTGTTTAGGTTTATAAATCATGTGTCGTAGTGTGAGTTTAATAACCATGTTAATAAGTTAGATTTCATATTTATCAAGTCAAATGAGCTTGGTAAATTAGCACGAGTTGTTTGGTCATTAGCATGATGTTGATTTATATTACTTGGTGTTATAATACTTAAAGTCTAGACTATGTTCTTTATTTTGATTAGTATACTATTTTATATTAATATGTGAATCAGTCAATTTAATAATGAATGTACAAGATGTTTATGACTACTGAATCTAAAAGTAATCAAGTCATCCCCTGATTTTATAGCCTCGAGTAAAATCAATTTAGTATTTAAAAGATGTTAGATATATTTGATAATGTCATGGCTAATATGTTTTATGTTTAGCTTTCAGATCTTACTTGAACAGGATAAATCAGTACTTAACTGTTGATCAGTACTTATACTGGAAGTCAGGACTTAAGGATATCAGTACATATGTTATCAGGAGATAATCGTCAGAAGATAGATATCAGAACTTAAGTGCTGAAGGACAATCAGATAAGGACAGTAGCTGATTAAAGGAAAGAAGATCAAGATAAACATAAGAAGAGATATGCATGAAGAAGGAATTCTATGAAGGATAGAATACTTGGAAGAAAAGATATATGATTGATATATTTTAGGAAGCAGAATTATATTCCATATCAATTAGCGATTATCTTGTAACTGTGTAGTATATAAACACAGATATAGGGTTTACACTATAAGTGTTATCATTATTAGAGAAGATTATTCATTGTAACCCTAGCAGCTCTCGTGATATTTGTTCATCACTGAGAGGTAACAGTTCCATACTGTAACAGAGTTTATTGTTTCAATAAAGTTTGTTTTCTGTTACTTAAGTTCTTAAAGTTCGATTTGAGTGTACTATACACTGTATTCACCCCCTCTACAGTGTGTGTGTGACCTAACAATTGGTATCAGACTCGCCATTCATCCGACTCGCCATTCTGTTTGTCGAGAGTAGGAAGAAGAAGATGACTTAATCTCGTCTTCTTCCTGTTTTTCTTCATCATCAGCTTTGTCAGGCTTCTTAGCTAGGACTAAGGCTGTTGATGTTAGGATTAGAAGCTTAGGGAAAATCTTGTATAAGTATTGATGTAATTTTCATTTCATAAATGTATTGTCTTGATATATTAATGAAAGTTGTTTTTCCTTCAAGATTTTGTCTCTGAGTTATTTTATCTTGTGTTGATAAATCCTGATTGATATTCTGATGACCATATAAATTTTGTTTTATATTAAGTTCTGATTCATTTTCAGCACTTATTTATCTAATTTATCTTGGTCATTTTCATGTGATGTATTTTTAGAATATCAATGATGCAGTGAAAAATAATTCAATCAGTGCTAACGGTTTAAATTTTGAATTAAAACTGTTTCTCTTGATAAATGGAACGGTTTTTCCTTGAAACTAGGCAACTGGGTAACTAATGATTCCTGTTTTCTCGAGCCCAGTAACTGTCTGTTATTACTGCATGTCTGACAGGTGTCCAACGGTAACATTTTTGTTCAGAGTATAAGTACAACAGAGAGAAGATTTCTTTAATCTTTTATTTTCTTTATATTTTATCTCTCTCCTTACTTTTACTCTCTTTCTCTTTCTTTCTCACGTTGGTTTTTCATACAGACATTATCTCAAACACCTAACAGGCATACTTGAATCTCAATTTTTTTCACATGGCACCAAAGGATTTAATCATTGATGGAGCTAAGTTTGTCCCCAACAACTATGCTGCAGTTCTTGATCACACTGAAGCTCCATCTGAATTGCACTTTGTGCAAGATCTTCTTGCACATAGTGAGGTTGGGTATGCATTAACACAGCCTGAATTCTTTTCAAGCCAACAAGTTCTGAGGTTTTGGAGGACTGGACCTTTTGATGATGGTGGTCAACGTGGAACTCCCAGTATTATCTTCCAAGTGGGTGATTCATCCTTTGTAGTCACTCCTGGTACGGTACGCAGGGCTTTACATCTTCCAGAAGATTGTACTTTCTCAATTCCAGAGGACTCAGCCCTTCAGGAGTTAATGGCTGAATTGGGATATGAAAAGAGTCTGACGAAACTTGGACAGTTGAAACGGGCTAATATCAGAAGAGAATGGAGTTTCTTCTTTGATTGCATCACCAAAGCTTTTGGGAACAAATGTTCAAATTTTGATGCTATCCCAATTCTGAGTCAGCACATAGGGTATGCTATTATTCATCAAACTCATTTTGATTTTGCAACTGGAATAATTGGTTTTATTGGGGATAGGATGACAGAGGATCGAGATGTTGTTTATTTTGCTAGATTCTGTCAACTTATTTACACTTACTGTACTGATGAACCTCATTTAGTCAGCATTCAAACCCCACCTTTTAAGGTTGCAAAACGATACTTTAATGACCTGGTAAATGCTGATACTAAGAAAAAAGTGGTTAGACCATTACAGATTCCTAAGTCTGTAAAACAGATCCTGGTAAATGCTGATCCTGATACTTATAGATATGTTTACTCTGATGTCCAACCAACTCCAATCACCCAAAATCCATCAACCTCAGTACCTACCTCTCATTCTACTCAACCTACCCTCAGAACATATCTTAAATCCTATCTCTCAACTTCACAGACTGCTCGACCTTCATCTTCAGCACCTACTGTGAAATCTTCATCTTCCAAGCCAAAGAGGACAAAGAATGTTCCTCAAACATCTCAAAAGAGAAGGAGGATTGCATTGAGCGATGAATCTGATTCTGAGGAACCGGTTCCTGCTAGAGAACCTGCTGTTACTGAAGCTGAGAAAGAGGTTTCTCAGAAGGATTCTGAAATTGGGGGTTCTAGGCTTCTCAAGAGGCTTAGACGAATGATAGTTCCTGAAACTCCCAAGGAATCCAAATCAACAAGGAAGTACAAGAAATAGAGGGCACAAAGGCCAGTTTCAGATGATGAAGAGGAAGCAGCTAAGGAAGGGGATCAGGAATCTCTGATCTCACAAGACAAGGAATTTGCTCCAGTCACTTCTTCTCCATCAACTCCATCTAAGGAAGCTGTATCTGACAAGGCTAACTCACCATCTGTGTCTCTTGTTGATCCAGGCACAAGTGCTGATATTGATGTTCAACACTTGGTTGTGTCTGAAGTATTTCTCTTAGAAGCTCCAACAGCAAATAATCCTTCCACAACACCTGTTACTGATGCTGTTCAAACTCCAGAGTTATCAACAACACCTTCTCTGCATCAAGATGCTGATGATCAGACATTAGGTGAGCATCAGGATATGGCTGTTGATCAGAACTTAGTATCAGATCAGCAATTAGAAGATGCTGAAGCCTCCATTGCTACTCACACTGTTGTCTTATCAGAAGATACTGATTCTTTAAGTTCTGATGCTGCAAATGCTGGAGATACTGGTGATGTTGCTCCAACTGTAGATGCTGATGAAGCAGGTCCTTCAGGACATACTCCTCAACAGACTCTTCCTAAGTCTGAACTGGTAAAGAAGTTTGTTACCGGGGCTGCACCAGTACCTTGGAGTGAAACTCCTGCAGGTCAGGAGTGGACTAAGGAATGGAACTCAGTTTCATGTGTTCCAACTGCAATACATCTTGCTGAGCACTTGACTAAAGCTGATGAAATGTTAAATTCTGATGATTTAAAAACCCAGCTTAGAGTCACTGCATTGAGTATTAAACATCTACAAGGTCTTCATTCAACTACTCATGCAGAGCTACACAAGATTCATGAGAACTTTATCAAACAAGAACAAGTTTGGAAAATTGATAAGAAAAAGTTCTTTCAACCTACCATTGACAGGATTGCTTATATTGAGAAAACTCAAGAGAAACAACAAGCTCAGATTGATGACATTCTGACAAATCAAGCTTCTCAGCAATCGCAACTTACTGAAATCCAATCCTCAGTGGAATTACTTATCTCTCTTTTACTACCTGCTGATGCCAAAAAGGGGGAGAAGGTAATTAAGTCCAAATGCAACACTAACAAGACACTGCAAGGAAAGGATGATGGAAATGATGATCAAGGATACTCTGGAATGGGTAGCGGTCATAGTCAAGGTAGAAGGTTTACATCAAGACAAGCTAGTCACAGGACAAGTTCTGATACTGGGAAAAGAATAAGTTCTGCTGCTGGTAAAAGGATAAGTTCTGATGAACTTCTAGATCTTGATGAGGAAATGTCAAGACAGTTATTTCTTCAAGAAAATCCAAGAATGGACTTGGAAAGTTTAAAGGAAGAAGAAGCCAGACTTAAATCAGAGAAAGTCGCATCTAAATCTGAAGCTTCTGGTAAAAAGTCACTTCCAAAACTCAAAGGCATTGTGATCAAAGAAAGGACACATACTGAAGCAACGTTGGCTAGATCACAACCACAGATAGATCCAAGATCCAAGGATAAAGAAAAGGTTGGTGAACCTATCAAGGTTTATGTACCTCCTGAGGAAGAAGAAATTACTGATGAAAAAGATGATCTTGCTCTGACTTCAAGAAAAGTTCTTAAAACAACCTCTGACATGGCTCAAGTTATTCAGAGTCAAGAAATTGTAAGTTCTGATATTCAGAAGAAGCAAGTAACCTCTGACAGAGCTCAAGTTAACTTGATATCAGAAAATAGATCAAAGACACTCCTACCAGGATTCACTAAAGCAAAACAGACTCAATCTTTGAAGACTACTGCAAGTGGTTTTGAAGCAAGAGTAGTTACTGGAAAGGAAGCTAGAGATAAAACTGGATTGGGAAGTGCTGATGAAAGAAGAGTACACAACACTACCAATGATCCAACTTCCTTGAGTGAACCAGGTATTGGAGCAACTCCTGAGAGATTGAATCAACTGGAATCTGTACAGTTGGTTTACCATACCTACTTGAAAGAATACATCATGTTGTATTTCATGACAGATGGTAGGGTTTATCATATAAGACAAAATGCCATTCCATTGAAGTATTTTGAAGAATTGGAGCATGTACTTTTCTTACTTCAAGTGGATGACAGAATAACAGAGACTGCTGCAAACTACTTAAAAGAACAGATTCAGAGACAGAAAAGGCTTTATTCTGTTAAGTCTGACAGCATATATGTTCCAAAGTACAGATATCACAATGGTGATATTGTTGATATGAAGCCTAATACTGCACAGATCAGAACATATATTGGTATTAAGGGACTTGAATTCAATCTAGAGTCTGACAAAGCTTATGTCATAAGACTAGATCAGGAGTTGAGAAAAGCAAAGATCAATGATCTCAGAGCTGCAATCTTTCAAACTGGTGAAGATACAACAGAGCTTAAAGATGTCAAAAGGAGAATGATTGATGAACTCAGATATGCTGAGAAATGTTTGTTGAAGAACTATCTCAGAACAACTCCTGACATCAGAGAGATCAGAAAATGATGAAGCCAAGTCGAAGATCTACAACTGCTTAAATTCTGATATTTATACAGACTAAAGTTGTTATCAGAAGTTGAAATTGGTAAAAGCTTTAAGGACTGTAAGTTGTAGTTATCTAGTCTAATTCTCATGCATTTGTACTTAATGTTTTTGACATCATCAAATATCTGTTAAACTTGTATATTATGTTAATTTATAAGTTGGGGGAGATTGTTAGATATATTTGATAATGTCATGGCTAATATGTTTTATGTTTAGCTTTCAGATCTTACTTGAACAGGATAAATCAGTACTTAACTGTTGATCAGTACTTATACTGAAAGTCAGGACTTAAGGATATCAGTACATATGTTATCAGGAGATAATCGTCAGAAGATAGATATCAGAACTTAAGTGCTGAAGGACAATCAGATAAGGACAGTAGCTGATTAAAGGAAAGAAGATCAAGATAAACATAAGAAGAGATATGCATGAAGAAGGAATTCTATGAAGAATAGAATACTTGGAAGAAAAGATATCTGATTGATATATTTTAGGAAGCAGAATTATATTCCATATCAATTAGCGATTATCTTGTAACTGTGTAGTATATAAACACAGATATAGGGTTTACATTATAAGTGTTATCATTATTAGAGAAGATTATTCATTGTAACCCTAGCAGCTCTCATGATATTTGTTCATCACTGAGAGGTAACAGTTCCATACTGTAACAGAGTTTATTGTTTCAATAAAGTTTGTTTTCTGTTACTTAAGTTCTTAAAGTTCGATTTGAGTGTACTATACACTGTATTCACCCCCTCTACAGTGTGTGTGTGACCTAACAAAAGAGGTATAAAAAAATATGTATCAATTATAAATTCTAAATTTGGAAATCTGAATTAATTGCTTCAGGTGATTTTAAATTTTACGAGAATATTTTTATTTGAACCCTTATAGATATAGGGTATACCGAGTTAACCAGCTGTAGGGGTACTACATCCATGTCATTGCGACACCAGTGACATGACACTTCAGTGATATTGTGATTGGTCATGGCGTATCCTTCTGTTAGCTCTTGGGAGGAGCTTTTGCGCATTTGATATTTATTCAGGATACATGGGTGCACCCAGAGTTTGATTTGTAATTTGATTTATGGTGACGTCGTATATGTCGTACACGTTACCCATTATGTTGCACGCATTAGGTACCCTATGATGTGTGTATTTGTATATGTTTTGATCTCTGTAGAAAATATCCTAACCCCTTGTCGCTTTAGCCTTACTTATTTTTAAAATTGTTTTATTATAAATTGCAGATTATTTATCTCTGATCTCTTTGTTTTATAAACTATATTCCAAATCCGTACTGGGCGTTTGGCTCATGCCGTATTCTTTTTCTGGCAGGTGCTTAGGGGGATCCGGGACTGTGTGATGGAGAGCTACCCTATTTATTGATTAGGTTTTCGAACTTTAACATTATATGGACTTAATTATTTATTTAGAGATTTATACTTTTATATTATTGGTTTAGACATTTTGGATATTTAATATTATTTATGGAGATTTTAGATTGTTTAATTATTATTTATAAATATATTAGTGTTCTGTGTGCAGGTTTATGGATTATAAGTAATATCTCCTTCTATTTAAAGAAGGGGGTTTTACAGAGATGACATCAGAGCTTAGGTTATTTCTTGTAGAAAACCTATTTAGGTTGAACTATGAGTTTGGATAGACGATAGGATGGGTGTTAATTTAATTTCATTTCGTTATGCTCTTTACCATTTCATTCCGCTTCATCATATTTATTCTCGTAATCTTCATTTATTCGCTATCTTATATTGTAGATGCCTCCTAGACGTGATCCTTTACACATTGACCCCGCTCAGCTTACTGAGATGATAGGGAAAACAGTGGCTCAGGCTGTACAGCAAGTCTTGGCAAACCAAGGAAATCAGAATAGTGAGGGAAATCAGAATGGACACGGAAATCAGAATGGCAATGGGAATCAGAATCAGAACGGTCAGGGCCATCAGTTGGAGCCGTTTGTATGGTTGGAGAGGTTTGTGAAGCAGAAATCAGACTCTTTTAGTGCAACACTGACTCCTATTGATGCTGAAAATTGGATTGTTCATCTCGAAAAGATTTTTGATGCACTGGGTTGTGATGAGATTCAGAAGGTCAGGTTAGCTGTGTATAAGTTGGAGGGTGATGCTCAGAGGTGGTGGAGAGGAGTGAAAGCTACTAGAGGGGAACAATATGCAGAGGCTTTAGAATGGCAGGGATTCAAGAAGGTATTCTATGAGTAGTACTTCTCTAATGCTGATAGAGATGCTTATTTGAGGGATTTGCTGGGACAGTTGCAGGGACTGCTGTATAGCAGGATGATAAATTTAAATGGGGGTTAAAGTCTTATCTGAGGGGTTCCATAATTTCTTTTAAATTTAATAATGTGGTAGAGGTGGCTGATGTAACAAAGGATGTTGAGAATGAGCGCATAGATTCCAGGACTTCCAGGTCTAACAGTGGTAGTAAGAGGACTAGGGATGATCAGGGTTTTGCACAGGGTAGACAGTGGTATGGAGGTCAGAGTGGTCAGAAGGGACAGTCGCGCGGACAGAATCAGAATAGGGGTGGACAGTCATTCCACGGCCGGAATCAGTATGTTGGCCAGAATCAGAATCGGCAGTTTCAGCGACAAAAGCAGCCTAGGCAGTGGCAGAATCGTCAACAGGGGCAGAGCCGTTACTCAGTGTATGGGGGTAACCCCAATTTGATTCCAGTGGCTCCTTGTGCTACATGTGGTGGACATCATCCAGGTAGATCTTGTTACAGACAGACTGGGGCTTGTTTCTTGTGTGGTAGCATGTCCCATAGGGCAAAAGATTGTACAGTGTCGCGCAACAGTGGTGGAAGAGGAGTTGGCGGTGGTAATGGTAGTCAGCAGAATCCTACAGCCAGGGTGTTTGCATTGACTGCAAATCAGGCATCAGCTAATTTAGGTACCGTTTGAAGAACACTTCTTGTTGGTAGACGTGATGCTTATGTGTTATTTGATACTGGTTCAACCCATTATGTTGTGTCTTTATCATTTGTTCGTCATCTTTACGTTGCACCTTCATTATTATATCCTCATATGTCTATTGCTACCCCGATGGGTAATTCTGTTATGATATCTGATGTATATCAAGAGTGTCCGATTGTTGTGGGAGATAGAAATTGTAAGGTTAACTTACTTCCGATGGAGATACATGACTTTGATATTATCTTGGGAATGGATTGGTTGAGTGAACATCATGCCACAATTGATTGTCAAGGAAAGAGAGTGATCTTTGAGAATGCAGATAAACCAAAATTTGTACATCAAGGGTCTCAGCCGAAAGGGGAGGTTAAATTAATTTCTGCTCTAAAGGCGAGCAAACTTTTATCTAAGGGTTGTGATGGCTACCTTGCTTTCGTGAAGGACACATCAAAGGACGAACCTCGCATCGAGGATTATCCAGTTGTGAGGGAGTATAAAGATGTGTTCCCCGATGAGCTACCAGGTTTGCCACCACATAGAGCGGTGGAGTTTACTATTGAACTAGTTCCAGGTACTGAGCCTATTTCTAAAGTGCCTTACCGGATGACACCACTTGAGTTGCAAGAATTGAAGAAGCAGTTATAAGAGTTATTGTATAGGGGATTTATCAGACTCAGTGTGTCTCCATGGGGCGCTCCTGTGTTATTTGTGAAGAAGAAGGATGGTTCCATGAGATTGTGCATTGACTATAGGGAGTTGAATAAAATGACTGTTAGAAACAGATATCCTTTGCCACACATTGATGACTTGTTTGATCAGTTACAAGGGGAGAAGTACTTTTCAAAAATAGATTTGAGATCTAGTTACCATCAGTTACGAGTAAGAAAAGAGGATATTCCGAAGACTGCATTTCACACTCGTTATGGTCATTATGAGTTTCTCGTGATATCTTTTGGGTTGACGAATGCACCAGCGATATTTATGGATTTGATGAATTGGGTCTTTCATGATTATCTGGATAAATTCGTGGTGGTCTTCATCGATGATATCTTGATATACTCTAGGAGCAGAGATGAGCATGAGAAGCATTTACGTACTGCACTTGAAATTTTGAGGGAGAAGAAGTTGTTTGCGAAATTTTCCAAGTGTGAATTCTGGTTGGAGGAAGTGGCATTCTTGGGGCATATTGTGTCTAGTAGGGGCATTGAGTTGGATCCTGCAAAAGTCGAGGCTATTACTAATTGTCCCAGACTAGCAATGTGATGGAGGTGAGGAGTTTCTTGGATTTGGAAGGTTACTACAGGTGTTTTGTGGAAGGTTTCTCTTCCATAGCTTTGTCATTGACTCAGCTAATGGGAAGGGAATTAAGTTCGAGTAGAATGGTGATCGTGAGAAGAGCTTTCAAGAGTTGAAGAAGAGGTTGGTGTCAGCTCCAATACTTGTGTTGCCATCAGGGAGTGGAGGTTTTCAGGTTTATAGTGACGCTTCAAAAAGAAGATTGGGGTGTGTTCTTATGCAGCAAGGGAAAGTGATTTCTTACGCCTCCAGGCCACTTAAACCTTATGAGGTGAACTATCCTACCCATGACTTGGAATTAACGGCTGTGATTTTTGCTTTGAAGATTTGGAGGCATTATTTGTATGGAGAGACTTGTGACATCTTTACTGATCACAAGAGTCTCATATATATTTTTAGTCAAAAGGAGCTTAATATGAGGCAGCGAAGGTGGCTTGAACTTCTTAAGGATTATGATGCTAATATTCAGTACCATCCAGGAAAGGCAAATATAGTGGCAGACGCTCTTAGTAGGAATAACTTGGGGAGTGTTGCATCTCTCATTACTCAGTCACACCTTATTTCAGATTTGGAGCGATTGGGTGTTGAGTTGTATGTTAGAAGGTCAGGAGGTAGCATTGCAAGTTTGAGAGTGGAACCAAATCTTGTTTCAAGGGTTAAGGAATCTCAAAAGAATGATACAGGTTTGGAAGCTATTAGATCCGAGGTGGCAGGTGGCAAGAAAAAATATTTTCATGTTGATGATGAGGGCGTGATATGCTTGGGTAGTAAATTGTGTGTTCCTGCACACTCGACGATTCGTGAGAAAATTTTGAAGGAGGCTCATAGTTCTTCATTCTCTATTCATCCAGGTTCCACTAAGATGTATAGAGATTTGAAGAAGCGCTTTTGGTGGAGTGGAATGAAAGGAGATATAGCAGAATTTGTGAGGAAATGTCTTACATATCAACAAGTGAAAGTAGACCATCAGAGGCCTAGTGGACTATTGCAGCAGCTAGATATTCCAGTTTGGAAGTGGGAAAACATTACTATGGATTTCATGACTCATTTGCCGAGAACCTTCAGGAAAAATGATGTCATATGGGTGGTGGTTGATAGACTTAATAAGTCCAGTAGAGAGACTACTCATGTTCATCAGTTGGCAGAGATTTTTCAGCGAGATATTGTTAGACTTCATGATGTGCCTGTGTCGATAGTTTCTGACAGGGATACGAGATTTATATCGCGTTTTTGGAAGGGATTCCAGCAGGCTTGGGGTACGAGGCTTAATTTTAGTACAGCTATTCATCCGCAAACCGATGGACAGTCAGAAAGGACGATCCAGACGTTAGAGGATATGTTAAGGGCATGTGCTTTGGAGTGGACAGGTGACTGGGATAAGTATATGTATCTTGTTGAGTTTACGTATAATAACAGTTGGCACGCGAGTATCGGTATGCCACCATTTGAGGCTTTGTATGGTAGGAGGTGTAGGGCACCATCTTGTTGGGATGAGGTTGGTGAGAGAGTCATTGAAGGGTCGAATTTAGTTAAAATCACTAATGAGAAGGTAGAGAAAGTTAAAGAAAGTTTGAAGGAAGCTCGATCTCGTCAAAAGAGTTACGCGGGCCAACATAGAAAGTTTGGTGGATTTGATCCCGGTGATCATGTGTTCTTGAAGGTGTCGCCTTGTAAGGGTATTAAGCATTTTGGTATGAAGGGGAAGCTTAGTCCGAGGTATGTTGGACCTTTTGATGTTATGGAGAAAGTGGGGGAAGTGTCTTATAGGGTTGCATTGCCACCACAACTATCTCATGTGCATAATGTGTTTCATGTGTCTATTTTGAGGGGCTACAAATATCATCTACTATACATAGTTCAGTATCCATTAGATAAAATTAGAGAGGATCTTTCTTGTGAGGAAGAAGCTGAGGCTATCTTAGCTCGAGAGAAGCGGGTTTTGAGGAAGAATACCATTCCGTTTGTGAAATTTTTGTGGAAAAATCATTGGGAGAGAGAGGCTACTTGAGAATTAGAAGCGTCTATTCATGATAAATATCCGCATTTATTCAACTCAGGTACGGCTGTTTAGTTTCGTTTGATTCCGGGGACGGAATCCTTTTTTTAAGGAAGTATATATGTAATATACATGAATTTTAGATAATAATAATAATAATAATAATAATAATAATAATAATAATAATAATAATAATAAGTGAAGAATTTGATTTAGTTTAAAATAAGAATATAAAAACTTTGTAATTACGTTAGTAATAGAAGGAATTAGTTCTAAAATATATATATATATAGATAGATAGATTATTCTGCCTCTCGTATGTTATCTTCGAAATCCCTAATAATATTTGAGGGGTCAGCAAGCCGCGAGGGACGAGAGAATCGGTGATACTAGCAGTCCCTTTATAACGAAAAAAAATTCAAGATCAGGTAAAATATTGTAAGTAAATGTTGCAACTTTTAAATTCAATACGAATTGTATATACTTATTTAATAGTATAAGAATGATAGGTCCCTGCTATTCATGTGCTTCTGTCGAGTCAGCGAGCTTAAGTTGTAATCAATTAGTGTTAGTATAATATTCATTATGCGTATGGTATATATTGGGTGTATATTGATTGTGTATCCATGCTTTGTATTTTGGCAGTGTTATGCAGTTATTATAATTACAAGTGTTTAAGATTATGTACTTTATTATTTGTCAAAGCTATTTGGGGATTTAAGTTCCTGGCCAAACAAGTTTTAAAATTTATTATTTATTTATTTTTATTTTTTGTAATATAAATAAATGGTCCATTAATTTTGTTATGATTATATTATGTTTTCACCTCATTTTACCCAGTTAGTTTGAAAGTTTGTTTACATTGAACTAGTACTAGAGTTCATAGTGTTAGGTATTATTTTAATATATTTTGTTAAAATATAAGCTAGTAATTTGATCAAGTATTGCAATAGAATTGTCCTTTAATATTAATTATTGTTTAGGTTTATAAATTTTGTGTCGTAGTGTGAGTTTAATAACCATTTTAATAAGTTAGATTTCATATTTATCAAGTCAAATGAGCTTGGTAAATTAGCACGAGTTGTCTGGTCATTAGCATGATGTTGATTTATATTACTTTTATAATACTTAAAATCTAGACTATGTCCTTTATTTTGATTAGTATACTATTTTATGTTAATTTGTGAATCAGTCAATTTAATAATGAATGTACAAGATGTTTATGACTACTGGATCTAAAAGTAATCAAGTCATCCCCTGATTTTATAGCCTCGGGTAAAATCAATTTAGTATTTAAAAGAGGTATATAAAAAATATGTATTAATTATAAATTATAATTTTGTTAATAGATCAGGAGCGGGGGAATTAGCCGATCAGCTACGGATATTATTAATGATTTTAGTTGCGGTTTTTAATGTACGGATTCTGTCCCCTTTTTATTCAGCGCTACTCCTCTTAACATTTAGAAATATTTGATTAGTTCAGTTATTCTGTATCCTGCTCATTCAATATTTGATTTGACTTTTTCTGACTTCCGAAAATTATTTTAAAATTGATTTGAAAAATTTTAAATATCTGTGTACGCGGTTTTCAAAAATTATTTATGGCACCCTCTATTTTGGAAATCTGAATTACTTGCCTAAGGTGATTTTAAATTTTGCGAGAATATTTTTATTTAAACCCTTAGAGATATAGGGTATACCGAGTTAACCAGCTGTAGGGGTATTACAGTCATGTCATTGCGGCACCAGTGACATGACACTTCCGTGACAGTGTGATTGGTCACGGAGTATCCTTCTGTTAGCTCTTGGGAGGAGTTTTTGCGCATTTGATATTTGTTCAGGATACGTGGGTGCACCCAGAGTTTGATTTGTGATTTGATTTATGGTGACGTCGTATATGCCGTAGACGTTATCCATTATGTTACACGCATTAGGTACCCTATGATGTGTGTATTTGTATCTGTTCTGATCTCGATATGAAATATCCTAACCCCTCGTCGCTTCAGCCTTACTTATTTTTAAAATTATTGTTTTATTATAAATTGCAGATTATTTATCTCTGATCTCTTTGTTTTATAAACTGTATTCCAAATCCTTACTAGGCGTTTAAATCATGTCATATTTTTTTCTGGCAGGTACTTCTGGGATTGTGTGATGGAGAGCTACCCATTTATTGATTAGGATTTCGGACTTTAACATTATCTAGACTTAATTATTTTATTAGAGATTTATACTTTTATATTATTGGTTTAGACATTTGAAAATTTTAGACTGTTTAATTTTTGTATAGAAATATATTAATATTTTGTGTGCAGTTTTATGGATTATAAGTAATATCTCTTTTTATTTAAAGAAGGGGTGTTACATTTATAAAATAGAACCGATTAAAGATCAAATCAGTGATAAATAAAGAAGTCCAGCGGCCTGCAACGACAATCCGCATTTTCCATGTTCTGAACCAGACTGCATTTCCCCTCAAAGAAGAATTAGTGTATTCAAAATGTAAGCTCGAGAAGTCATATTTTTAGTATAATTTGATTTTCAAAACTAGTATTTAGATTTGGGGGAAATATTACATTTTGAGGAAAGATTGTAAGTGTTGTGAATTAAATATTCTAGTCTTTTATTAAAATTTCAAAATCTTACTTGACAACAATTTTTGCTTAATTCAGAAGAAAAGTGCAAAGCAAGTAAAAATAAAGATATAAAAAATTGCTCCTTTTTTCCACCAAACATTCGTAAAGAAAAAGGGAGAGAAAAATGGACGATTTAAAAGGGGCGGGAGAAAAAGAGAAACTTGCACTTGTACTATTTCCGAACACATTTATTTTCTATAGCGCAAGGACAAAAAAAAAGTTTATTAGACAAGGCAACACACATATAAATATCCTGGGAGGGAAAAGGATCAAGAAAACGATGAGTGCGGATTACTACAAGATATTACAGGTTGATAAAAATGCAACAGATGAAGATTTGAAGAAATCTTATAAAAAACTGGCCATGAAATGGCACCCTGATAAGAATCGCAACAAACAAAACGATGCCGAATCCAAATTTAAACAAATCAATGAAGCCTATGAGGTATCAACATTTTTTCTTGAGTGTGTATGTATTTCATTCAAATGGGTTCTCTAAAAAAGTATCTATAGCCATCTTGAGAATTTTCCATTACATTATATATAGATCTATTGCAGTTTTACACCCTATCCATCAATAAATTTACTTTGATGTATTTGATATTTTTGCATGGCAAGAAGTGTAAATGATGTATATTGTTCTGGGGAAAAAATTATATGTGATAATATCTAAAAATGACTTTGATCAAGAATCAAGTTTATGCCATGCCATTGAAATAGCCTTCTGTGATGAATGCCATTTATGGTTTGGAGATATTAAAGAACAAATTTTTCTTAGGTTTTGAGTGATCCTCAAAAAAGAGCGTTGTACGATCAATATGGCGAAGAAGGTCTAAAAGGCCAAGTGCCACAATCAGAAAGCGGAGGGCCTGGCGGGGCAACATTTTATCAGACAGGGGATGGACCAAATGCGTTTAGATTCAATCCTAGAAATGCTAATGACATTTTTGCCGAGTTTTTTGGTAACTCAAACACTTTCGGAAGTATGGGAGGCATGGGTGGTATGGGAGGAGGTATGGGGGGTATGGGAGGCATGGGGGGTCCTGCCTCTATGAGAAGCGGAGGTCCAAGGTTTTCGAGTGGATTGTTTGGGGACGATATGTTTACTTCATTTGGAGGAAGTAGACCAATGAGCTCAGGCCCTCGGAAGGCTCCTCCAGTCGAGAATAGATTGCCTTGTACCCTAGAAGAACTTTTTAAGGGAACAACCAAAAAGATGAAGATCTCAAGGGAAATAGCTGATGCTAGCGGGTAACTTTTACTTGCTCATCATAACTCTCTCTGTTCTTCTTGGTTTTAGTTTTTCATTTGTTAGTAAACTCTGTTAATGTGGTTGAAAAATATCTCAGCAATTGTTGATTTGCTCGTGATGGAAGATTTTGAACCACCTGAGCATGTGAAACTTAACATTAAAACTGCATGAGTGTCTCCAACATGCCAAAGATATAGATGCTATCAGACTAGAAACTGCTATGATTTTGTTTTAGAACCTTTGAGTTGTATGATAGCTGTGTGCAACTGAACAATGGAAATGAAATTTGCGCTATGTATCCATCTGTACACTTCGTTCTTGCTAGCCATTCTGTAATAATCAGGTTCAGCATGACTAACAAGTACTATAGTATCTTTTGGTAGTTCTTTCCATGCTCATTTATCTTTTATACAGTATGATTCATGTTCAAACCCTAAAAAAATCATATGAACATCTATCTGACACAAACTCTGGCCTTGGACAGAAAGACCTTGCCGGTGGAAGAGATTCTGACTCTAGACATAAAACCTGGTTGGAAACGTGGTACAAAAATCACATTCCCGCAGAAGGGTAATGAGCAGCCAAATGTTGTTCCGGCAGATGTCATATTTGTGGTTGACGAGAAACCACACAATGTGTTCACAAGAGAAGGTAACGATCTCATATGCACGCACAAGATATCGCTGACAGAATCATTAACAGGCTACACGGTTCATGTTAACACCTTAGACGGGAGAAAACTGACAATCCCCGTCAACAATGTGATTCATCCATCTTACGAGGAGGTTGTTCCAAAAGAAGGGATGCCCATACCGAAAGATCCTTCAAGAAGGGGGAACCTGCGAATTAAGTTTAATATCAAATTCCCAGCAAGGTTAACGGCGGAACAGAAGTCTGGAATTAAGAAACTGCTTAATCAGTGAATTTAATAATTGGTAGAAAAATCATCTTCGGTTGTTATATTTTAGTTTGATGATATGTAAACAATCATCATCAATGGAAAAAATTGACAGTTTAACAACTAATTCAGCTTAATTTTCTGTACACATTCAAGAACTTCATTGATAGAATAAAGCTAAGTGATGGAGCATCCGTCCATGTAAATCTTGGCAAAATTTCTTGGAAAAAAATAAATTATATAGTCCTTGCAGTTAAATGCAGATAGACTGGCCCTTGATCTATTGAGTGAAGTTTCAATCGTTTCATGTACCTAGTTCCTCATCTGCATTGTTCACAATATGTGCGTAAATATAAAACTACGCAAACTGACAAGATACAGTCCAAATTTTAACTGCATCCCAATTCCCAAGCATTTCCTAGGTCTTTTTTTTTCTTTGCTAAATAAAATTGCATTTCCTAGGATTGTCATTCAAAAATTATGAGGTTACGATAAAAATACAAGTGAACTTGTTGAACGGGCGTAGAAGGGAAACCCAAAACCGCAGAGGCAATTACAACAAATATTTTACATGAACAATGCTGTTCTATAATAACTGGCGCATCCGTTTTTCCCAAGAGCCACTCTATTTTCCTCTATTACACTTGACATGATCGAGAGTCAAAAACCTTACTCTATGATTATACACAAAAAGCACAACCACTCAACGCAGCAGCACTTCAATAAAATATAACTTCCCTAAAAAAGGTTGCCACTAACTCAAAGTTGTTCGAAAATCTTACTCTTTGTAGGCCTACAGCATTTAACACTTCAGTCACTATAGTCTTCTCCCGAGGTTTCTAAGCTTTCTTCGTCGTTTCCGGCTGAACCATCATTCATATCTACATCATGCTCCAAGTTATTTCCAACTGACCCATAATTCATAGTTATATCTTCCTCCATATTGTCGTCATCTTCTACAAAACCATTAACTTCAAGACCATATGCATCCTCTTCACTCATTTCCCCCTGATCCCATGTACTTTGGTGAGAGACCACATTATAATTAGGTTCCCATCTCTGCTCCATGTACCTGGTTGTGTCAGCATTGTCATCAGAATCACTTTCTTCTGTAATGTCATTATCAGGATCCTCATTTCGCATTGACCTCATTTCTTCACTAACCCATTCTGTCTCATTGAAGTTTCTTGGTGGTTCCTTAATGACAAAGCTACTGTGGACACCAAAATTACCGAGCAGCTTGTCTTCCACAGTATTACTCTCCCTTCTCCTCCTTACTGTGCGGGGACCACGCTTATGATTCTGTCCCTCCACCTGTCCATATTTATGCCCTTGTATACCCATGTTTTCTCCCTGCTGCATAAGAATTTGAGTCAATGGTTTCTTCATTTTGACACTTTGCTTGCCAGATCCTGATCTTGAACCTAGAACCTTTTTCTGAGACTTTCCACGAGAACGAGAACCACCCCGACCACGAATCACTTGCTTCACGGAACTAGCTTGGGGTACTTGTGTTGATTCAGACTTTCGAACATCTTTTAAATACGCAGACCTTGACGAAAGCTTCTGAAAATCATATAGCCAATTAAGAACATAATTTATTAAAGAAAAATCATGTAATAAAATAATTAACGCCATCAGATAACTTTATAAGATTGCCACTGTTATCAAGACTAAGAAAGCATTTATAACATAAAAGAGTTGCCTTGGTGTCGATCCAAGCAGAACAACTCCCCCTCCCTCACCCATATACGGTACAGATCTGTTGATTTTATATCATTCTTTGCCCTTTTTCAAAAAGAAAATAGACGAAGGACTTAACTGTAAAAGTATCAGCTTCTGTGACACTACAAGTCTCAGCAGCTTTCTGAAGTGGAGTGTAGAAAATGGAGGAATCAAGCTCTAAAAGCCGCAAAGCTACAGCCGCAGTCGTTTGAGGTATCCAAGGAAGCTGAGGAACAGATTCATGATCAGACTCCTTGGCCGCCTTTCCCGACAAAGCACAGAGGCCTAGCAATTCTGCAGTTGTCTCGTAATTTGATGATAAATGATCTTGCTTTATTGCACCCTCAAACTGAGTTAGAATCTGCAAAGAATATGTCTAACAATGAGAAGTCTATTTTACTGTGATATAATATATATAATATGAAAAGAAGAATTCCTACTAGATACCCCTTGGGATACATTCATACTTCGGTGTATGGATAGAAGTTGCATAAAAAGAAGGAAATATATTTTGTTCATCATCAAAGATGATGCAAAATTTTATATACATGGTACCTGCTAATTTTTACACATAGGAATTTACTAAACAGTTTTTAATTGAAGATGTGTACTAGAAAAATAGCCTGTAGTATTTTAGTAAAAAATAGTTACAGCATGACCACATTGCTGAAAACAGACAACGAAACAAGTAAAACAGCAATACTGCGGTGCCTATTTTGATAGTATAGGCAAACTTAATATCGGTGTGACCAAGCAAAATAGCTTCACATGGACAGACCTTAAACATATTCTTTAAGACACAGTCCACTCATTCCCTTTTCAAAGAAAGCCATCCACCAGCACTCCTTTCAGTATTCGGAAAAATGAATCTAATTTGCCATCCACCAGCACTCCTTTCAGTATTTGGAAAAATGAATCTAATTTGTTTATATTAAAGGAAGAGCTTACAACTATCGTTTTCCTATCTACGGCAGATAATTTTATAAATCACTTGACTAACATGACACTGGAGACCATGTGTCTCCAACTTAAATAATTATCCAGAAATTGATTGAAATTTCACAATACATATAAAAAAAGCTCCTTGAAGAGCAAACATGATAAATAATTAAATATTGGCATTTGATCTGACAGGAATATAGTGTCAGTTAATTTGGATAGTGCTGAATCAACTATAACCGACCAAACGGTCACCAGCTAACTGAAGCAAAACAAACCCCAATTCAAACTAAAGTAATGGTTGCTTGTGTTTGACCCATCTGTTTTATAATGGAAGTAGAGAGATATAAGAATAATACCTGGAGCAAATCACCAATAGAAGACGCGTTCTGCAACTTTTGACCCCAAGCACTCCTTCGCTCGTTCGTCCAGGAAGATTGAAAAGCCTCAGGTGGAACAGAAACCTGCTATTTACACATGTAATGATTTTCATTATAAGGAAATGACAACTAACAAAACCAGTATGAAAGAGCTAGTTGATAGGACAAGTTAGAAAGCATATAACTACATAATGAATGGAAGCTTTTTAATGCAAAGTTCTTCTCACCTCAATGAAAGACAAGAGAGCCTTGATCAATCTGATCTGGAGAGGGAAAGAAGAATCTGAAGCAATAAGCTTACTGGGGTTTATTTTCCAATTTTCTTCACATTGGATTAAAGATCCTGAATAATTAAACCCTTCACTTATGGAACTAAATGTCCTCTGGCAAGACAGACACATACTTTCTTCAAATATAAATGTATCAAAACAGAATTCGCAAATCCCCAGTAAAGGGGTGTAGCCTTTTCTTCCATTTTTCATTGCATTTAAGTTCTTTGAATTGATGCACTCCTTCCACACCCATGACTTTAACACCTGATATCTCTTGTAGGCATTTTTCTTCTCAATTTCATTCTTCCCAACATCAACTCTAAAGGATAATGATGTTTCTGACATATCAGTTCGCAAATCATGTGCAGCATTGTTAGGACTTCTACGGGCAGCTAGATAACCAGAACAATAACCCATTTCAGTAGCTTGATTTTCTATATCGTTTCCTGCATCACCAGCAATATCAAGCGGCGGCATATTCCTTATATTCTCCTTAAAAGAAGTCTGAAAATGTTGCAGCATTATGCCCAAGTGTGATTCCCTTATTCCACGTGTATCCAAAGACAACAAAAGAGAATTGAATGCCTAAATTAACACAAAAGCTAAATGAGTGAGGGTGGCTAATTGTTACAACATTACAATGATTAGTATGTGAATCATAGAAGTAAAAAAGGCAACTCTGTGTGTGTGTGAGATGTAAAGTAAAACCACAATAGTAACAGAAAGTTGTGAAAATACAAAATCCAGATTACTGACTCATAAACTGTCGCGAAACCTAATACTCCCTCTGGTCCTGTAAATAGCTTGTTTCAACGTCCGTTAAATAATTAAACTTTTTTTTTAAAATCTTTTTATTAAATTATTAAACTCATATTTTTATTTGAAAAAAAAATTAAAATAGATCAAATTTTAAGATATACTCTAAGCCTTTAGAACTGTCAATTGTGAGATAAAAGTCAAACACCTTATATAGAGGACCAGAGGAAGTATGTTCTTCAAATAACAACTAATAACTTCTTAAAACTTAAAAAGGGAATTGTAGCTTAAGGATAAAATTTCATACTAGATATATACCAATTTAGCGAAAGATATATAGATGATCAAAATATATATCACACAAATGCGGTTGCATTTGGAACAAATAAACAATTGCAGAGCCGATAAAAAAAATACCTCTTCAGAATCAATCATCCTCCAACCACCCTCACGTAATTCAACAAAGATTCTACCAGAACCAGGATCATGTCTGGAAGAAGATGCAACAAATTGCCAGTAACGATTATGCCTCCGATCTTGACCAAGAGGCAAAGATCTGTACACATGCATTTCTTCTGCTCTTTGACCAATGAAAGATTTCAACTGTAACCGTGACCTTTCCGATGTTGACCCATTATGCTGAACTGTAGGAGTATTCTGATTCATGGAGGTATTTTGTACCACTAGATTCCTCTCAGAGTTTATACCACAAAGATTGTTCTGTTCCTTCTTGACATTGTCTAGATCAGTAAAAGGCTCTTCTTTAATCGCAGTGTCAAGAGCAACTTCATTGTTCTTATTTTCAATAACTCCTAAAGGGCTATAGATGCCGTCAGCTGCCTCATTTAAACAAGGGTCGTGAAATTTACTCGAACTTTCATCTTTTAAGCGTCTTTTATCTAATTGTGCTTCAGCCCACATTTGCTTCCTAAGAGTATTTGCGGCATCTAGACGATCCTGTGATGCATAAAGTATTAGGCAAAATAACAAAATTAAGAATGTTTTGCTATATAACTCCCATTTGATATCATACTAAATGAGCTTATTTCGATAGATCATAATATTAGTAAAAGATTTCACCTCTAGAACTGCACGAACAATGTTCCCTTCATTAGCAACACCAATTATAGCAACGAGGGCATTAAGGCGGTCCTCGATACAGAGACCACAATACTCTCCTTCACTAAGTCCCTGGACCCATGACTCCCCAGATTTGCTTTCATCAATCTCTGCAACTCCTTGAGCAGGATCACTTTCAGAGACATCTTTACCAGAATTATATAGCTTTTCCATAGGATTACCTGCCATAATTCATTATTAATAACCTCAGAGTAGAAGATTAAGTAATATATATAACCTAGCAACAAAATAACCTTACCAGGAACAGCTAGGTCATTTTGCAGATTTAAAGCCACAGCATTGCGAGAAATATCAATTGCATTTTCAGACAAAGAACCAACTTTATTATAGAGATCACTTTCTTTATTTATATTGGATGGAGTACCCAATTCGTCAAATTCGGGACCCTCAGCAATATCAGAATCCGATTCATCATCTTTCTCAACCTCATCAGCGATTTCCTCTGCTAAAAGCCCATTAGAAAATTTTTGTATCTTTTCCCTAGCTTCTGCAAGTATTTCCTCCGCATTAGCAGGATCCTTTCTAAAAGCAGGTCGAACACAGTAAGTTGAAGGAGCAATTCTTTCAAAGAGAACTGGGTCCCTTGATAAGGCAACAGATATAGAGGCATCAGGTGTCTTGCTTGTTGATAGGTCACGAAGTCCAGATTTCTGAATCTTGTCTGCAAGTTCTAGAACTGTTTGTCCCTTGTCACCCTCGAGACAAAGAACATGGTAAGCAGCAAATTTTACTGTTCCAGGGGTTAACCGATGCCTAGATCTGCGCTGGAGAGATGACCCTTTTTCTTGCATTACAGAAACTGCATTTTCTACAGCTGAACCATTGCGTAGCATGGAAACTATATCTTCACACCCTTTAACCTGTAAAACAGTTAAATATGGGACTTCGTAATTTAATTTCCCATGATACTTCGCTTTTAAAACATAAACACTCGCATTTATCTCAAATATATGTTTATCTATATCTTCTTGAAATATCAATGTCAAAGATCCCAAGAAAAACAACTCCACCTAATAGTACAAATAAAAATACTTTCAAACTCGCATAGGGAAAAACTTTTATACAATTATCATTAAAATATATTGATTTTAGAGAATTGTGGTATTAGGGGAGTTTAACAATTTAGGATACATTATCATACAGTAATTTTTTAGGAGACATTTAGTTGTCTTTGCTTCAAGCAGTTGTTAGAATTTATATCCTATACTAGTTTTATTATTGATTATTGACTCTCTCTTCCTATTAGTTGCTACTCATTATATTTCCTCTCCTGTGACTGGGAAATAGTGATTCTATGTGGTTGAAACTCGGATTATCCTAGTTCCCTTCTTATTGAAAATTCCTTATCTTTGATTCTTTTCCTACATCAAGAATGACACCTTATGATAAATTTAGATTAGCCATAGAAATTCAAGGACCTTGATTGCGTCATCAGATATTTACACACATCCCTTTGTCTTACAAATCAAGCAAATCTGGTGAACTAATCAATTTTCTTGGTTTCTCCAATCAAAAAGATTTGGCTTTTTCCAATAAGATGCTCTCACTTAACCACTTCACCGCAACTTGTGCACATTTTCAACCAGAACATGTTAACGCACCTTATACAGGAGTTAATAATACTTATCACAAGCCAATCTATGAGTACCCTGAGGCGTCATACAAGAGCAAAGCAAAAGAAAGGCACCTCGTTGGCAGGCATGTGCGTTCGTTCAGTACTCTCCTTCTTCAGTTGCGGCCCAAATCCTGCAGATAGTGCAAATTGCCGCAATATCTCAGGCCATGTTAATGGATTTAAGTTGTTCTGCCAGCTGCGTATATCAAAACCCCACAAAAACGCCTGATAGAAATCACACATAGTAAGGCATAAATTATACTGCAGTTATAGACATGGATATATAATGAAAATAACTTGAACAGATATGATCTTACCCCCTGAACAATATGAGGATGTCCACCTTCGGGATTAGCAACAGTGTATTGATTAGTTCCTGCTCCGCCACTTGGAGTCCTTGCACCCTCCTCAATATCTTTTATAATCAGATTTAATAAAGCAATGTGTATCTCGGCCAACAACCTGGAATCCTAGTGTAGTAAAGCAGAGGAAACATGTTGCAACATGAAGTTAACGAAAAAATAAAATATACATTAAGTGCAAACTTCATCTAGATTTTTCGGATGTAAGAGCGCCAAGACCTGACAGGTAACTTACATAATCATGTAATGCTTGAATAAACTCATCTAGAGTAAAGGGCCAAA
This sequence comes from Apium graveolens, assembly GCF_009905375.1. Taxonomy (NCBI): domain Eukaryota; kingdom Viridiplantae; phylum Streptophyta; class Magnoliopsida; order Apiales; family Apiaceae; genus Apium; species Apium graveolens. The sequence continues at coordinate 53,665,294 of NC_133653.1, forward strand.
GTCCAAGAACATCAGAAAAGGTAACACAGAATCTCCAAACCTGTAGAAGCCAGTAGCACAATGTAATGTAAACAAATAAAAATAATAATTTATCCAGGTATTAAAATGTCATAGTCAAGGCACATAGTTAAAAACTTCATATGTAGTCACTGCACATAGCTAAACCCCTTATTATGGCACACATAACACACAGGCGCATACATCACAATAACATTTTACCAGCTTGCTATAATGTGCACATATAACATATCCAGCAGACTGATACAACATTTGTTTCAAGGAAGAACATCCCTTCTCGTCTTTCATTTTTCCAAGAATTAGGGGAGGGGTGTTATTTAACCACATGATTGTATATGGAGAAGTTTAATTCTCCATAGCATCGAGTTAACAAGAACAGCGTATTAGGTTGCATTAATTTTTTGCTTATTGCTAAATTAGATTGTAGCAGAAACAAGATAGATCTTTATAACTGAAAGAATGCATGACGAAAATTATTTGTAAGATCACTTCCTCTTCCTGGGCTACTCTTGTGTTTGGGTAAAGGGGAATATTTTTTGACAGAATCAAGAATTGTGTAATTAATCTAACCAAGCATGCCACACGTAAACGTGAGAGCATCAGTGTGCACATGCACACTACTGAACTAATTTACTAAAAAAAACTGTAACAGTTGAGGCACATACCATAAGAAGGTTTCCAATGTTGTCCTCTGAATCAACCCAGGGTTGTATCAAGAATGGTCTTTTCAGTTGCACATCCTTCGGAGGGAATGCACATAAAGAATCTGACAAATAAAATGTTTTGTCAGCTACTAAATGTAACATTTTATACTGAGTGCAGTAACTTATATGACTAGACTATTTAAAAATGGATACTCGATTTGAATTAACACGCAGACACGCCACAAGGAAATTGCCAAGGAAATTGCGAAGCAAGACTAACCTCTATATGAATCCAGGTTCTGCAAAGTATCATAATCAAGGGAAATGATTGAAGGTAATCCTTTTCTTGAAGCAGCCAATTCCATCAATTCTAGACGTTCATCCTCAATCAACTCCAATGATTCTTTGGCAACTCTGCGTAACGCTGCCTTCTCCAGAGCCGCTTTTTGTTTCGCTGCTTCCCTCTCTCTACGAAGATCTTCCTTTTGTTTCATTCTCTCGGCCTTGCATAAAAGAAGGAAACGACTTTAAAAGTACTTAAAAAAGAAAGAGAAGATACACATCAACTTTTGTTCCGAGGAAACATGTTAATGAAAACTGTCTCATTGGGCATAATCCTACTTTCAAAAGCTCCCTCTGCAAAAATTTATCCCTCCGTTCAATTTCACGTTTTTCCTCGCGCTGATATTTCTCCTCCATCCGCATCTTTTCTCGCATTATTCTCTCTTCTTCCTTTTTCCTTTCACGTTCTTGCCTTTCCATTTCTTTCCTCATCAGCTCTTCCCTCTGTAGCAAAAGATTCACCATGTAAGGACACAATCTTTGTGATTTTAATTAGTCAATCTCAAAAAACATTAAGATCGAAAATGCAAGATCAAACCTTTCGCCTTAAAAGATCTTGTTTCTCAAGTTCCTTGCGAATCCTTTTTTCATGGGCAACATCTTTTCCAGTTCGACCTTCATCACTCTGCAACACATTAAACATATGAAACAATTCTTCAATATTCCTATCAACTGCATATATAAATTGGTCTATAACATTCAGATACCTTGCGCTTCCATCCTGTTTGATAAACATCTTCTGTTTTTAGAGTAGAGTCGTTATTATTTGGAGGTGACGAAAACTGTTCTTGCATGACTTTGTGATTTAACGGATTAAAACTGGATGGTAGTCCTTGAGCAGCATATTCCCAAGGCAATTGCCCAGAGCCTTGCCCGAGGGCTGATCTTTTCATATTAGATACATCATCAGCAGGCAAATGATAGAACTGAGATAGGCTTCTTCCATATGCATCAGGTCTGGAACTAGGTTCAGCAGGTTCAATATAACTCCTATCCACAGCCTGACAGTATTAACATTGACAACTTTAAACATGTATCAATAGAATAGCAGCAGTAAATTTTCAACCTCTGGAACACTTTTTTTTTCTTCGTCTAAATAAGAGAAAGAAAATTCATAAATATATAGTGAAGGATACATATGTATCGTAGGAATTCTTTTTATACATAGGAGTCGAAAGAGAGTGATGCTGAAAGTAAGATCATTATATGAAGTATTTGCATAGAGTTGGTACTTAAAATGCCTATACAGCTATCTCTTATTTATATAGACTGCAAAACATCAAACAACTGTGGCTTTTGCATTTAGTAGGCTGCTGAATTTTTATTAAATTACTGCCAGTGTAGTTACAAGCTGATGATCAATATATAAGTGTTTTTTAGCATTTTTCCCATAAAAAACCTAGTATGCCAAAAGATATGAAGACAAAACTGAAAAGCACATGTAAAAGATTAGAGACCAACTTTTATTTTCTTGGGTTTCGATCTCTCAACCATCCTGTCATCATAGGAATTTCCAGAACGTGACCAAGGTTCCGTCATTGTTGCTGCAAAAAGCAACAGAAAAAAATGTCAGAACAAGAGCAACAGCAAATCCTGTACGAAGACATATATCCCAACAGTTAAAAGTAACAAAATTCAACAGAATGACTGATAGTGATTGCCTGATATAGTTGTACAATGCAAAACATAAAATGGAACATTTTACACCATGCTGCAAACTGCATTGCCTATCTTTGATGTTAATTAAATATTCACTTTTAATTTTCATCAGTAGAGAAAAATAGTGCTGTAATTTTTTTTGTGCTGCTGAATGAACCCATCTGCAGGACCTCAGTGAGAAGGATGGTTGAACGTAACCGAAGATCTAAGATTTATATTAAAGTTAAAGATTTAAATATATATGTTCCAAATTTTGTAGAAACATCTGAACTTGATAAAATATTTATACTTCACAGAATAACATATAGGTGAATAGTGAATAAAGGATAAAGTTATTGATCAATTAATGTTCAAATTCTATTCAAATTATTCCTTCTTCCTGAAATATTTAGAGACATCAAACTCTGATTAGACTAAAAAAATGTATCAGATTACTCATAGAGTTCACTAATTATTTGTATATCAAAATTATATTTACATACATATAGAGTACCAAACTTATTCAACAAAGAAAAATCCAAGCATGCAAGTGCAGATAGAAAAATATTCACCAATAAAACACACCTGCTGCACTAATAGGCTCCCCAAATGGACCAGGAGGAACTACGTCAAATTCCATTCCAAGGACTGGTCCATCTTCCCTCAATGGCTCCCCCAACTGCCCCTCCACGCATGCAATAACTCTCTGCATCATCGCTTCCTGTGGGGACATCTCGTAACTCCTCCGCACCACTGGAAAATCATCAACATACTGACTCGAACCAGACCCTGACCCCGGCCCTGCCCCTGACCCTGATCTTGACCTAGACATAGACCCAAACCCTCCATCACTACCTTGCTCTTCCACCTTAACTACATCTCTAGAAGAACTAATCATCCCCTTCTTCGTCCCCAGAGCTGCTGGCATCTTCTTCCCTGTCCCTGACCCCGACCCTTCCTTCTTATCCTTCAACCTTCTATGGCAAAACCACATCTGCAGTTGCCTATCTGATAAACCCAATTTTACGGAAAGTTCAGCCCTTATTGCCTCAGATGGGTACATCTCAGCTGCTCAAACCATCAAACACCAGAACCACATCAACACAAACATCAAAACATAACAAAATCACAAATCAAACACATATCCTCAAAATCACAAAACAAAAACTACCCAGAACACAAAATCACCAAACAAAAACTACCCAGAAGACAAAATCACAAAACAAAAACTACCCAGAACACAAAATCACAAAACAAAAAATACCCGGGACATAAAATCACACCCAAATCATAAAAACACAAAAAACACAAATTCACATAGAAAAAATGAAACATACCAGCATAAGTCCTCTCAAGAGTCTCCAATTGAAAAGGGGTTTTCATCTGGCGTTTAGGCTTCTTGAAACCCTCAACTTGACCGCTATTTCTATTGCTTTCTCCTTCAGACCCACTATCCATCATAGATCAACAACCAAATCAACCAATTCAATGGATCTTCAAATCCTTAAAAATCAAATCTTTACAAGAAAAGAGCTTGTAAACACAAAAAGATACAAACTTTATCTCTTATATCTATCGTGTAACTAAAGAAACCATACACAAGACAAGTCAAATTAAAGGAATCAACATCTTGTTCATCAGATGATGATAAATATGATAGTATATATAAATTTAATTCATATACATATAAATTAAAATAGCACAAAATATAAAAAGGGAGAGAGAAACAACAGTAATTACAAACAAGAATATAATTTGTAGAAAGTAAAGTGGTGATTAAGAAATTATAGCAACATGGTGTTGTTCTGTATACAATTTCAATCTTTCCCATTGTTTTTAAGTAATTTTTAATTTAGATTTTCCCTTTTTATTTTTTTGTTTGAGGGGGTTGGTTTGATTCTTTCTTTGTATTCAATTTACAAGTTAAGATTTAATTTTTGACAATCGATTTGGATCGACTTAAAATGGGAATTACTAATACTATCATGTGTTCATGTGCATGCATATGTATACATACAATTTTTTATATCTACATGTATTTTTAATGAGGTGTTTGTTTGATGTGAGTGGTCCATTTGTTGTTTAATTGTTTTCTGGGTTTTTTTTGATATTTTTGGGTTGAATCGTTGAATGACATGTAATCTTTTGTTTGAGGATGTGGAAATCAATCAGTCAAATGTTATTTGGTGGGTTGAAATTTTGAGGTTTCTTGTTTTTTTGTGGGACTTTGTTTCTTTTTTTTCCCAGTTTGGTCTTTATTGTTCATGGATCTATCTACCTTCTTGCCCTTCTTGCTGCTACGATTATCATGGGCTTTAGATTAAGAACCTATCTCATGCAAAATCTTACTACTGGGTATCTTTCGACCTCGAGTTTCATTTTTTGCTGTTTTTAGAGAAACCCTTCATTACACGCTTAAAAAACTACTACTTTCACTTATTTGAGAATATCTTTATAAGCTAAGAATGTCGAGATTGTTTCATCAACTCTTCTTGCACTACTCTTCGTACCTGCATGATATCACACTCTAAAAGAATCCCCGCAAAATTTGACATTTTATACAGCTTCACCTCGTATTTAACTGCTCCATTTTCGGCAAGTCACAATCGAATACATACCAGAATCAACAATTAATCACATATTAGTACGAAAAAACTAATAATTTAATACACATTAGTTATTAATATGTATTCATAAGGACCCCAAATATCTTATTATTATTGATATGTTATATTACAAATAGCTCCTCTTATAGGATCAACATCCTCGTCTGAATGCGTACTATAGCCAACAACCCACAACAGATCAATCCAAAAAAGTTAGCAATTTGATATACATAAGTTTTTGACGTATATGTATATAAAGATCATAAATACTCATTTTGTTATCGATGTGGGATGTTGTAAACACTCACTCTTACAGGATCGACGTCCTCGTCAATCTCACAAACACACATACGGAATCGGGTTGTGCCTCTGCACTTCCGATTAGTCAAAACTTTGATACCATTTATAACATATAAATTAACAACCGAATGCATATGATACACATTAGTTGTTGATTTATATAAAATGATCTAAAATACTGTTTCTATTTTCGATGTTACAAATGTGCTAGAAATCATGAGGCCTTACACGAAATTCAATACGTTATATTTTTTTATAATCAACTTCACTTTGAAGTTGCCTAAAATTTTATTTATTTTTTTAATTATCTTTTTCTTATAAATTTATTTTTTATGTTATGGGTTCAAAATTGTTAGTTTTTAAAGATATTTTTTATCTAATAAATGAGCACATGCTTCTATTTTTTAATTTAAATTCGTAAAATTTTATTATTTTTATTTTGGAAGTTTTCAACTTCAAATAATCTTAAAAAGATTGTAATTGACTGTAAATTTAAGTGTGATTTGTGCGACAATAAAGATGAAATTAAGTTAATTAGTTTGGTTATCTTTTAATTTTAAAATGATAACTTTCATTTTTCTTTATTTAGCTTTAAGTTTTTATTTTTAATACAAACATTATTATTTTTAAATGGAGCTTTAAATTTTAAATTTTGAATCTTGTTAATAAATTTTTAATTATAATTGCTTATTTCAAATGATCCAGTGCCATTTATGATGGGTTTTTGTGCCCATGATGGGAGTGCCATGGTTTTCTAGCCCTTTATAGAGGATTTATGTGTCATTAATGACCGTTTATGTGTCCAATATTTGGACTATTTTGTTTCCTTTTGTGCCTAACTAAAGATATTTTTGGTTAGACTTTATTTTATTGGTTTGAATTATATGTATTTTCGTCTCGTATAATAAATTATTATCATTTATAATTATTATTTTTAATATATTATTATTATTTCATTTGTTCATATTTTCAGGATTCTTGAAATAAATTTAATGGATATTCATTTATCAACTTTAAATCACAATTATATATCTAGGGACCTTGGAGTACAAGGTAATTTAGTTGTTAGGTCACACAACACTGTAGAATGGGGTTGAATACAGTGTAAAATACAATTAAATCGATTTCGAACACAAGTAACAGTAAACAAATATATTCAATATAATAAACTCTGTTACAATGGAACTGTTCTCTCTCAGTGATGAACAAATATCACGAGAGCTGCTAGGTTACAATGTATGATCCTCTCGATAATGATAACACATATAGTGTAAACCTATGTCTGTGTTTATATAGTACACAGTTACAAGATAACTTCTAATTGATGTAGAATATAATTATGTCTCCTAAAATATATCAATCAGATATCTTATACAATTCTTTAAGTCCTCTAACTCTTTCCATGCATATCTTCTTTTTGTATTAGTCTCGATCTTCTTTCTTGTAAATCAGCTTCCTTCCTTAACTGTTAGTCCTCCAGTACTTAAGTTCTGATATCCATCTTCTGATATTTATCTTCTGATAATTTAAGTCCTGATATCCTTAAGTTCTGACTTCCAGTAAGTACTGATTCCAGTAAGTACTGATATTTCCTGTTTGTTAAGATCTGAAAACTAAACATGAAACATATTAGACATGACATCTCAAATATATCTAACAATCTCCCCCAACTTGTAAATTGTTCAAAAATATACAAGTTAATAGATTTGATGATGTCAAAAACATTTAATTTCAAATGCAATAAGAGTTTAATAAGACTATTAGCTACAACTTACAGTCCTTGTAGCTTTACCAACTCCACTGGATCAATCTGAATCCATAATGATTCTTAACAAAATCTCTTACCAGCTTGTCTTCAGCTTTTCTCAGAAATTCAACTAACTGTGCTCTGACCTGCATCAGTTCTTCATCTTTACTATCACCAATTTGATAAATGGTTGTTCGGAGAGCTTGAATTGATGTTCTTTCAAGTCCATCACCAAGTCTGATAACCCTAGGATGTAAAGAGTTTTCATTATAATATAAGCATTTTCCTTTCTGAATAACTTCCACCTTAGCAGAATTCTTCAGCATAGGAATTTCTCTTCCATCATCTTTAGTAATTATTGGTATATACTGAGAAGTCTTTGTACCAGAGATTTCAAATAGATCTCTTATAGCCTTCAAAATATATTCTGACCATCTTCTTGTAACATCAGATTTTACTTCCAGAAGATAGTGAATATGTTGAAGTTCTCTGACAGACTTCTTTAGCACATTGGTATCAGCTAGTCTGTAATTTAATCCATCATAAAGAAATAAAATCAATTTCTCCTTTAGATTTTCCTTATCATGAGCATCTATCACGATTTGAGCAGACAACACCTTGTCAAGGTGCTTTTGTTTGATTTGTTCATATGGTTTGTTTGTCAACATGAAATGATTTTTTAGAATAACTTCTACTCCTGTTTGTATTTTCTCTTCATCAGAACCTAATCTAGATTTATCTCTAGGTTTCTTGGATCTCAATCCAAATGTTGCGAGTTGATTCATCAAGAGATTGGATTTTGGTTCAACTGGAGTAGCTTTCTTCTATAACAGCTTCTTCTTATCAGCAATTGTCATCTTTTCCAAATTAACTTGATCAAAATTTGCTGTTTCTTCTGTAGCTTGCTGTTCTTCATTCTGAACAACTTGAGCAGTGTCAGAGGTTGTTTTAGATTCTTCAATTACCTTTCTTCTCTTCAGAATTTGAACAGTTTCATCTTCTATCAAATCATCATCATGCACTGTAGTTTGATAGACTGGAATGGAAGAACTTATCTTTTTCTCAATCTTTAAAGGTTCACCAACCTTTTCTTTTTTTTTGACTTAGGATAAATCTCAGTTTGTGATCTAGTCTTGGACTTTGAAGTCTCAGAATTTGACTTTTCCCTGATCACAATGCCTTTTTCCTTAGTCCTTGAAGGTTTCTTTGCATCATAAGCTTTAGACTTAAGATTTGTCTTCTCAGCAACAAATCTAGCTTCTTCCTCCTTAAGAGTTTCCAAATCCATTCCTGGATTTTGTTTCAGAAATAATCTTCTAGCTATCTCCTCATCAAGTGTCTGGATTTTAGGATTTTTGTAATAAACAGTAGTCTGCTTCCCCTTTAGCTTCAGAGTTTGTAAAAACTTCTGAGAGTCTTTAGATCCTGACTGAATCAGAATATCAGAACTTGACATCAGACTTTGTTTATCAGAACTTGACTTCAGACTTTTAGCATTTACAGCATCAGAACTTGACTTGTTCTGTGTAGAAGATTTTCCTCGAACTTTTCCTTGACCTCTACTCTTATCAGAGTTTCCCTGGTCATCACTTTTATCATCCTTTTTCTTCAGTATTTCAGTAGGTGAGCATTTGTACTTAACTACCTTCTCCCCCTTTTTGGCATCATCAGAAAGTAAGAGAGAAAGAAGAAGTTCAACTGAAGATTTGATTTCTTCCAATTGAGCTTTCTGAGAAACTTGGTTAGCCAGGACCTCATCAATTTGGGTCTGTTGCTTCTCTTGAATCTTCTCAATGGCTTCAATTTTCTCAAGAGTAGGTCTGATATATCTATTCTTGTCAAGCTTAAGTTGTAGATCTAGTTTATCAGCATGTTCCTTTAGTGTATCAACCTTTTTATGAGTAGAAGTATATAGACCTTGAAGATGTTTGTTAGATAGAGCAGTGATCTTGAGTTGTGTCTTTAAATCAGCAATTTTGAGCAACTCATCAGCTTTAGCAATATGCTCTGTCAGAATGTTAAAACTTGGAATGAAATCAGTGTCATTGCACTTCTTGGTCTACTCCACACCTGTGTGAGTATCCTCCCAAGGAATAGGTGCTTCCTTTTCAACAAATTTCTTCACCAATTCTTCCTTTCCTAGTATAGGAACTGGAGTCTCAACAAAAACATTGTCTTCAGAACTTGAGGGAGACTCATCATGTTCTGACAACACAACAGTGTTTGAAGCAACTGGAGATTCAGGATCAGCTTCATTTAAATTCTGAACATCAGAATTTATCTCCAGAGCTGGTGTGGTTGATGTAGATGGTATCTCGACATTTAAAATTGGAAAATGAGTTTGTTAGGTCCCAATTTTTTTGTAGAAGGGGGGGTTGAATACAAACAATACCGTTTAATCGAATAAAATGCGGAATAAAAAGGTGAAACAAAATTCAAGTTAAATAAAACTTTTATTAAATTTGAAAGGTGTTACAACAACGGTATCTGTTACAAGGGATTAATCTCAAATCAATTATTACAAATCTAGAATAAATTCGACATGAACTTTTTCTATTTTTGCAATGAAAAGATCAAATGCTAAATGCGATTTGAGATTAAGTTCTAGGGATTTTGATCCGCTAGATTGTTACACAAGAACAAGATAAATAATTCTAGTGGTTTGGATTTAACTTTACAATCTAGAATTTTGATCTTGAATAGAGCAGATGAAAAATGAAATGATTTTCTTTTGTTTCTGCTGTGTTCTTGACTTGTGTATTCTGAATGAATAATTGCATGAATGTCTTCTGTTGTGTTTTGTTGTTTAAGTAAACAAAACAATCCAGTTGAATCAGCAAGACTTTCGGCAAGACAATCAAATGAACTGGCATGACAATCCATTTGAACTGGTAGGACTTTCGGTGAGACTATCCTTTTGAACTAGCAAGACAATCCCAATAGCTAGCAAGACAATCAGAATGAACTAGCAAGACTTTCGGTATGACTATCAATTATCATACCGATTGTCATAGTAGTTCAAATCAAATTGTCTTACTGAATTATTAATAGATTTTAATCTAATAACAATTCTGAAAATCCTTAATATTAATTCTGAATTAATTAATCAATTAATTCAATTAATCAATAAATTAATCTTTGCAGATATAATTTATTTTCTTAATTAAATTATTTGACTTAATTAATTAATAGAGAATTAATACTAATCTTGAGCAGCAACCATTCTTCTGAAAATCTTCTGAAAATTACTGTCAATTATGAATCAATTCCACCACTTCAATGTTGACACTCGATGTACTGTCTGGTTCATGAGTGACTAACTTCCGTGACATTTCTTCAAGCCTTGACCTTGATACTCTTAATTTTCTTCAGACTAAATCCTTGTAATTAATTGATACCATGACGAGATCTCTGTCACTTGATTAAATCCACAATCTTGATTTATATCACTCAGGCTTGATCAATTTCTTGAGCTTCTTCCAGTGAATTAAGTCTTCAAGTCTGTAGATGAATAATGTTTCTTAACCCTTTGACAGATGTTACTCTGTGAGATCTCTCTGACGATAGATCCACTATTTACTTATTACATTCTTATTTGAGTTGAGTTAAATCCTCGAATAAACAAATAGGCTATGACATATGCCTTTCAATCTCCCCCTATTTGCTTGTTAGACAATAACAACAAATACCTAGAGGATAACTCAACTAACAAATAAGAAAAAGATATAAACAGTAATGCAAAGTAAATAGCAGAAAAGTTCTGGATTATATTTAACATTTTCCAGATTCCAAAAGAAATTTACAAGTGAATACAAGATAGATGTTCCTCTAGCCTGAACATATAACTACATTAGTCTATCTTGATTCATAAAGCTCTAATCATATTACATTGAGTTTTGAGCTAATTGACTTCAGTTGTCTTCTCTTCTGACTTCACCTTCTTCTAAATCTTGAAGCAACTCCTTGTCAAAGACACGATCCTTTTCTGAAGTGAAACTTGCTGGTCTGACTGGTTGAACTCCAACTGACTTCAGCTTATTCTTGAACTGATTGTACCTTTTAATATTCTTTTCACAATAAGCTTGAATTAAATCAGCAGCTTGAGTCTTCAACATGGATGAGTATCCAGCAGTTCTTAAATGATGTTCCATCCAGACCAGATGCTTAGCTGAGTAGGCTTTAAGAGATTGTACATCTAGTTGACAGATTTGAAGACAATCAGACTTAAAGAATCTCACCTGATGAGGATTATTGACCACTTGAGGACTAGCCCTGCTGGCAAACTCTTTAAGTCTTTCTCGAAGAACTTCATTCAATTCTGAGCTTCTTTTTACTTTGTTGAGAAGAACCCAAATCTCTGACAAAGAACGATTCTCAAACAGATGAAGTGACACCTTGAAAGATCCTTCACTCTGACAATATACAAAAATGCTCATCTCATTTAGGGATCTGTCAAAAGCAGCTGTGATCCTTGAGACTTCAGTCTTGATAGCATTCATGTACATGTCATTGTTAGGATTTGAGATTTCCAGCTTGTCAAGAAGATGTAGGAACTGCCTATCATTGTTAGTGCTCAGCTGAGGCATATCAAGTACTCTCCTAGCTTCATCCCATTTTTCACCAATCTTCAGTCTGACATCTCTTCTCCTTTCTTGAGCCTTAATGTCATGAAGACGTTGTTTTTGAAGAGTTTCTGTTCTTTGTATGTCTTTCCTCATGTCAATGATCTGGGAGACCTTTTTGAGTTCAGCTTCTTTTCTTTTCATCTCTGACTGCTGCTGCTGAAACTCTTTCTCAAAGATAGGATCCACTGCAGCTTCCTCTTCCCATTCTCCAAAATCACTTTCCTCTTCAGCTTCAAATAAACCATCTTTATCTTCCAAGACTGGTTCAGTGGGAATGTCAAAAATATCAAAGTCATCCTGTTCTCCACTGTAGTAGACATCATCAGCTTTTCCTTTCTCTCCAGCAGAGGTATCTTTTTCTTTTCCCTTTCCACTACTCCCTTTCTTCTCCCCCTTAGTTGAGGGATCCTCTACTGACTTTCCTTTATACCCTCCATGACCTCCATCACCTCCAGAGCCTGAGCCTCCACCAGACGGCCCTTCAAAGTAAGTTCTTTGTTCTTCATTAGGGCAGTGAGAATTCTTGATCATGAAATACAAGTGTTTCATTCCTTCATTAAGATGTTCCATGCCCGTTTCTATCTTCAGAAATCTGGAGGAGTCCAGTGCATGATTCATTTCAACCAGGTCTTCAAGAGAAGTCATTCTTGTATGTAGAGAGCAGAAGTTAGAAATGTCATCAGCTGATAAAGTTGGAGTTTCCTGAATGGAATTGAGCTTTGGTATGACAATGGTCTTGAGATCTGAGATATCATTCCTGATGAGTGCCAGCTGATTGTTGACAGAGGTGGACGAAGAAGACCGTTCAACCACTTGTGCTTTGAATGATTTAGCTTCAGCTTGGCTTTTAGCAAGTTCTTCTTTTAAAGCAGCAATTTGAGCTAACAGGTTTTCAGTGTCTGTGTGTGCTCTCACCTGAATTTCACTCATGTTTGGTTCACTCACCTCACGTGCTTGTGTTTCTCTCAATATAATTGCTCGTGAGGAGTCTTCCTGTTGCTGTTCTTCTGTACCTACAGTTAAAATCACCCTAGCCTCTTCAAGAGAGGTCAGTGGTGGTGCAATGGGAATTCACGAGTCCCTATCCTCAGTCAATACTATCAGTTCATTTGAAATAGATGTCTGAATTGCTTCAGGGATAGATTGACTGAGTTGCCCTCCACTTTCTCCAGATAAATCTGCGAGTGGAGAATCCCGTGAGGGAGCCAGAGGTGTTGGATCTGGGAGGGGAGAAAATGACTCTATTAAGGGTGGCTGAGAGTCAGATTTTCCCTCAGAAGCATGTGACTGCTCTTCTGCCGTAACTATGGCAGGCACTGTAACAGACTCTATGTGCACTCATCGCTCTGTGTCCTGAGTATTATATGTGGGTATGTATGGTTCCATTATGAGTAATGGAATTGTGCTTGACTCAGTACAAGATGCCATGGCCCTATGGCGAATTTCAATAGATTCATCATGTTGAGAGAATGTCTCTAGTAACTGTTCATTGGCCATTTCAAAGTCCATGTCCTGTTGGGAGGACAAGGATGGGCTTTCAGATGCCTCAGTGTATGTTCTTCTTTTCTTGGGAGGAGGCAGAGCTGAGGGTTCACTCACATTTAACAATACACTACTTCCTATTAACCTTCTGGGTAACATTTTAGACAGTGGGGGAGAGGTTGAGATAGGTTGTGACTCTGTGTTTGGCTCTATGACCTGGGATTGAAGCTGTGGTTCTACAACTTCATGGTCAGTCCTATCGACCACTGGGGGTCTTTCAACAGAAGTAGGAATGGAGTGAGGGTGAGGAATTACTACCTGTAATGGAAGAGCATCTGATGTTGGAGGAGCCTGGGTGGCTTGAACCACTGGAGGTTGAGGTTGCTGTTCATGACCGGGAAGATTGAAAATAGGTAAGGGAATATAAGTGGTCATGAAAGCAGATACAAGTACTGGAACTTGCATGAATTTGAAGGTTGTGTCTTGGCGGGTGTAAATCTTTTTGCTTACAGAAGGGGGTTCGGTTACTGCAGAGTTAGCAAAAAGGGCTTTGTGCTCAGGTGTGAGAAGATGATCTGCTATAAGCATGAGAAAACGAGCATAGTAACACGAGACCCTACGATTTGTAGAATGATCACGTAAAGCAGTAGTGAGACGTCTCAAGAGAATGGGAAAAAGTAGTTTGCCGAAATTGATCCTTTGATTGAAAACAACCGCAAGACCAATATACTGCAGAGTGGAAGTGATGTTGTGAAAGTTGGATTTAGTGCAGTTGGCAAACACTTTAGAAAGTGTATCGAAGAAAATGTCCCATTCAGACACCAAATTGGATTTTGAAAGTTTGGTAAAATTGATCACCCCCTGATAGTGAATAGCATGGAAAAAGTTTGTGATATCATTTTCAGAGGTCAAATTACAAAAATTGTCCATAGGAAAATTTAAAGCTTGATTGACGACTGTTTCATCAACCACATACTGTGTGTTTGCCACGGTGAATGAAAAAGATTTTGAATCATCGGCCACAGTAGAGGTTGTGCAAATCAGTCTAAGCAGATCGACATTTAAAATCACACTTGATTTAATAGCAGAGCTAACAACCGAATGGTCATTTAAAAATCTAATCCATGGCTTAAATTTTTCCACATCACATTTTTATGGATTAAAATAACCAACCTGATTATGCGCGATAATTTGGAAATTGAGAGCCATTTAAAATAATAATAAGACACACACTTTCAGAATTTTAAGAATAATATTAAGAAAATTCGAATTAATTAAATTAATTTAATAATTCGAATGAAATTAAATTTTAATCAAAAAATTTAGACAGAAATGTATCTCGTTAAAATTCTTAACTCACAAACACAGATTTGAAAAGCCAAAAGACACAAAACAGAAATTAAAATTAAAAAATACCCAAAATCACCAAACACAAACTGATTTTTTTTTTAAACAAAACACCAACAGCACTTCTGTATGTATATACTTGTATGTATATATCACAGGAGTGATGATTTTTTTATGCTGAGTAAAAACTCGAGCAAGGAAGACAAGGAAGCAGTTGAGTTTGATTCGAATATGAGAGAGAGAAGAGAGAAAAAAAAACTGAAAGACTGTTGAATTTTTTTAAAAAAACTATAGAACTGAACTGATGAAAATTAAAACACACACAAAAACGATTAAGTAGTATAACTGGTATGACAATCGGATTGTCATACCGATTGTCATACCGATTGTCCTACCAGCTTAAAGACAGAAAAAAAATAATTGAAATAAAAATAAAATTAATAAACACTAAATATATATAACTGGTATGACAATCTGATAGTCATACCGATTGTCATACCAGTATAAAATAAAAGAAAAAAATATATATATATATATATATATAAGTTTTATAACTGGCAAGATAATTGATAGTCATACCGATTGTCTTGCCAATATAAAACTATACTGATAACCAAAATAACACAATTATATACTGAAATGACTTTCAGCAAGACAATTTCAATTGTCTTGCCGATTGTCATTCTGGAAATAAAACAATTATAAACAGAATTAGTATTAACATATTTATATATATGTACTGAAATGATTTTCAGCAAGACAATTTTAATTGTCTTGCCGATTGTCATTCCAGTAGAAAGACAATTATATACTTACAGAAAATATTTATAAAAACAAAGACAATATTTCAGAATTAATTATTTTTATTCCAAAAATAGATTTCTGTTGAATTTTAGCAGATAAAATTCATAGAAAAAATATTTTTAGAGAAAATAAAATATTCTGAGATATTTGAAGTTAACAAGTAGAGTAAATAAAACAGATAAGATAATAAAAATTCATAGAAATAAGCAAAAAATTTTGGAAAATGATAAAATAAATTTGCAAATGAATTTTTCATTTATAAAAAATTCATTTGTAAATTTACTCAAGAACAGATTTAAGATATTCACAAGTTTAATCACTAAAGCTATTCAACATACCCAATTTACCAACTAATTTGGTAAATGTGGATTCATCAAGAGGTTTAGTGAAAATATCTGCTATTTGTTCTTCTGTTGGAATAAAAAATAGTTCAACAGTACCATTCATGACGTGCTCTCTAATAAAATGATACCTGATGTCAATGTGCTTTGTCCTCGAGTGCTGCACAGGGTTGTTGGTGATGGCTATTGCACTTGTATTGTCACATAAAATAGGAATTTTGTTCAATACAGAGCCATAGTCTCGTAGCTGGTTCCTAATCCACAAGATCTGAGCACAGCAGCTTCCAGCAGCAATATATTCAGCCTCGGCCGTTGAGTTGGAAACTGTTTGCTGTTTCTTGCTGTACCACGAGACTAGTCTGCTACCTAGGAATTGACAACTCCCTGAGGTGCTTTTCCTATCAACAACACTTCCTGCATAATCTAAATCTGTATATCCAACAAGATTAAAACCAGATTCTTTAGGGTACCAAATACCTAGATTTGGTGTTCCCTTAAGATATCTTAAGATTCGTTTAACAGCAACGAGATGAATATCTCTAGGATCCGCTTGGAACCTTGCACATAAGCATGTAGCATACATAATATCTGGTCTACTTGCAGTAAGATAGAGTAACGAGCCAATCATACCTCTGTAGCTTGTGACATCTACCTTAATGGAGTTTTCACATGGTCCAAGCTTGACAGCTGTAGTTGATGGAGTCCTTGCTGATACAGAATCCTCTAGATTGTACTTTTTGAGGAGTTCATTGAGATACTTGGATTGACAAATAAATGTTCCATCTAACCTTTGATTTACTTATAATCCAAGAAAAAACTTCAGCTCTCCCATCATGCTCATTTCAAACTTGCTGTGCATTAACTTAGCAAATCTCTTACAGAGATTATCATTAGTAGACCCAAATATTATATCATCAACATAGACTTGGACTAATATAGTATCATTCTTATGTTTTTTTGAAAAGAGAGTTTTATCTATGACACCTCTAATAAAGCTATTTTCAATAAGAAATTCAGAGAGAGTGTCATACCATTTTCTTGGAGACTGTTTGAGCCCATAGATAGCCTTGAAAAGAAAGAAGACAAAATCCAAATGATCTGGATCTTCAAAACCAGGAGGTTGCTCTACATATACCTCTTCATCCAGCTTTCCATTCAGAAAGACGCTCTTGACATCCATTTAATAAACTTTAAAGTTTGAGAATGCTGCGAATGCCAGAAATATCCTGATGGCCTCAAATCTAGCCACTGGAGCATAGGTTTCATCATAATCAATGCCTTCAGCTTGAGAATACCCTTTTGCTACCAGTCTTGCCTTGTTTCTTGTAACCACACCATCTTCATCTAGTTTATTCCTGAATACCCACCTAGTACCAACAGCTTTCTTGTGTGTAGGTCTAGGTACCAGTTTCCAGACTTGTTGACTTTCAAACTGATTGAGCTCATCTTGCATAGCAATCACCCAATCTGGATCAGTCAGTGCTTCCTCAATCTTCTTAGGTTCCATCTTAGAAAGAAATCCTGAGAACAGACACTCATTTTGAGTAGCACGTCTAATTCTGACTCCAACATCTGGATCACCAATAATCAACTCAAAAGGATGAGCTTTATTCCAGACAGTCTGTCTTGGAAGATTTGATCTTGATGATTCACCTTGAAATTCATTGGGATGTTGTGTCCTACTAGATGATCCTTCAGCATCTCCCCCTGAGTTGTTGCCATGTTGACTTGAAGATTCTCCGTCAGTAGCAGTGGTATCTCCATTGTTGCCAAAGTTTCCATCACTATTACCTTTAGTATCATCATGATTAACAGGTTCTTCACCAGCAACAAACTCAGGTTCTTGACCATGTTCTGATTCTGAATCTGATATATCATCAAACTTCAGTTTCTCAGAAGGATCTTCAGTTTGGATACTAGGGAGTTTAGTGTCATCAAATGTAATATTGACACTTTCAGTTACTTTGTGTTGATCAATGATATACACTCTGTATGATCTTCTTCCATATCCAACAAAAATACCCTCATATGCCTTTGCCTCGAATTTACCACGACGATTATCTCCATCCTTAAGCACGAAGCATCTGGCACCAAATACATGAAAGTATTTGATAAAAGGTTTCTGTTCATTCAAAATCTCATAAGGAGCTTTCATGAAGTCTTTATTGATTAGAGTTCGATTCTGAGTATAACATGCAGTATTGACAGCTTCAGCCCAAAAGTACATTGGAAGACCTGATTCACTTAACATCGTTCTTGCAGCTTCAATCAATGTACGATTCTTCCTTTCTACCACTCCATTTTACTGAGGGGTTCTAGGAGCTGAAAATTGTCTGGTAATCCCTTTGTCTATACAGAATCCATTGAGAAGTGAATTCTTGAATTCTGTTCCATTATATGACCTTATTGCTCTAACAGGGACATTAGAATCTAACTCAATCATCTTGATATGATCAATCACAACTTGTGGTGTTTCATCCTTAGAGTGATGAAATAAAACCCACGTATACTTGGAATAGTCATCAACTATCACAAGACAGTAACACTTCTTTGACATCGAAAGGACATTAACTGGTCCAAATAAATCCATGTGCAATAATTGCAGAACACTAGTTATGGAAGATGTGTCAGTGCCTCTGTGACTTGTTTTCTTTGACTTTCCTTTCTGGCAAGCCTCACATAGTCCATCTGGAGAGAATTCCAGCTGAGGCAGACCTCTTACCAATTCTCTTTTTACAAGAGAATTCATTGTTTTGAAATTGAGATGAGAAAGTCTCTTCTTCCATAGCCAACTCTCATCTGACGATGCCTTTGCATAGAAATAATTGACTTCAGGATTGCTTCCAGAGTTCATGTCAGCTACAAACAGATTTCCTTTCTGGATTCCCATCAAGGAGGGTTTTTCATTTTTCTTGTGCAGAATCTGACACTTCAGCTTGTCGAATAAAACATTATAGCCGTTGTCACAGAACTGACTAATGATAAGCAGATTGTGTTCAAGTCCTTGCACAACATACACATTTTCAATGATAACATTTCCAGCTAGCAAACAGCCATATCCCTCCGTTAAACCTTTGCTGTTATCTCCAAAGGTAACCACTGGGTCAGCTTTCTCAACCACATTTGATAGTAGGGCTCTATCTCCGGTCATATGTCTTGACGATCCGCTGTCAAGAATCCACACTACCGGTTGTACCTGTTTAATGCCCTGCAATACAAATGGATTAGACCTTCTTCGGAACCCAAGCTTGGCTGGGTCCGGCATATTTGTAAAATTGGCCTTTATCCGGCAAAACAACATTCTTAATTTTAATATTCTCAACTTTCTCAATGACTGGACATTTGACCTTGTGAACAGCCTTGACAAATTTCTGTTTAGGCTTAGGTACAAATGTCTCCTTTCTAGCTTTAGGAGGACTAGCAGTCTTAGACCTATCATGCTTTCTATTATTCACATGCTGACGATGAGTAGTCTTATCATTAGAAACATGCTTACCATTAAAATAAGCATACATCAGATTAAAAGCACAAGACATACAATCAGGAACACCACATGCTTTATGAGAGGGATTAACAATAGGCAACTTATGCATGGTAGACATGGCATTTGTGTTATCCAACTCATGTGTGTCTGAGTTAGTCTTAGTTGCTTTCACAACCTTGACTGGAACTTTTGACACACTTGACTTGGAGACAGCTTTCTCATTAGCATTATCTTCTGCACGAATTTCTTCTTGAATAATAAAAGAGGTCTCATCAAATGGTTCAACAATTGATTCTTTATAGAGGGGTTCATCAACACCCTTAAGCACATGTGGTACTTCCCTGCCTTTAGCACAGACATGAGGAGGGGAGTTTATGCCTAATTTTCCAATAGCAGCATTGTAATCATAACCTATTCCAGATGTTTGATTAACAAATTGCTTATTGTAAAACTCTTTGGACTTCGAACAAGAATTAAAGTAAGCTTTAACCTTAGCCTCAAGACTGGTGATCTTGTCTTTGAGAATAGTTTCAAGTTGTCTATAACAGTCAACTCTATTCTCTAGAAAAGATACTTATTCTTTTAATTTATCTTGATTAATGTGCACAAGTCTTAATTCATTGACCTCTTTCTCAAGGTCTTTGATTTGTTGATTTAACAATTCATTATCACGATGAGCACAATCTAAGGAACCTCCTAGATGATAAACTAATTCAGCATCAGTAAATTTTACCTCTTTTCTTGACGATGAGGTGTTTGCATCACTAGCCATGAGAGCAAGATTCCCAACTTCTTCATCTTCACTGTCAGTATCATCCCAGCTTCTTCCCTTTGCCAGGTAAGCCCTTTCAGATTTACTCTTCTGATTAGAATCGTAAGAGTTCTTCCTAACTTTTTTTGGCTTCCTGCATTCTGTGGCAAAGTGTCCCAACTCATTGCAGTTGAAGCATCGAATGGTGCTTCGATCAACCATCCCTGTTTTATACCCACCACTGCTGGTGTTAGAGGATGAAGATCCACCTTTCTGGAATCTGTTGTAGTTGGACTTGTACTTGAACTTGGGATTCCTTTTGAATCTGACATTTGAGAATCTCTTGACAATCAGGGCCATTGACTCATCCTCCAATTGCTCCAGTTCTTCCAAGGAATAAAATCATCTCCTGATTGATTTGTAGTAGGAGAATCAAATTCTGCTACTATCACATTTTCTTCAACCTTGGAAGACTGTACCATTCTTTCTGACTGTTGAGATTGTTGTTGATATTGTGGTTGTTGTTGTTGTTCATCAGCTACTAGAGCAGTAGATGTGCTGACCACTCTTCCTTTCCCGTAAACTTCCTTCTGCTGAATCTGCTCCAACTCATAAGTCTTTAACACGCCATAGAGCCTATCCAAAGAAATCTCACTCAGATCTCTTGCTTCTCTTATGGCAGTGATTCTATGTTCGAGATGAGTTGGCAGTGTTAAAAGGAACTTTTTGTTGACCTCCCTGATGGAATAGTATTTACCATTAATGTTCAGGTTGTTGATCAATGCATTGTACCTCTCAAACACTTCAGTGATTCCTTCTCTTGGATTGGATTTAAAGTATTCATACTCAGAGGTTAGGATTTCTAACTTGTTCTCCCTAACTTCCTCTGTGCCTTCATTAATAACCTCAATAGTTTCCCAAATATGTTTGGAATCTTTACAATTCATCACATGTCTATTCATCAAGGGATCAAGGGAATCTACTAAAATTAATTGAAGGCTAGCATCCAGGGAGGCTTCTTCTATTTCAGTAGGAGAGAAATCCTCAGGATCTTTCACATAAGTTCTAGCTTTGGTGATCACCACATCATTTTCTATTACCTCTGGTTCAATAACCATTGGAATTTTTGGACCCTTCTTTAACAATTGCAGATATTTGGGATTAGCAACTTGTAAAAACAATAGCATCTTCTTCTTCCACATAACATAATTTTCTTCATCGAATAGTGGAATTTTAACGGTTCCAACTTTTTGTGTAGTCATTATGAATTTTTTTGAGTGAATAAAAAATTCAAGGAGTGAAAGAAACACAAAAGTCTAGGATCTTGATTTGTACGTTAATCAGAAGGCTCTGATACCAATTGTTAGGTCCCAATTTGTTTGTAGAAGGGGGGGTTGAATGCAAACAATACCGTTTAATCGAATAAAATGCGGAATAAAAAGGTGAAACAAAATTCAAGTTAAATAAAACTTTTATTAAACTTGAAAGGTGTTACAACAACGGTATCTGTTACAAGGGATTAATCTCAAATCAATTATTACAAATCTAGAATAAATTCGACATGAACTTTTTATATTTTTGCAATGAAAAGATCAAATGCTAAATGCGATTTGAGATTAAGTTCTAGGGATTTTGATCCGCTAGATTGTTACACAAGAACAAGATAAATAATTCTAGTGGTTTGGATTTAACTTTACAATCTAGAATTTTGATCTTGAATAGAGCAGATGAAAAATGAAATGATTTTCTTTTGTTTCTGCTGTGTTCTTGACTTGTGTATTCTGAATGAATAATTGCATGAATGTCTTCTGCTGTGTTTTGTTGTTTAAGTAAACAAAATAATCCAGTTGAATCAGCAAGACTTTCGGCAAGACAATCAAATGAACTGACATGACAATCCATTTGAACTGGTAGGACTTTCGGTGAGACTATCCTTTTGAACTAGAAAGACAATCCCAATAGCTAGCAAGACAATCAGAATGAACTAGCAAGACTTTCGGTATGACTATCAATTGTCATACCGATTGTCATAGTAGTTCAAATCAAATTGTCTTACTGAATTATTAATAGATTTTAATCTAATAACAATTCTGAAAATCCTTAATATTAATTCTGAATTAATTAATCAATTAATTCAATTAATCAATAAATTAATCTTTGCAGATATAATTTATTTTCTTAATTAAATTATTTGACTTAATTAATTAATAGAGAATTAATACTAATCTTGAGCAGCAACCATTCTTCTGAAAATCTTCTGAAAATTACTGTCAATTATGAATCAATTCCACCACTTCAATGTTGACACTCGATGTACTGTCTAGTTCATGAGTGACTAACTTCCGTGACGTTTCTTCAAGCCTTGACCTTGATACTCTTGATTTTCTTCAGACTAAATCCTTGTAATTAATTGATACCCTGACGAGATCTCTGTCACTTGATTAAATCCACAATCTTGATTTATATCACTGAGGCTTGATCAATTTCTTGAACTTCTTCCAGTGAATTAAGTCTTCAAGTCTGTAGATGAATAATGTTTCTTAACCCTTTGACAGATGTTACTCTGTGAGATCTCTCTGACGATAGATCCACTATTTACTTATTACATTCTTATTTGAGTTGAGTTAAATCCTCGAATAAACAAATAGGCTATGACATATGCCTTTCAGAGTTGAAAATTGCTAAGCTTTTGTAGATGGAGCTTCCTGATAAAGAACATTTGGTATATTCAAATTATGAATATCTATTTCAGAGTTTTCAGTTTGTTCTTTAGCATCATCTGTAGCTTTAATAGGTGAGACATGAGGGGTTACAACTATATCAGTAGCAGTGTCTTTGGCTTGAGCTGGAAGAGCTTCAATGACAATCGATTTTTGTGAGATCAGAGATTCCTGATCCCCTTCCTCAGCTTCTTCAGTATCTTCTGATGGAGCCTTAGCCAAATACCTCATAGCCTTCATTTTCTTCAATCTCCTTACCAATGAAGGAGTTGCTTTACCAGCTTCAGAACTTACAGATTTCTTTCTTTTCAAAGTATCAGAACTTTGAGCTACTGTTTTTGTCTGAGAAGTAACATTCTCAGCTTCAACTATCACAGGTTCTGATACGTGAACCCGTGCTTCAAAGAATATGAGAGAGAGAGAATAAAAGAGATTAAGAATAGAAAAGTAAGTAAAAGATTAGAAAATCTTTTAACCCCTATATATATACTCTCTCCACTCGATAGTTATAATTTTGAAACATGGGATACACTTTACACCTGGCAACGTGTGAACAGTCAGTAAAAAAGTAAAGCAGGAGTTAATGGGCACGTAAAATAAGCAATAATTACCGTGCATATGCAGTTTTTCAGGACAAACACGTTTACCACTAACCCTTAATGATTATGACTATTTTTATTTTACCCAAATATATTCTGATTTAAATATGACTGTTTTAGTTTTTACCACAAATAAGTCAAGTAAAGAATAATGCCACGTAAGCATCAAGGATTCCATCAGGATTTAATATCAGAACTTAACTTATATCAGATTTTAACAGTCATCAGAATATGGCTTCTGAACTCAAAAAGTGAATATCTTTCTCTATGATTCTTCATACAAATACTGACTTGTTTCCTTCAGAGTTTAATCATCAGAACTTCCATCAGAACTTGTCCTCAAAATTTATGCAAATGACACTTAACTGTTTGTCAAAAACAACTTAATCACCACAGTAATTTTCATCATTCATATGGAGTGAAAGTGTGTGCATTCAGCAAAATATCAGATAAAGATTAAAGTCTGATAAACTTCAGTACATCTTAGAAATAAGGCATAACTTAGAAAAGTGCTTAAAATCTGTCATCAACCATGAAGTCTACTATTGAACAAATTTATGCAAGAGTCCACCTCAACTATTTGTGCTCATTTTATGCATCTTTTGAAATTCCTTTTTACAGTGGCTTCTCAGTGTAAGTGAGTCACGACTGCTTATCAGAATTTATGTCGTTGTCATAGTATTTCTCCAGTAATCAGAGTGAAAAGTCACCACGAAAATTTATTTGCTTTTCTAATGTATATTACTTAATACCAGTAATGCACTTGGGTCTTCCCTTCCACATATTTACTCTAGATCTCAAAGGAGTACCTGAATTTTCTTTTCTTTTCTTTTCTTTTCTTTTGATAAGTGAGGCTTATCAACATTTAGTTCATTCTTAAGATTTACTGACATCAGAATCTGACAGATAAGAAGCAAGAATCTAGTTTGTGACTTAGTAATAAGATACATAGAGTAAACTTGACTAAGCTCAAAATCAGAATTTGCTTGTGTTAATGAGTTTCCACATAAACAACTACTTAAAATATGGGATTTCTAGTATGTTAAAGACTACTAGGTCAACATCTAGCACAATTATCCTCATTGGATTGAATAGTCACAGAACATTCAAAAACACTATCAGAGTTTAAAGATCCACATCAAATAATAATCAGTATTTAATGAATTTCAATTAAAGAACAGATTTCATGAAGATAAAACAATCTGTAAACACTGATCATAAAGTCTGATGCATGAGAACAAAAACTAAGCAGATTTAGAGAAAGAACCTGAAACCATTCCAAGTTCATTTACCAGTCTTGTAAAAGTAGCTTCACATAGTGGTTTTGTGAAGATATCTGCTAGTTGTTGATCTGTTGGAACAAACTGCAATTCCACTGTACCTTCCATCACATGTTCCCTTATGAAATGGTACCTAATGCTGATGTGCTTTGTCATTGAGTGTTGAACTGGATTACCTGTCATAGAAATAGCACTTTGATTATCACAGTAAATTGGGATTTTAGAAAATTCTAACCCATAATCCAGTAACTGATTCTTCATCCAAAGAATCTGTGCACAACAGCTTCCTGCAACAATATATTCTGCTTCTGCAGTTGATGTGGAAATTGACTTCTATTTCTTGCTAAACCAAGAAACCAATCCGCCTCCAAGAAATTGGCAGCTTCTACTAGTGCTTTTTATGTCTATTTTGCATCCTGTAAAATCTGCATCTGAGTAACCTATTAGCTTAAAATATGATTCTCTAAGATACCACAATCCCAGATCAGCTTTACCCTTAAGGTACTTGAAAATTGTTTTCACAGCTATTAAGTGAGGTTCTCTTGGATCAACCTGAAATCTTGCACAAAGACAGGTAGCATACATGATATCAGGTCTACTTGCAGTTAAATAGAGTAGAGAACCAATCATACCTCTGTAGTTAGTAATATCTACTGGTGAGCCAGTATCTTTATCTAACTTGGTTACAGTGGCCATGGGAGTGGATGCAGTTGAACAATCTTGCATTCCAAATTTCTTCAGTAAATTTCTGGTGTACTTGGATTGACAGATAAAAGTACCTTCTTCATTTTGCTTGACTTGAAGGCCCAGAAAATTGCTGAGTTCTCTCATCATACTCATTTGATATCTTGACTACATTAGCTTTGCAAACCTCTCACAGAGTTTGGCATTAGTAGAACCAAATATGATATCATCAACATATATCTGTACCAAAAGTAAGTCCTTTCCATGGTTGAGGTAGAACAGTGTTTTATCAATTGTACCTCTGTGAAATCCACTTTCCAGAAGGAATTGAGCTAAAGTCTCATACCATGCTTTAGGAGCTTGCTTAAGGCCATAAAGTGCTTTATCAAGCCTGTAGACATTGTGGCGCCCCAAAACCCGGGGTCAGGAGTCTCGGAAGCCACGCTATCTAAACTCACACAACTCACACTACAATATGTAAATACTCACGCTTCACGACCCCACACTTAACACACACACACACTATAAGTTATTGTCTTGGAAACGAACCATCATTACTAGAGAAATTTTATTACAACCCAAATGTAATTAGTCTTACCGGGGGTGACCTTTAAGTAAGGTTAATCCGCCGGCCGAATATACGTTTATTATTTCTTATTTTACATAAACCATACTTATAAATAAGCCGAACTATAAACAACTGAAAACTAATCCAGCTTATTCCGACTACCTGAGGTACTGCACCAAACAATCTACGGAACAGCTGGCCATTTCCTACCCGTTTCCTGGCTGTGGTTCTCATGGCAGGCATCTTGATTCACTGTTGTGTTGTGTCAATTTAAGAAAACAAGTATGAGCTAAGATGCTCAGCATAATAATGTACAGTATGAAAATGAATGTATAATAACATCATATATTATATATATGTTTTATTTAAAAGTAGATTTCTCGGTGTCCCACACCTTCTTATGAGAACAATTCTTTTAAGGGGTTTTTATAACCTGCGAATACCTTAATAGTAATCCCAGCACCTAGGCTTGGGTTACGGTATTGCATATCAAATCCAATTGGAAGATTTTGAACATCTCACAGGAGCCACCGCATACGATGATCAGTCGTCCTACGGAAAGTAACCTTCTTTACTAGTAAAAGGACGAATACCGTCATCTCTCGGGTATCACCCTGGCCGCATTCGGGCTACGTGTCCCATTTTCGGGTATACACATACTTCACAAGTTCCTGAGTACACAAAGTACCTTCGCCTGCGGTATCTTTGGTAGCCCATCCAGCACACGTAGTACCAGAGTCTACCCCTCCATTGTCCTTCAACATAATTCTATCAATCTCAGGAACTTGAACCACATCGAAGTTCCCCAAACGTTTTGCTTGTTGATAGAGATAGTTTATCTTTTTAAAATATAAGTGTATATATATGTATATACGTACTTCCGAGAATTTCGGAGGAAGTACTAGGGATGTGAGTTGACCGTTGTCAATAAATAATTAATAAGGGGAAAAGTTTCTTCTTGAAACTATATTCAATATAATAATAAGTCGGGATAATATTCACCGACGATCTGAAATTATTCGAATGATACTTCTAAATCAGAAGGTATATCAGGATCTATGATCTTTCAATCAATAACCATCCTTTAATAATTAATCACTACTTAGATAGTAATCTATAAATAATTAAATGATAATTGATACTAATCATACCTCGAATGGGATATTCTGTAAAAGATTTATTTAAATAATATTCGTCAACTAGTTTGTGTTTTAATAATCTGTAATGATTAATCGGGTTTGAAATAAATAAACGTTAAAGTATACTACTCCTATAATAAAGGAATACGTATATAATATTTAATATCCGAATCAATAAAATATAGTTGAGGGAATATGCTCGTTGGGAAATCATTTTAAAAGTTCAAGGTGTTTTATTGTTTCGTAAGTGGACGATGAGTCCTTTTAAAACGTACAATTATGGACTTATATCCGTCCTATAATATCTCCGGAACGATTCCCAGGTTTTATCTTAAATCCCGACCGACCCTCGGTCTTCTATCATACATTACGCTTAAAGCGAAATAACATTTCACGATATATACTTATCGTACAACATCGCTATATCATGCGAAAATTCAAAACTACGTATCATGGCAAACATGATATTTATGCGATGATAGTAAAACAATCCTTTCACAACACAACAGTAAAATGGAGTTGGGTTTGTAAACTTGCCTGGGTATCTCGAGGTGGAGGATGCTCTAGGTTCTGCTCGGAAATCTATAACCATAAACACATTTCATTTCGTTAGGTTCCGTCCTAATTCACGGTAACTCGCACTCATGCGCTACTCATTATACACCCTCTCAACTCATACTACCCTTAACATTTCTTTTAAGTCATAAACACTTTATGGTCAATTCATTTCCCTAAGTATCTTGAGTTCATTCTCATTATCGTTGTCGGCTCCGCTTAAGGATTCTTACGGTTTCTACTTGCGCGGTCTCGGCTCCGACATTTTTATAAAATTTAGAAATCATTATTTTCACTTGATATTTTTATGACAGTTAGGAATCTCCACATGTTACTCTCTGTAAAAATTTCAGGATTTATGAATACTTTTAAGTCTATCCTTTATATTTTCAAAGTTCATGATTCGTAGCAGTTTTTGTCGCGTAAAACACTTTTACTAAAACGATCATAACTTTTGATCCGTAAATCGGAATTAAGCGATTCAAGCGCCTAAACAATCCTTATAACATTTTCTATCTTAGAAAAAGGTTATTTCTGAAGAATATATAGTTTACAACTTCGATACTTTCTGCAGAAACTTAAAGTTACGGTTTGTTGTTTTTAACGAAGTTACATTTACGATCGGGATTTCGTTTATGCCTTAACTATCAACATAACCACCAACAATCATCATATCATCATCAAAACACAAACTCCTCTCAAGAACATCATGTTCTTGAGGCAACAGCAACCAACCTTAAATCTACTTAACTTAATCATCAAGATTTCATAAACAACACTTAGTAAGCTAGGTTTACTAACACCCACTAAATGGATCTTAAACATGAACCTTAAATAAAGTTAGGCCAAAGATTTTTACCTTTATTGAAAGCTTGAGATGTGTTCTTGAGGATGGTAGAGGCTTGGAAGTGCTTGGTATGATTTTTGGAACCTAAAACCACCATTAAAATCAAGAAACCAAAGAGAAGTTACTATTCACACTATTCACTAGTGAGTTTCTTGAATTTATTCCACCCATCAAACCTTGATAAAAAGAGATGAAAGATTTTTCTTACCTTAGTTTAGTTGCTAGGAGGCTTGGGAAATAATTGTGCAAGAACTAGAGCTTGGAGTTTTGAATTGCAATTTCCTTCTTTTCCTTCAAATAGCCGAATGGAAGAAAAAATGGGGGTGGGGGGTATTTATAGCACTTGGTTGCTTCTCTTGGATGAATTCTAGGTTGCTTCTTGGAAGGTGACTTGATATCTTTGCAAGTTGATCTTTATTCTTCCTAGGATAGCTTAGGTTTATTCTTTGTCTCCAAATCCATGGACAAATCTTTGTAGCTTGCTAGCTTACAAGCTAAACTACAAGATTAGCTCCTTAGCACACTATTTGCTAGCTAGCTTGGTCATCCTAGGGTTAGCTTACTATTTGATGAAGTAACCATGGTTACTTCCTTACCATGGTTTAGTTAGTGCGTTACGTTTAATTAATCGTTTACGCGTTCGCTCGGTTACTTAAACGTTCTCCGCAATACTTATTCGTAAATGGTTCGCAATGTAATTCTTTTCGTTTCTATTCCTTATATTTTTATTTATCCTAATTGAATATAAATCCGTAGGATTTTAATCTCGTAATTATATTGTGATTCCCGCAGTCCTTGATAAGTCGTAATTACAGTCATTTTTCAAAGTTCGTTTTCTTCGAAAACTAATAGCGTTTACATACACTCATTTGGTACGTATAGTCGTAATATCTATTCCGAAACTCATTTTCTTATGCACTATATAGTGTGGGCTCAAAAGTTTTCCCGTCTGTCAGGGTTACTATTCATTAAATGTTTTACAGGGTCTCAAAAATTCGAGTTATTACAGTCTTCCCCTCTAACAAGGATTCCGTCCCGGAATCAATTAGAAAATAAGTGGGGATATCTATTCCTCATGGTGTCTTCAAGTTCCCAAGTTGATTCCTCAACATTTTGATTTCTCCATAATGTCCTAACTAGCTTCACCGTCTTGTTCCTCAGCACTTGTTCTTTCTGGTCCATTATCCTAACTGGCTGCTCGATGTAGGTCAGATCTGGTTGTAAATCTACCTGCTCGTACTCTATTACATGTCGGGCATCGGCATGGTACTTTCTCAATATGGATACGTGAAACACGTTGTGTACTTGTTGCAAATTAGGAGGCAAGGCGAGCTCGTAAGCTAGAGGTCCTATCCTCCTCAAAATTTCAAAGGGTCCTATGAATCTGGGATTCAGCTTCCCTTTCTTTCCAAATCTCATCACTCCTTTCCACGGAGATACCTTCAATAACACCGAATCTCCTACTTCATATTCCCTATCCTTGCTGGTCTGATCGACGTACTTCTTTTGTCTGTCCTGGGCTGCTACCAGTCTCTTCCTAATGAGTTTTACCATTTCTCTGGTCTGCTGGACTAACTCTGGTCCTAATAGCTTATGTTCTCCAACTTCATCCCAACACAGGGGAGAGCGACATCTTCTCCCATAAAGAGCTTCATATGGGGGCATTCCTATGCTAGCGTGATAGCTATTGTTGTAAGAAAATTCTATCAGGGGTAAGTGATCATCCCAATTTCCTTTGAAGTCGATGGCACATACTCGCAACATATCTTCTAGGGTCTATATAGTCCTTTCGCTTTGTCCATCCGTCTGGGGGTGGTAAGCGGTACTCATGTTTAGTCTGGTGCCTACACATTCCTGGAAGCTTCTCCAAAATCGAGAATTAAACCTTGGGTCTCTATCTGACACTATGGCTACAAGAACGCCGTGTCTTATTACAATTTCCTTCAAGTAAATATCTACCAACTTGTCTACGGTGTACCTTTCGTTGATTGGCAGGAAGTGTGCGGACTTGGTCAGTCTATCAATGATAACCCATATAGCATCGTGATTGGTCTTTGTCCTAGGTAAGCCTGTCACAAAATCCATGGCTATGTGTTCCCATTTCCATTCCGGAATTTCTAGGGGTCGTAACAGTCCACTAGGTCGCTGGTGTTCCGCCTTCACTCTTTGGCATGTCAAGCACTTGCTAACCCACTCCGCTACTTCTCTCTTCATGTTAGGCCACCAATAATATTCCTTAAGGTCACGGTACATTTTCGTACTTCCTGGGTGGATTGAATATCTAGAGCTGTGCCCTTCATGCAACAGCTCGTCCTTTAATTCTTGCATATTCGGAATCCAAATCCGGGACGCATACCTCATGATCCCTTCCTCATCCTTCTCGCATCTCACTTCTTCACCGGTCAATGTCCCTTTTTCCTCACTCATCTTCCTTTCCTGACATACTCGTATCTTCCTTTTGTTCCCTTGCTGGTCATTCTTACGTCGATTTCCATCTTCTCAAATTCCTTAACTAATTCCTCCGATGTCATTATCATCTTGAGTCTTTCCTTCCTACTAAGGGCGTCAGCCACCACATTGGCTTTGCCCGGGTGATACCAAAATTTCACAGTCGTAGTCCTTTATCAACTCTAACCATCTCCTCTGTCTCATGTTTAGTTCCTTCTGAGTAAAAATATATTTGAGGCTTTTATGGTCAGTGTAGATTTTGCATTTCTCACCGTATAGGTAATGTCTCCAAATTTTTAGGGCAAATACTATGGCTGCTAATTCTAGATCATGCGTAGGGTATCGACTCTCATACTCCTTCAATTGTCAAGAGGCATACGCTATAACTTTGCCGTGCTGCATTAGTACACATCCTAATCCTTTAAGTGATGCGTCGCTGTATATCACAAACTCTCCCTTTCCATCGGGAAGAGTGAGCACTGGTGCTGACACCGGCCTCTTTTTCAGTTCTTGAAAACTCTCTTCACACTTTTCCGTCCATACGAACTTTTCTGCCTTCCGGGTAAGTCTAGTCAGTGGACCAGCTATCTTAGCGAAGTCTTGCACGAATCTCCGATAATAACCTGCTAAACCTACGAAACTCCTAACCTCTGTCGGGGTTGCTGGTCTTTCCCAATTGGATACCGCCTCTATCTTGGCGGGGTCAACTAAAACTCCTTTGCTACTCACCACATGTCCTAAAAACTGAACTTCTCTCAGCCAAAATTCGCACTTCGAAAATTTGGCATACAATTTCTCATTCCTCAAGATTTCTAAGACTATCCTCAAATGTTCCGCATGTTCTTGCTCTGTCCTTGAGTAGATCAGAATATCATCTATAAAAACTATCATACATATGTCCAGGTACTTTTTGAACACTCTGTTCATCAAATCCATAAAGGTTGCGGGTGCATTGGTTAATCCAAACGACATGACTAAGAACTCATTGTGTCCATACCTAGTGCGAAAAACAGTCTTTGGTATATCTTCCGGTTTGATTTTCAACTGGTGATATCCTGTCCTTAAATCTATTTTGGAAAAATGTACAGCTCCTTTGAGTTGGTCGAATAGGTCGTCAATTTTGGGAAGAGGGTACCTATTCTTTATAGTCAGCTTATTCAGCTCTCGATAGTCTATACATAATCTCATGTTGCCGTCCTTTTTCTTTACGAATAGTATTGGTGCTCCCCATGGTGACACACTGGGCCTTATCATTCCGTTATCTAATAATTCTTGCAGTTGAGAAGCTAGTTCTTTCATCTCAATTGGGGATAACCTATATGGGGCCTTGGATACGGGTGCCGTCCCTGGTGCTAACTCTATAGCGAACTCGATTTCTCTGTCAGGTGGCAATCCTGGTAAGTTTTCTGGAAATACATCCTCGAATTCGTTTACTATGGGTATGTTCTATATATTGGGGACCTCCTTCTGGGTATCTATCACATAAGCCAAATAGGCCTCGTTACCTTTCCTCAACAATCTTTTTGCTTGAAGCATGGTCAAAAATTTCTGGTTCTGTCGTTGACCTTTAAACACTACTTCTTTATCATTCTACACTCTTATCTTAACTTTCTTCTGTTCACAATCTATTCGCGCTCCGTTATGGGATAACCAATCCATTCCTAAGATCACATCAAATTCTCCTAACGCGAATGGTATTAAATCGACCTCGCAAATCTCCTCTTCTAATTTCAGCTTGCACTTAGGGTATATTTGATTTACAGGGATTATTTCTTTGTTTGCTATTTCCACTCGTAATACCTCATGTAAGGGTATGACATTAAGTTTTAACTTGCTAGCAAAATCTTGAGATATAAAAGACTTGGTTGCTCCAGAATCAAATAGGATATTTGCATGTTCGGAATTTAATAAAAGGGTACCTGCTATCACGTCAGTGTTTCAGACAGCATCCTGAACAGTCATATTGAAGGTCCTAGCGGCTGGAGGTCGGTTAGATGCAGCTCTACTCATTCCTGAGGCTGGGGGCTTCAACATTGGGCAATCCCGCTTCATGTGTCCTACCTTCCCACATTGGAAACACGTTACTTTGGGTCGGGTGCAACTGTTGGCAAGGTGCCCGATTTGGTCACACAGGTAACATCTCAGAGGGGCTCCTGTCTGGTTACACACTCCAAGGTGCCTCTTCTTATAGGTTTGACATTCTGGTATTGGGGCACGTGGTTGGCTATGAAATGTTTCCCTAGATTGTCCGCCGCCCTGGCCAACGCTCTCACTTGGGGCCTTTCTGAATCCGGGGCCTCTTGCAGATTGGGACACCGCTCCCCTGATGAACCTACTTGGAAGGCTCCTATTTCCGGTTCCTATTCCTTGGCTTCCTATCTTCCTCTTCCAATTCTTCTTTTCTTTCACAGTCTGCTCACTACCAGCTTCAACAATCGAGGCTTTCTGTACTAAGGTGGCATAGTCTGTCAGTTCTAACACTGCTACTCGGTTCTGTATCCATTATTTCAGACCAAGCTAGAACCTTCGCGCTTTCTTTTCTTCGGTATTCACAAACTCAGGCACAAATCTAGACAACTCAGTAAATTTGGCCTCATATTCTGCCACGGTCATCTTATCCTGTTTCAACTCTAGAAACCTAATCTCCATCTGGGTTTCCATAAACCTAGGGAAGTACTTGTCTAAGAACAGTCGGGTAAATCTATCCCATGGGATCACAACATCAGTTTCTAGGTTTCGTTTGGACTCCCACCAATAGTTAGCTTCTCCTTTCAACATGTAAGAAGCGAAAATGGTCTTATGTCGTTGCTCAACTCCTAGTATCTCGAAGGACTTTTCTATCTTTTTGAGCCAGGCCTGTGCTTCAACGGGGTCAGCAGATCCTAGAAACTCTGGGGGTTTGAGGGACTTGAAGGCTCTAAAGACAGTAGCTGCAGTCTGTTGGGCAGCAGGGGGCTGTGATGGAATAGGCTATTGGTTCAGATTTGCTCTCAGCAGTTCCATAAATTCATTTACGGGGTTCCCTCCCTGATGGGTATCCTCAGCCTCTTCTTCTACATATTCTTCCTCATCATATTCATTATAGTCTATGTCTTCTTCACTTTCCTCATTTACTACTGGGTCACCTCATTGTTGGTTAACAGACTCTGCGGGCTGTGCCCTGGTTCCTCTTCTACGGGGTGGCATTATTCTGATAAGGAAAATTGGTCACATGATTATGACAGTTAAGTTATTTTATTCATATATACGCATGTCATTTATTACTTAACAGGTTTTATAAAGTGCATTAATATAGACATCAATTCTTTAATAACTGCTTAGATATATATTCATAAGATCTCCCAATTATATCTTGGGGATGAAACAACTAGCCGAGTTCATACATGCCTGATTACAATCTATCACTGCTAGTTCTAAATACTGAAAGGAAAATACATAAGCCGTGTACCCTGAAAGGCTAGGAACGCTATCTACTACTAGCAATCCTATCAAAATTGGTGACAAGTCACTCAGCCCTTTTCAAGGTCTACATCTAGTCACTAATCTCTCAGTCACTATCACTGCGAGTGAGGTCACGCACCCTCCTCATCGCTCCTGCAATCATCATCTCTGCATCGACTACCGGGATGTATCCTTCCACTGATGTCATCCTCATCCGAACCCTGGTATAGAGCTCGATCCCATCGATCTCTCTACGAGCTATGGCTTGGGAAGCAGCTCTGAAATCTCCGGGGTATCCTAGTCGGGTAGGTCTCTCAGCTGTCAGTGCCTGGTGTAACTCAGCAATGCGGGCAGACGCCGCCGTGATCTCAGCGTTAAGCTGACTCACTACCCAGTCGTGTACGGCTACATGCATGGTCGCCGGTGGTGGTAGAGGTGAGTCTGGGTCGCTAGAGGATATGTTATGGACCTCATGGAACTGTGCTCGTATCGCCTCATCATCATCATCCGTATAGGACATAGGGCTCTGGATCCTTGGGGGTGGTGTAGGAGAGCGAATAGCCTGGTGTGGGTACATCTCTACATCTCTCCATACTATGCCATTAGCTACGGGGACAGGAAGCTCAGTCTCCTCCTCTAGGACATCCTCAGTAGGGTCATCGTCTGAATCATCAATGGGTGGGCTCTCTGGCTCGGGAATAGGGTTATGCTCAGGAATCATCAAATCATCAACAGGGTCAACCTCTCTCCTAGGTTTCACTACTATCTGACACAATAGGCAAGGTGTTACTAACTTAGAGTTGGAATTCCCTTAAGGGTAAAACAGTCAAGACTACCCGTGTAGCCCGACGACGAACTCGACTTGAGCTCTAATTGATTGTTTTATTATTCTTAGGTCTACATATTTTATATCCTATCGTTTCCAAGATTTGATAACCTAAGGCTCTGATACAATTTCTGTGGCGCCCCAAAACCCGGGGTCAGGAGTCTCGGAAGCCACGCTATCTAAACTCACACAACTCACACTACAATATATAAATACTCACGCTTCACGACCCCACACTTAACACACACACACTACAGGTTATTGTCTTGGAAACGAACCATCATTACTAGAGAAATTTTATTACAACCCAGATGTAATTAGTCTTACCGGGGGTGACCTTTAAGTAAGGTTAATCCGCCGACCGAATATACGTTTCTTATTTCTTATTTTACATAAACCATACTTATAAATAAGCCGAACTATAAACAACTAAAAACTAATCCAGCTTATTCCGACTACCTGAGGTACTGCACCAAACAATCTACAGAACAACTGGCCATTTCCTACCCGTTTCCTGGCTGTGGTTCTCATGGCAAGCATCTTGATTCACTTTTGTGTTGTGTCAATTTAAGAAAACAAGTGTGAGCTAAGATGCTCAGCATAATAATGTACAGTATGAAAATGACTGTATAATAACATCATATATTATATATATGTTTTATTTAAAAGTAGATTTCTCGGTGTCCCACACCTTCTTATGAGAACAATTCTTTTAAGGGGTTTTTATAACCTGCGAATACCTTAATAGTAATCCCAGCACCTAGGCTTGGGTTACGGTATTGCATATCAAATCCAATTGGAAGATTTTGGACATCTCACAGGAGCCACCGCATACGATGATCAGTCATCCTACGGAAAGTAACCTTCTTTACTAGTAAAAGGACGAATACCGTCATCTCTCGGGTATCACCCTGGCCGCATTCGGGCTACGTGTCCCATTTTTGGGTATACACATACTTCACAAGTTCCTGAGTACACAAAGTACCTTCGCCTGCGGTACCTTTGGTAGCCCATCCAGCACACGTAGTACCAGAGTCTACCCCTCCATTGTCCTTCAACAGAATTCTATCAATCTCGGGAACTTGAACCACATCGAAGTTCCCCAAGCATTTTGCTTGTTGATAGAGATAGTTTATCTTTTTAAAATATAAGTGTATATATATGTATATACGTACTTCCGAGAATTTCGGAGGAAGTACTAGGGATGTGAGTTGACCGTTGTCAACAGATAATTAATAAGGGGAAAAGTTTCTTCTTGAAACTATATTCAATATAATAATAAGTCGGGATAATATTCACCGACGATCTGAAATTATTCGAATGATACTTCTAAATCAGAAGGTATATCAGGATCTATGATCTTTCAATCAATAACCATCCTTTAATAATTAATCATTACTTAGATAGTAATCTATAAATAATTAAATGATAATTGATACTAATCATACCTCGAATGGGATATTCTTTAAAAGATTTATTTAAATAATATTCCTCAACTAGTTTGTATTTTAATAATCTGTAATGATTAATCGGGTTTGAAATAAATAAACGTTGAAGTATACTACTCCTATAATAAAGGAATACGTATATAATATTTAATATCCGAATCAATAAAATATAGTTGAGGGAATATGCTCGTTAGGAAATCGTTTTAAAAGTTCGATGTATTTTATTGTTTCGTAAGTGGACGATGAGTCCCTTTAAAACGTACGATTATGGACTTATATCCGTCCTATAATATCTCCAGAATGATTCCCGGGTTTTATCTTAAATCCCGACCGACCCTCGGTCTTCTATCATACATTACGCTTAAAGCAAAATAACATTTCACGATATATACTTATCGTACAACATCGCTATATCATGCGAAAATTCAAAACTACGTATCATGGCAAACATGGTATTTATGCGATGATAGTAAAACAATCCTTTCACAACACAACAGTAAAATGGAGTTGGGTTTGTAAACTTGCCTGGGTATCTCGAGGTGGAGGATGCTCTAGGTTCCGCTCGAAAATCTATAACCATAAACACATTTTATTTCGTTAGGTTCCGTCCTAATTCACGGTAACTCGCACTCATGCGCTACTCATTATACACCCTCTCAACTCATACTACCCTTAACATTTCTTTTAAGTCATAAACACTTTATGGTCAATTCATTTCCCTAAGTATCTTGAGTTCATTCTCATTATCGTTGTCGACTCCGCTTAAGGATTCTTACGGTTTCTACTCGCGCGGTCTCGGCTCCGACATTTTTATAAAATTTAGAAATCATTATTTTCACTTGATATTTTTATGACAGTTAGGAAACTCCACATGTTACTCTCTGTAAAAATTTCAGGATTTATGAATACTTTTAAGTCTATCCTTTATATTTTCAAAGTTCGTGATTCGTAGCAGTTTTTGTCGCGTAAAACACTTTTACTAAAACGATCATAACTTTTGATCCGTAAATCGGAATTAAGCGATTCAAGCGCCTAAACAATCCTTATAACATTTTATATCTTAAAAAAAGGTTATTTCTCCAGAATCTACAGTTTACAACTTCGAAACTTTCTGCAGAAACTTAAAGGTACGGTTTGTTGTTTTTAACGAAGTTACGTTTACGATCGAGGTTTCGTTTATGCCTTAACTATCAACACAACCACCAACAATCATCATATCATCATCAACACACAAAATCCTCTCAATAAAATCATGTTCTTGAGGCAACAACAACCAACCTTAAATCTACTTAACTTAATCATCAAGATTTCATAAACAACACTTAGTAAGCTAGGTTTACTAACACCCACTAAATGGATCTTAAACATGAACCTTAAATAAAGCTAGGCCAAAGATTTTTACCTTTCTTGAAACTTGAGATGTGTTCTTGAGGATGGTGGAGGCTTGGAAGTGCTTGTTGTGATTTTTGGAACCTAAAACCACCATTAAAATCAAGAAACCAAAGAGAGGTTACTATTCACACTATTCACTAGCGAGTTTCTTGAATTTATTCCACCCATCAAACCTTGATAAAAAGAGATGAAAGATTTTTCTTACCTTATTTTAGTTGCTAGGAGGCTTGGGAAATAATTGTGGGATTTTACAAGAACTAGAGCTTGGAGTTTTGAATTGCAATTTCCTTCTTTTCCTTCAAATAGCCGAATGGAAGAAAAAATGGGGGTGGGGGGGGGGGGTATTTATAGCACTTGGTTGCTTCTCTTGGATGAATTCTAGGTTGCTTCTTGGAAGGTGACTTGATATCTTTGCAAGTTGATCTTTATTCTTCCTAGGATAGCTTAGGTTTATTCCTTGTCTCCAAATCCATGGACAAATCTTTGTAGCTTGCTAGCTTACAAGCTAAACTACAAGGTTAGCTCATTAGCACACTATTTGCTAGCTAGCTTGGTCATCCTAGGGTTAGATTACTATTTGATGAAGTAACCATGGTTAATTCCTTACCATGGTTTAGTTAGTGCGTTACGTTTAATTAATCGTTTACGCGTTCGCTCGGTTACTTAAACGTTCTCCGCACTACTTATTCGTAAATGGTTCGCAATGTAATTGTTTTCGTTTCTATTCCTTATATTTTTATTTATCCTAATTAAATATAAATCCGTAGGATTTTAATCTCGTAATTATATTGTGATTCCCGTAGTCCTTGATAAGTCGTAATTACGGTCATTTTTCAAAGTTCGTTTTCTTCGAAAACTAATAGCGTTTACATACACTCATTTGGTACGTATAGTCGTAATATCTATTCCGAAACTCATTTTCTTATGCACTATATAGTGTGGGCTCAAAAGTTTTCCCATCTGTCAGGGTTACTATTCATTAAACATTTTACAGGGTCTCAAAAATTTGAGTTATTACAGACATGATTTGGAAATTTTGAATCTACAAAGCCTGGAGGTTGTTCAACATAGACCTCTTCTACCAATTCTCCATTAAGAAAAGCACTTTTCACATCCATTTGAAAGACTTTAAACTTTTTGTGAGCAGCATAAGCCAAAAAGATCCTTATGGCTTCTAATCTAGCAACTGGTGAAAATGTAGCCTTTAGCAACCACCCTTGCTTTATTCCTTGTAATTATGTCATCACTATCAGTTTTGTTTCTGAACACCCATTTTGTGCCAACAACTGATCTGTTCTTTGTCTTGGCACTAGGGTCCAGACTTTATTTCTTTTAAATTCATTTAACTCTTCCTGCATTGTTTGCACCTAATCAACATCTTGAAGAACTTCTTCCACTTTCTTTGGTTCAGTCTGAGATAGAAAAGAATGATAGAGACATTCATTTGATGTTACAGTTCTAGTTCTGACACCTGCTTCAGGATCTCCAATAATTAAGTCAGGTGTATGTGATTTGGTCCAATTCCTTGCAGATTGAAGTTGACTTCTAGAAATGGATCCTCCCCCATTATCCATGCCGTCTCCATCAACATTTTCTGATGCTCCCCATGTAGTTATGCTCTCTGAGACTTCAGAGTTTGACTTGGATCCTTCATGATTTGAAGTATCAGAGCATCCAGAATTATCAGAATTTGGCTCATCAATACTAGGTGAATCAGAACTTCCTGATGCTTCTTGAGAGTCTTGAGATGTGGTAGGATCTTCTGCTTGCTCCCCCTAGATAGGTGCATTTTCCTTTGGAGTTGTTACCACAGATTCAATGACATCAGTACTTACAGGTTCAGAGTTTAAGTCATCAGAATTTACAGAATCAGAATTTAAGTCTTCATTTTCAAATCTCAACTGATCGTGATCATTGAAATCTTCAAGTTCAGTAATCTTTTTATCATCAAAAGATACATTGATAGATTCCATGACAACCCTTGTTCTTAAATTGTAGACTCTAAAGGCTTTTATGGAAAGTGGATATCCAACAAAAATTCCTTCATCAACTTTTAGATCAAATTTTGACAGCTGTTCAGGATGAGTCTTAAGAACAAAACACTTACATCCAAATACATGAAAGTATTTCATATTTGGCTTCTTTTTCTTCACCATCTCATATGGTGTTTTTCCATGCTTGTTTATGAGTGTTGCATTCTGTGTAAAACATACAGTCTGCACAACTTCAGCCCAAAAGTAGGTTGGTAGCTTTGCTTCATCAAGCATAGTTCGTGCAGCTTCAATGAGAGTCATGTTCTTTCTTTCTACAACTCCATTTTGCTGTGGAGTTCCAGGTGCAGAAAATTCCTGTCTGATTCCATGCTCTTTGCAGAACTCTTCCATGATTGAATTGTTGAACTCAGTGCCATTATCACTTCTTATAATTTTAACAGAATCTTTGACCAACTTATCCAGCTGTCTGACATGATCAGTTAGAGTAAATGCAGTTTCATTCTTCTTGTGCAAGAAGTACACCTAAGTGTATCTTGTGAACTCATCCACTATAACCATAACATATGTCTTCTTTGCAATAGACATGACATTAACTGG
The DNA here is from genome assembly GCF_009905375.1 of Apium graveolens. Classification (NCBI taxonomy): domain Eukaryota; kingdom Viridiplantae; phylum Streptophyta; class Magnoliopsida; order Apiales; family Apiaceae; genus Apium; species Apium graveolens. The sequence continues at coordinate 53,705,961 of NC_133653.1, forward strand.
ACCAAATAGATCAACATGCAGTAGGTGATAAGGCTCAAGAATTGATGACTCAGTTTTGCTCTTGAAAGAAGATTTTCTTTGTTTTGCCTTTTGACATGAATCACAAAGACCATCAAGAGTAAATACTGATTTTGACAATCCTCTCACAAGATCTTTCTTTACAAGCTCATTTATGTTGTTGAAGTTTAAATGAGAGAGTTTTTTATGCCAATTCCAGCTTTCTTCAATTGATGCTCTACTCAACAGACAGATTACAGAACCATCAGAACTTGTTGAAAGTCTGGCTTCATAAATGTTACCATGCCTGTATCCTTTCAGAACCACTTTTCCTGTAGAATTTCTTACAACTTCACAGTGTTCTTCAAAGAAATCCACATGATAAACTCTGTTACAGATTTGACTCACACTCACCAGATTTTGTTTAAGTCCTGAGACAAGAGCTACTGATTCAATGATGACATTCCCAATATTAATATTTCCATATCACAGAGTTTTTCCCATGTTGCCATCTCCATAAGAAACTCATGGGCTAGCTTTCTCCACAAATTCTGAGAGCATGGCTTTATTTACAGTCATATATCCTGAACATCCATTATCCAGTACTAGGATGTTTTTCCTGTTGCCCTGCAATCACAAAGACCACTAATGGTTAGTTTTAAGGACCCAGACTTGCTTGGATCCTTTGGCCTTTTTAAGTTTGTTAGCATTTGCAGCAGATTTAATATCAGAATTTATGCTAACATGCTTTTTATCAGAACTTATATCAGACTTTGTATCAGACTTTACACTAGAAGGAATTAAAGCAACTTTCTTCAAAGAAGGTTTTATTTGATAATAATCATGGTACAAACTATGATATTCCTTATAAGTATCAATGGAATGCCAAAAACTACCACAATGAAAACAAGGATTTTGTGGCTTAAACATAATAGACTGACTCTTAACTCCTGACTTAGGAGGTAAAAAGTTTATATTCTTATTCTTCCTGCAGAAAGAAGCAAGATGGTTAGAGTTTCCACAATTATAACATTTCTTTCTAGGAGCATTAGGAATAGGCATATAATTATTGCTTTTATTCACACCTTCATTTCCATTCCTATTTTTCCTAGCTGCCTTAACCTTGTTGACATTCCTTATTTCTTTCAGCTTATGCTTAAGCTGCTTCTTAGTCATTAAGCATATGTTGACTTCAGCTGGTTTATCCTGTTCTAATTTGTCAGAAGTTGACTTCTCTCTTTTCAGAATCAGACTTTACAGTTTTAGCTACAAACTTAACAGGATTTACCTTTGGCTTAACAGTTTGTTTAATAACAATTGGCTCAATTTGTTCAGTTCCTTTTTCAATTTTATCATCTCCATAACCTAAGCCCTATTTCCAGTTTCCACTACTTAATAAATTCTGAGTTGTTCTGCCAGAGTTAGTCCAAGTCCTGATAATATCTTTTTCTTTTTCTAACTAGGTTTTGAAAGATTTATTCAATTTTAGCAATTCATCTCTAACATAAAAAGCATCATCTCTCTCTTTCTGAGTTTGATGGAACATAACTAACTCTTTTTCTAAATAATCATCCCTTTTCTTATAAGCAAGATTTTCAGAAGTTAATCTTTCACATGTTAAAGTTTGATCTCTGTAGCTAATAAACATGGTTTTAAGATATAATCTCAACTCAGTAATATCATCAGTATGAAAGGTATAAGTTGTTTGAGGTACCTTTAATTCAGCAGTTTCAGGGCTGCCATCAACATTTGCCATTAAAGTATAATCTACCTCATCTTCAGAATCTGAAGAGTCTGTCCAGCTTTTCTTCTTTGTGACAAGTGCCTTGCCTTTGTCACCTTTTCCTTTCTTGTAGTCAGGATATATGTGGCCTCTTTCACCACAATCGTAGCATTTGACTTTTGAGATATCTCCTCTGTCAGACTTTGCACCTTTGCCTTCAGATTTTCTGAAACCTTTCTTATCAGTACTTCCACCTTTCTTGAAAAACTTCTTTCCCCTTCTGAATTTCCTGTAGGCTATCTTTGTGATACCCTTCACCATAAGAGCACACAATTTCATCATCTCTTCATCATCATCTATTTCAGGTAAACTTTCAGTTTCTGAATCATCATCATCAGAACTTGATGATTCTGAATCAGACTTTATGATGAGAGCTTTTACTTTGCCTTTCTTTGAGACATCCACTTTGGGGAATTCCTCCTCAGCCTTAAGAGCAACTGTCCTTGACTTTCTCCCTTGTCTCTTGCTTCTTTGATCCATCTCAAGTTCATAAGTCTTGAGCATACCATAAATTTCATCAAGAGTAGTTTCATCAAGAGCATAGTTGTCTCTTATAATGGTAGCCTTCAAATCCCAACTTTCAGGAAGAGCTAAAAGGAATTTTAGATTTGAATCTTCAAGATCATATTCCTTGTCCACCAGTGACAGATCATTCAAGAGTTTGATAAACTTGTCATATAAGTCAGTTAATGACTCATTACTTTTTGAGTCAAAGTGCCTATACTCTTGAGTGAGTATAGTCCTCCTGTTCTTCTTGATTGCATCAGTTCCCTGGCATCTTGTCTCCAAAGCATCCCATATCTCCTTTGCAGTCTTGCAATGAATTACCCTGTTTGACATGACATTATCAATGGCACTATGCAGAAAATGCCTTACCTTTGCATCCCTGGCAATGGATGAGATATCTTCAGCTGTATACTCACTTTTCTCCTTTGGTATGGTCTTTCCTGGATGATCTGCAACTACAACAGAGAGCTTGGTTGGCTTATGCGGTCCTTCATTAATTATGTCAAGGTATTCTGGATCTTTAGCTTCCAGAAACATAGCCATCTTCACTTTCCATATGGGGTACTCAGAAGGTCTCAGTATGGGAACCCTAATAGTCTCATATTGACTGTGGATTTGAGTCTTTTGAGTTTCTTCAGTTTTTGCGGGCTTGGTTGGATTTTCTGCTTCTTCAGACATGATTGTTTTGGATCTATACTGTATGTCTGTTAACAGATAGGCTCTGATATCACTTGTTAGGTCACACAACACTGTAGAAGGGGGTTGAATACAGTGTAGAATAAAATCAAATCGATTTCTAACGCAAGTAACAGTAAACAGATATATTCGATATAATAAACTCTATTACAATGGAACTATTCTCTCTCAGTGATGAACAAATATCACGAGAGCTTCTAGGTTACAATGTATGATCTTCTCGATAATGATAACACATATAGTGTAAACCTATGTCTGTGTTTATATAGTACACAGTTACAAGATAACTTCTAATTGATGTGGAATATAATTATGTCTCCTAAAATATATCAATCAGATATCTTATACAATTATTTAAGTCCTCTAACTCTTTCCATGCATATCTTCTTTTTGTATTAGTCTCGATCTTCTTTCCTGTAAATCAGCTTCCTTCCTTAACTGTTAGTCCTCCAGTACTTAAGTTCTGATATCCATCTTCTGATAATTTAAGTCATGATATCCTTAAGTTCTGACTTCCAGTAAGTACTGATTCCAGTAAGTACTGATATTTCCTGTTTGTTAAGATCTGAAAACTAAACATGAAACATATTAGACATGACATCTCAAATATATCTAACATTAGTTACAAATGTTGATGACATGAGGGATCTCTATCAGAAGATACTAGACATTAGTTTTGTACATAATATATTTTTTTAGAGGGACTCTTTTTGCCCCCTGAGTTTTTTTCTCATAGGGTTTTACTCCGACGGGGTTTAACGGAACCTTTTTTGTGGGTTTTTTTTCCGGTCATCAAAGGAGGCGATATTATCTAAATTTATGAGTACTTATTTACTCTTCAGTTAGATGATATTCTTTTATAAAATGAAGGAAACTCTGTCCCTTCGAATTATATTCTTTATTGAAATCAATGGAATTAATTTCACTCTAAAAAAGAAGATGGAATTATAGAACACTTGTTTTTTGAATGTACTATTGTTGAGAAAATATGAAAGGATGTGCTGGACTAGTCGGGATTTAGAAGACATGTGCAAGGTTGGAAAGCTAAACAGGGTCGGGGCAAACGAATTGGAAGCCCGATGCAAAATTTAAAAAATGGGCACTAATTTATATTTCAATATAAATGCAAAATTAGAAAATTTTCGAAAAAAATGAACTATCAAAATACATTGTAAATAAGAAATATATTCCAAAAAATTCACTTAAAAAAGAGAAGAAAAAATTGGGCCCATGTGCGAAATTTTAAAAGTGGGCCTTACTTTAAATTTCCATAAAAATGCAAAATGAGATAAATTTCGATAAAAAAATGAACTATCAATATACATTGTAAACAAGCAATATATTCCAAAAAATTCACTTAGAAAGAGATACTCTTCTCGCATATTTTTTAATAATGTCATCTAAAACACTTTCGATGTCCATGATCATGTCTCAGAGAAAAGTAAAGAAGTTTGGAGTTGAATAAATCTGTTTTAGGAAAAATGTTAAGTCAAGATATCGGCAAGTCAATGATCAAGCAATATCGAGAAGTCATTTGAGAAGTCCCGGATGACTTATCGAGAAGTCCAAAATGGCTTATAGAGAAGTCCTAAAGATATCGACAAGTAAAATGAAGATGTGAAGATTGGAGATATCGATATGTCATTTCTACATGTAGAGAACTTAGAGATACCGACAAGTCAAATGAAGATGTGAAGAATTTGAGATATCGACAAGTCAATTTCTCATTAGAGATCTCAGAGATATCGACAAGTCAAAAAATATATAGAGATCTCAGAGACCTCGACAAATCAATTCTATATGTAGAGATCTCGGACATCTCGACAAGTCATTTCACATGCAAAGATTAAGAGATCTCAACAAGTCAAATATACTTATAGAGAACTCAAAGATCTCGATAAGTCATTATACTTATCGAGATGTCACTTCTCTATATATGCCTCTCAAATATAGAATGCAAATAATTTAAAATTCAAGATTATTAGTCAACAAACGATCTATCAACTAGATTGAAAAGTCTACAGAGTAGCTGGAGAAAATACAAGATCAAGGGCCAAGATTAAATGGATAAAGGATGGTCACAGACCTGCAAGATTCTGCACAGATTTGCTAAGCTAGAAATGGAAATAGAAAAAGGTTGCTTTAGAAAAGAGTTTAGTACATTTTAGTACAAGTCTTGTAAACCCGTGTTGCTAGTGTATAAAGCATGCATTGGTTCTTAGTTTAGAAGAAACAAATATATTCATATTTTCTTGTATTCTCTCAAGGAAAAAGCCGGGTTCTTATATTTTTAAGAACACAAAATTTGTAACAAGACAAACTTAATTAATACAAATTAAGTGAGTTTTGAAATATTGTGTTTGTTGCTTTATTTCAGTTAAACATAATATCTCTGCAAATTATAAACTGCTTTGTTCATAATTATCCAAATTGTTAAAAAGACTAAAAATCTAGAAAACACATTCACCCCCCTGTGTTGTACTCAATGTCTAACAAGTGGTATCAGAGTAAAATCTGAAAGTAAACAGATAAAGATCTTGGAAGTATGAGTGCACAAAAGATAAGCAGTATCAAGATTCCATCCTTCTATAAAATCAACTATACATTTTGGAAAAAGAAAATGAAGTTGTTCAAGGATGGCCAACACACTGTATATTCAGATTCTCAAGAATGGCCCTTTTACTCCCATAAAAAGGGTTAAGGAATCTACTGATGGAGACATGGTCATCCGAGCTCATTATACTCCTAAAGACCCCTCAAAATACACTGAAACTGAAAAGGAAAAAGTCTCTCTAGATAGTGGCCTGCAACTAATTCTGATAAAGTCACTTGATAATGTCATGTACAACAATATTTTCAACTGTAACACATCCAAACAGATCTAGGAGAAGATTGAGATTTTGTGTGAGGGTACAGAGGAAGTTAGATCAAATCAATGGAGGATATTTGTGTCTCAGTATAAGGGTTTCATGGCAAAGCCTAAAGAAGGAATTACTGAAGTTTTTGAAAGATTTAATAAATTGATAAATGACTTGCAATTTCATGATAAATATTATGAAGATGAGGAGGTTAACCTAAAGTTTTTGCTAGCTCTTCCTGACCACCTTGAACAGAAAATTTCAACTATAAGAAAAGGAAGAGACTTGAGCAGAATGACACTGGAAGTGTTATATGGGATCTTGAAAACTTATAAACTTGAAATGTTGCAAAGAAAGTCATTAAAGACAAACCAAGGACATGTGGTTGATGGTTCCAGTGCCTTAGTTATTAATGATAGTGAAGCAAGTGAAGATGAACACGATGCTCAAGCTCCAGTTATTCAGGCTATGGAGCAAAAGAACAAAGGACCTCAGAAACAAGTTATTTTAGAGATAGAGGAAGATGAATTCTACACCCTTGATGAGCTAGATGAGATGGACCAATCTATGGCTTACTTGGCTGTAAAGTTTTCTAACATAAGGGTCAAAAATCCAAGGTTTTTCAAGAACAAGGGACAGTCTTCCAACAACAACAATTGGAAACCAAAAGCTCAGTATAACTCAACTAGCAAAGGTGGCTACAAAACTGAATCCGTTGACAGATCAAAGATAAGGTACTTCGACTGAGATGAGTTGGTCACTTTGCTATTGAGTGCGGGATGTCAAAAAAGTGAAGAATGATAAAGCTTATTTAGAATTGGAAGTAAAGTATGAAGCTCTCTTGAAGAAACAACAAGGAAAGGCTTACATAGTTAAAGGCAAAAGTTGGGATGATACTGATGATGAAGATGAGAATGAAGATTTTGGAAACTCTGCACTTATGGCTCTTGAGCAAGGAGAATCATGCTCATCAAAATCAGAGGTACCAAATCCAACTACCATTGATTTAAATACAAGCCAATATAAAGAAATTGTTGAAAAGATGAGTATATATTTGTTTCATATCCATACAAGCATGGTGGCAGCTGTTGAGAAAGTGAGTAGACTGTGAAAGTCAAATGAGAAGCTTGAGATTGAGAAGCAAGATTTGGAACTGCAACTTGTTGAGCTTGAAAACATCAAGCAAGAAAATGAATACATGAAGAACAAGCTCAAGTGTGCAAGTGAAATAGAAGCTTTGTTGAGGGAAAAGTTGGAGAAGAATGATGTGAAACTGAAGTCTTTCAGAAATGCATCTCAGTTGGTTGAACAGTACCATGAGAAGAACAAACCATCTGCAAACTGTTAGTGTTTGTGCCCTAGAGACAATACTATGATGTTTTAGTTTAAGACATTAGGATTATTAATGTATATGTTCTATCGATTATTCCTTTTATAATTTATTAATTCTTAATTTACTGCGATATAAATGTTAGATTAATAAATGTCCTTGGAATATGATATGCAATTCTATATCTCTAAGTACGTGACTTAGAAATGAGATTATGAGAATAGTATCGACATTCCTAAAGGTCCCGAGTCGAGTATTATTATTAAGGGACAATAATAATGCATTAAGACTAGTGTGTTTGTTGACTGATGATCACATCTCATTGATCATAGGTATAGTGATACTAAAGTCAAAGACACGGGCAGATGTACATGTACATGGTGCTGGACAGACCGGATGTGAGATTCTACATGTCTGTTGTGTCATAAGTAATTCTCACAGTGATAATGATGTAATGGTCCTTGGACCTGAAGTCATTATATTTCTATACGAGAATTAATAGACATTGATTCCATTAAAAGTTATCCTTGACCGGGTAATGATAAAAGTGGACATTGGGTATATTATGAATCATATGAGAAATATGAATGATCTAGATGGGATTTTTAACTCTCCTATTTTAGGAGTGATATTATTGGCCTCTTGTGTGAGTTAGATAATGAAATGCGTGGCCACGCTCAAATGTTGATTTGATATGATAGTCTACTCATTGATTAAGGAAACTATGATTAAACTATGATGAGGATGACACATTACATGCCTCTAGTTTAATCTATAATATTTGGTTAAAGGGATTATATTATATTGTACATTATTCACGAAAGGTTTAATCGGTCACCGTTTCAATTATTATTACTTGGGTAGCAATGATGTATTACTAGATGCCGCTCATTGTTTATGATTTTAAATTAGATTTAAAATTCGTTGCCAACATAATAATAACCTATAGGGTCACACACTAAGAATGCTTGAAGGATTATTTAATTTAAATTAGATTTAAATTATATTAAAGTAATTCGAATTATTTATAATATTAATTAAGTATGACCTAATTAATTAGATAAATATTGATATTCGAATTTACTAATATCAATTATGAAATTTATTTGTTAAATAATTATGTGTGACTTAGTTATTATACAAATAGAAATTTTGAATTAATAATAACTCCTAATTAGTTAAGAGTTATAATTCTTATTATACTCTCTATATAATATCTCTTGTGTGTCTGATTTTAAAAAAAAAAGAAAAACTTTTACTAAAAAACCCCTAGCCACCAAGGGAGAAGATTGAGAGAGCAAGAAGATATGAGTTTATGCTAGTTTACATTCAATCCTTAAGTTCAAGCATTCGTGTGGATACCGATAGAGCGTAGATCGTGAGAGCGGGATGCGTGGTGATTGAACAAGCTTTGGATCTCAATTAGTCAACCAATTGGTAAAGCTTCTTAAGGTAAATAATCTGATCTACAAATTAAATATATGTTTTTTGCATGGATCCTGCGGCGGGTTTCGAAAATTCTGATTTTTTACGTTTTTAATTACTGTTTTCGTTGTGTTTATGTGCTCGAAACCCATCAATGGCATCAGAGCTACTTGCGAAAAGTGTTTAATTCGTTTATGTGTTTACTGGTGTTATGATGATAATATGTATATAATATTCCATGACTATTATGTATGCAATTTTGTATATTTTACATATTGTTATGTTTATATATGTGTACGTATGTATATGTTTTAAATATATGATATTCATGAGAGTTGTATAATCATATGATGATTATACAATCTGTATATATCAGTGGATTTGCTGAAATTTGTGTCTGGTGTCCGATTTGGCGAACGAATACGCTATTTCATATGGAATCGAGCGTCTAAAAGAATGTAATTATTAAATATCGAATGTAACTCGAGTTCTTCTTGTAAGTTCATTAGATTAGTTTTCATATTTCATTCTTGCAATGTACATGAAGACATGAAGATTTGAAGATCAAGGGTAATCCCACACGGAGGCCATCCAAGGAAGCAATACAAGAAAGAAGACATGTAATAGTTAGCCTGTATTTATTTTCCACCTTAGATTGACCTAGATCTTTGTCAGTAGCTTGATAAAGATCACATAGGATGAAGCCATAACCAACCACGTTTATTTATTGCACTTTATTCGTATATGATAAATGTATGTGTAGAGTAGTTTATAAAGATGCATGCTTAATTAGATTAAGGATGTATGTATTAGATATGACACACATGACATGCTTGCTAAATAAGATAAAATCTGTAACAATTCAATATTTTAAAATAAACAAACGATTATGAGATTCTCGTGTTTATGAAACACAGAATACAATACAAATTTTCTTTGTTTCTGACATGGGGCGATTTTGTCAAAAGTGAGTTCATTGAACTTGTAAGGTTGTGGGTTTTAAGCGAGACCGTTGTGACTCCCTCACTACCTGGAAATCAAACCATTGATGAATATTGATTTGAAGTATTTTATTCAAGGAAAAATTGGGAATCTCTTTATGATGGGATCATGATCGTTTTAAAATTAACAAAACCCTAAAATTAATATTAAGTTGATCAGATGCCTTCCAATGAGTCCAATGCGTTAACCCCTAGATCGACCAGGAGTGGGTTCGCCAAAGAGAAGTACTCTTATCTATCGTGGGAGATGTGTTAAAGTATATTGATACTTTTCGACTATTGGGTTTGACTTAACTAAGTTATCACAATAGAATTGTGAACTTAGAGGCATAGAGTTTGGCGAGATTTATTAGATAAATATGAACAAATGTTGTTCCACCAAGCTATCCAAGAGTTATATAATTGATATAATTGACAAATGTTGTTTACCTAATAATCATGTTTTAGGAGAAAAGTCAAAGCTGGCCTAACGCATGGTGAAATATGGATCTTGGCTCACTAGAAAGGATATTGAAGATATTATTTCCGAATTAATAGTTACGGCTATTGATTTGATAAAAATAGTGGGAGATATATATTGTGAATATATATGAATAAACACTTGAACATAATTTAATGATCATCTGTAGACTAAGTCATTTTATGCACTTTAATATTGTAGATATCAAATGATAAATAACACATATAACTTCTTTATGTAATAGTCCTTGAGAAGGACAAGCTGACATGAAATAATTTCCTTGATTGACATGGGAACTTGAGGATTGTCCTCGGGTTCAAGGATGTCACTCAAACCCCTCCCTTATTTCTTCTAGCTGAGAATGAAACATGTGCAGAATAAAATGCTTACCAGAAACAAATTAATTATGTAACTGATGTTTTATGTCTCATGCTTGTAATTATGAGTGCTGAGCTTTAGAAGCAACAAGAGCATAATGATGCATATGATATGATTGAGCACCTTCAAAAGATGTTTGAAGGATAGGCTCGTCAGAAAGATTTGACAATAATAAGGCACTATACTTTTGCATTAATGGGTGAATCATATCCGGTTGGACCACATGTTCTAAAGGTGATAGGCATATGTACCTTGATATTTTGGGTTTCAAGAATGGTCTAGAGACTCAGCTTGATTTGATCAAACGATCTTTGAACAACTTCTATTCTCATTTTGTTAAGAACAAAAGGAATGAGATAGACTGAACACTCACTGAGTTGTTAAGCATGTTTAGAACTGCTGAAAATAACACGGTAAAGGCATGAATTATGTCCATATTGATGATGTACACATGGAATGCAAATGGGAAAGGAAAGTGGACAGGCAAGGTGAAGATTTGATCTTATTCGGTGCCAAACCAAAGTCCAATCCCAAAGGGCTTTTGAAGCCTAATAGTGGTGTTGCTTAAGGAGATGATTGTCATTTCTGTGGAAATAACTGGATGAATTGAAGTTAAATTATCGAGCTTATTTAGAAGATCTAAAGAAGAAAACTAGAAATGGTCAAGCTTCAGGTATAGGGTTAGAATTGGAGCAAAAGTTGTTGCTCTAGTTGAAGGAACTCGATACCTAATGTTGCCCATAAGGCGAGATTCAAAACTTGATAAATTGTTATTACGTGCCTGCCTTTAGCGGATACATTAAGTCAATTTATTGTCAGGACAAGAAAGGTTTTCATTTTAATTAAATAAATAATAGTTGTTTATTCTATTTCAATGATAAGACTTATAATATTGCACAATTAGTTAACAATTTATATGTTCTAAGTTGACTCAAATCAAACATTACCTCTAGCATTGTCGGTAAGCCATATTAATGAGAAACGCATTTCTGAGTTACATATAGATTAATACTTGGATAAGTTTGATTTTGAATCATACGGAAGATGCGAACTTTGTCTCATTGGCAAAATGACTAAAGCTTCTTTTACCTGATCAGGTGAAAGGGCCACCGAACGATTATGACTTATACATAATGATGTATGTGGTCGAATGCATATGATGGCAAGGGGGCTTATATTACTTCATAACATTTACTGATGATTTCAGTAGATATGGATATATGGTTCTTATGAAGAACAAATACGATTCTTTTGAAATGTTCAAAGAATATAAGGCCGAAGTAGAAAAGAAAACAAGGGAAAAGTATAAAAGTTTTACGATCATATCATGGAGGAGAATACTTAAACCTCAATTTCAAGAGTTTCTTGAAGGAGTGTGATAGTGTATCATAACTTACTCCTTCTGGAACACTTCAATGGAATAGATATTCTGAGAGGAGAAATCGTACCTTGTTAGACATAGTGCGATCAATGATGAGTCAAGCGAATCTTCCATTCAGTTTCTAGGGTTATTCTCTAGAAACGGCTGCATATACACTTAACCAAATTCTTACTAAAGCGGTTCAAAAGAATCCATATGAGATATGGACTGATAAACGTCATAGCATGTCATTTATGAAAATTTGGGGACGTGAAGCGTTTGCAAAACGTTTAGCCTCTAACAAGCTTGGACCAAATTTAGATAGATGCTATTTTATGGGATACCCAAGTGAGACTAGGGTATAGTTTTTATAATCCTTCCGAGAACAAAGTGTTTGTTGCTCGGGACGCTATATTTTTTAGGGAGAACTACTTTTTAAGAAAATCAGTGGGAGGACTATACATCTTGATGAAGATCGAGAACCACATGATAACATTGAACCAGAGTTGGATTAAGATTAGGATGTACATCAAAATGTTGAAAGTAATCCCGTCCAAGAAACATAGGTTATTCGTAGATCTAGTAGGATTCACCATGAGCCCGGGAGAAATTATGAATTTATTTTGACTCAAGATGGTGATGTGATGCTTACGGATAATGATAAGCCTCTCACCTACCAAGATGCTATGAACAGTTCAGACTTCAAGAGATGACTAGAGGCCATGAAATCCGAGATGGAATACATGTATCAAAATAAAGTATTGATTTTAGTTGATCCACTCGAAGGGGTAAAACCTATAGGGTGCAAGTGGGTTTTCAAGAAGAAAACTGACATGGATGGTAAAGTACAGACCTATAAGTTGTGACTAGTGACAAAAGGTTTCAAACAAATTCATGGTATAGACTATGATGAGACTTTTTCACCAGTCGCTATGGTCAAGTCCATCAGGATTTTGTTAGCAATAGTTGCTTACTTTTACTATGAGATTTGGCAAATGGATGTCAAAACTGCTTTCTTATATGAGAGCCTTGAAGAGGATGTATATATGATACAACCTGAGGGTTTTGTCGATCCAAAGTTGCTAAGATAGTTTGTTATTGCTTCTATCTATTTATAGATTGAAGCAAGCCTCAAGGAGAATGCATATTCATTTTGATAAAACAGTCAAAGTGTTTGGATTTATTCAAAACGAAGATGAACCATGTGTTTGCAAGAAGGTTAGTGGGAGCCATGTGACATTCCTAGTATTAATGTAGATGACATATAACAAATACGGAATGACATACCTTCTCTACAGGCTGTTAAGACTTGGTTGAGAAATAATTTCTCGGTGAAAGACTTAGGCGATGCTACCTATATATTAGGGATCAAGATCTATAAAGATAGATTGAAACGATTAATCGACATAGTCGGAGTACATATATTGATAAAATATTGCATCATTTTAGGATGTAGGAGATAAAGAAATGATATGTTTTGATGTCTCATGGGATAGTGATCTCAAAAGATAATTGCCCCCTAAATCATTAGATGATAAGGGCCGTTTGAGAAAGTTCCAGATGCGTCAGCAATTGGATCTATATTGTGTACAATGATATGTAATTATCCTAATATTTCGTATGCTTTGAGCATGACGATCAGATACTAGTCTAATCCAGGTGAGGGTCACTTGATAGTTTTCAAGAATATTCTTAAGTACTTAAAGAGGACTAAATATTTATTTTTGGTGTATGGAAAAAGATAGGGAACTGGTTGTAAAGAGTTACACTGATACCAGTTTCTTAACCTAATTTTTGGATAAACAAGGATGATTATATGTCTATGTCTTGTTTGTGTTTTGTCTAAATATAAGTGATGTTAGCTGGAATAGTTCACAGCAAGAACATTGATGATTCTATAATGAAAGCTGAATATATTGATATTTTTAAAACAGCTAAGGAGACTGTTTAGGCATGTCCTTAAGCGATATCACCTTATTAATGAGATTAATGATCAAGGAGATATAAATGTAAAGTGCATAGTAATGATAGTGGTGCAAACCCACTGACTAAGGCTTTATCGCAGCAGAAGCACGATGGTCATACTAGTTCCATGAGTATTAAATACATGGGTGATTGGCTCTAGTGCAAGTGGGAGATTGTTAGTGTTTGTGCCCTAGAGACAACACTATGATGTTTCAGTTTAAGACATTAGGATTATTAATGTTTATGTTCTATCAATTATTCTCTTTATAATTTATTAATTCTTAATTTATTGCGATATAAATGTTAGATTAATAAATGTCCTTGGAATATGATATGCAATTCTATATCTCTACGTACGTGAATTAGAAATGAGATTATGAGAATAGTATCAATATTCCTAAAGGTCCCTAGTCGAGTATTATTATTAAGGGACAATAATAATGCATTAAGACTAGTGTGTTTGTTGACTGATGATCACATCTCATTGATCATAGGTATAGTGATACTAAAGTCAAAGACACAGGCAGATGTACATGTACATGGTGCTGGACATACCCGATGTGAGATTCTACATGTCTGTTGTGTCATAAGTAATTCTCACAGTGATAATGATGTAATGGTCCTTGGACCTAAAGTCATTATATTTCTATACGAGAATTTATATACATTGATTCCATTAAAAGTTATCCTTGACCGGGTAATGATAAAAGTGGACATTGGGTATATTATGAATTGTATGAGAAATATGAATGATCCAGATGGGATTTAACCCACCTATTTTAGGAGTGATATTATTGGCCTCTTGTGTGAGCTAGACTATGAAATGCGTGGCCAAGCTCAAATGTTGATTTGGTATGATAGTCTACTCATTGATCAAGGAAACTTGGATTAAACTATGATGAGGATGACACATTACATGCCTCTAGTTTAATCTATAATATTTGGTTAAAGGGATTATATTACATTGTACATTATTCACGAAAGGTTTAATCGGTCACCGATTCAATTATTATTACTTGGGTAGCAATGATGTATTACTAGATGCCGCTCATTATTTATGATTTTAAATTAGATTTAAAATTCGTTGCCAAAGTAATAATAACATACAGGGTTACATACTAAGAATGCTTGAAGGATTATTTAATTTAAATTGGATTTAAATTATATTAAAGTAATTCGAATTATTTATAATATTAATTAAGTATGACTTAATTAATTAGATAAATATTGATATTCGAATTTACTAATATTAATTATGAAATTCATTTGTTAAATAATTAAGTGTGACTTAAATATACAAATAGGAATTTCGAATTAATAATAACTCCTAATTAGTTAAGAGTTATAATTCTTATTATACTCTCTATATAATATCTCTTGTGTGCCTGATTTTAAAAAAAAAGAAAAGAAAAACTTTTACTAAAAAAAACCTTAGCCGCCAAGGGAGAAGATGGAGAGAGCAAGAAGAAACGAGTTTGTGCTAGTACATATTCAATCCTTGAGTTCAAGCATTCGTGTGGATACCGATAGAGCGTAAAGCTTCTTAAGGTAAACAATCTGATCTACGAATTAAATATATGTTTTTCGCATGGATCCTGCGGTGAGTTTCGAAAAATCTAATTTTTTACGTTTTTAATTACTGTTTCCGTTGCGTTTATGTGCTCGAAACCCATCACAAACATAGCTATTGGTTTGGACTATGATACCTTGAACAACAATAAGAATAATGAAGGTGATAAAGGAAAAGCAATTTCAAATCAAGATGTCCTACTTATGCTGAGAAAAGTTGATGCACCTTTGTTCAAAGCATGTGAAGATAATTTCAGTGAAGAGGAGTTGGTCATCAAGCAAGAACTTGCAGATGAAGATACTGAAAAGAAGAATGAAGAAACCACTCCTACTGCTGAAATTAAGAAGAATCTCATGGTCAACCATGTTTCCAAGACACCAATCAAAGAAATCAAGACTAGGAATGCAAGAAAGAAAAAGAACAACAAGAATGGGAAAATTAGAGTAAATAAGAGCAATAACTTCGCATTTGTTGCAGATGCTCCCAGGAATCAATGTCAGAAGTGTAGCTCTATAGGTCATCTAAATCACCTTTGTAAAAAGGTTGTTAGTGAGCCAAAAATGGGAACATGCAAATAAAATGAAGTAAATTATGAAGATCCCTATTCCTTCTGTGACAAATTTGATTGCATTCCTTACAATATGAAAGTAATGACAAGCTGTCATAGACTAAGAGTAAATATCAAAGATGCTAAATTTGAGTCTACGGCTAAGAAGAAACTGTAAATTAAACTTTGAATATTGTTCTTTCCGAATCATCAAACTCTACTTTTGCAAATTCTGTTAACAAGAAGAAAGTACCCAACACTGCTTGGGTAGCTAAACACACTTAATCCTCATTGTGTGCAGGGCAAAGTGAAGAAAGTCATATGGATCATAGACAGTGGATGCTCCAGGCATATGACAGGTGATAAAGCTCTGCTATCACAATTTGAGGAGGTGGTTGGCCCATTGGTGACTTTTGGAGACAACGACAAAGGATTCCCAATGGGATATTGCAAGTTAGTTTCTGGAAATGTTGGAATTGAAGATGTAGCTCTAGTAGATGGTCTTAAGGTGAATCTCCTGAGTGTTAGTCAATTCACAAATATAGGATTCAAGGTTTCATTTAACATAGGAGAATACTCAATTATCAGCAAAAATACTGGTAAAGTTGCTTTGAAAGGAGCAGGAAGAGTAAGCTTATTTGTTACAAATTTATACTCAACAAATAAGAAGGGAATATGTTGTTTCTACACCAAGACATCTATTGAGCAAAGCAAGTTGTGGCACAAGAAGCTCTCTCACCCGAATTACAAGGCTATCAATAGCTTGGAGAAAAAGGAGTTAGTGAGAGACATGCCAAACCTGGAGTTTGCTCAAGATGAAGTTTGTGAGGCTTGTCAAAAAGGCAAAATAAAAAGGTCTAGTCACAAAAGCAAAGTTGTG
Source organism: Apium graveolens (assembly GCF_009905375.1). Classification (NCBI taxonomy): domain Eukaryota; kingdom Viridiplantae; phylum Streptophyta; class Magnoliopsida; order Apiales; family Apiaceae; genus Apium; species Apium graveolens. Next base: position 53,722,718 of record NC_133653.1, read on the forward strand.
AATTTCATAAGTGCACATTTGCAACTTATTCACATGGATCTGTTTGGACCAGTTAATGTCTTATCAATTTCAACGAAGAAATATGTAGTTGTGATGGTGGATGACTACTCAAGTTACACATGGGTAGAGTTTATGCATTCAAAGGATGAAACTCCATACATCATTATTGAACACGTCAAGAAAATTGAGAAGCAGGCTGAAGATCAGAATTATGTGAAAATATTGAGGAGTGACAATGACATAGAATTCAGAAATGCCTCCTTAACTGAATTCTGCAAAGACAAGGGTATTGTTCAAAATTTCTCAGTAGCAAGGACATCTCAGCAAAATGGGGTAGTTGAAAGAAAGAATAGAACTCTAGTTGAGGCTACTAGAACAATGATGCAAGATGCCAATTTGCCAACAAGTTGGAAGAAGCTGTCAATATTACATGCTACACTCAAAATATGTATCTCATCAACAAAATTCTTGGCAAATCACCCTACTCAATCTTGCCAAAAAAGAAGCCTACTGTGAAGCATCTGCATGTGTTTGGAAGCAAGTGTTTTATTTTAAAAGGCAACTCTGAATATGTAGGAAAATTTGACTCTAAAGTTTTTGAAGCAATTTTCTGGGATATTCATTGGAAAGAACTGCCTACAGAGTCTATGTGCTTGAATAAAGAAAATTATGGAAAACACATATGTGATTTTTGATGATGACAAGTGTCCAGGCTTTGAATGCCTTGATGAAAATGAAGCTGAAGCCCTTAAGTTTGAAAATCACAACATTGATAGTGATTTTGAAGATGAAGTTGAGATCAACACAAACAACAGAATGAATGAAGAGTCAACTGAGAAAGTGAATCATGAGAATAGAAGCTCATCTCAAACACCTGAATATTATAGCACAAACTTCGGGGGGGGTGAAGGTTCTGCAAGTCATGCCAATGGTGAAGAAAATGCAGAAAATTAAAGTCAATAAAATAATACCAGAAAATGGGATAGGAGTCACACAAGAGAAATAATCATTGGTGATCCAAATATTGGTGTGAGGACTAGAAGTGCAACTGCTAATGAATGTCTACATGCATGCTTTCTTTCATAAATTAAGCCTAATAAAACTAAGGAAAATCTACTTGATCCTGACTGGATATCTGCTATGCAAGAAGAGCTAAATCAATTTGAAAGAAATCAAGTTTGGAAGTTGGTTCCTGCACCAAAGAACAGAAGCATAATTGGAACAAAATGGGTGTATAGGAACAAAATGGAATTGTAACCAGGAACAAAACAAGGTTGGTTATAAAAGGCTACTCACATGAAGAATGAATTGATTATGATGAAACTTTTGCTCCAGTTACAAGACTTGAAGCAATAAGTATCTTTCTTGCATTTACTGCACACTCGAATTTTAGAGTGTATCAAATGGATATAAAGAGTGCATTCCTAAATGGTGAGTTGGAAGAAGAGGTTTATTTGCAATAGCCACCTGGCTTTGAAGATCCAAAATTTCCATATTTTTTCTACCAAATTCTCAAGGCTCTCTATGGAATATAGTAAGCACCCAGAGCTTGGTATGACACATTATCAGAATTTTTGCTTAAATATGGATTCACAAGAGGAAAAATTGACAAGACTCTATTCTACAAGCAGCATGGTGGTGATATGATCCTAGTTCAAATATATGTAGATGATATCATTTTTGGTTCTACTAATGAAAAGTTATATCAAAGATTCACAAGAGTCATGCAGAGTGAATATGAAATGAGCATGATGGGAGAATTAAGTTACTTTCTTGGACTTCAAGTCAGTCAAAGAAGTAATGGAATCTTCATTAGTCAAACCAAATATGTTAAAGATTTATTGAAGAAGTTTGGAATGGTTGATTATTCACCTGCATCAACACATATCTCTACAGCTACAAAGTTGGATGAAGATAAGAAGGAAAAAAATGTAGACATTTCAGGTTATGGAGGAATGATTGGATCTTTGTTGTATTTGACTGCTAGTAGACCATACATCATGTTTGTAACATGTCTGTGTGCAAGATTTCAAGCCAATCCAAAGAAATCACATTTGATGATTGTGAAGAGAATTTTTAGATACTTAAAGGGGACACCAAACTTGGGATTATGGTATCCTAAGGGAACTGGATTTGAAGCTATTGGATACACAGATGCAGATTTTGCTGGATGCAGGGTTGACAGAAAGAGCAATAGTGGAAGTTGTCAATTTTTTGGATAAATTCTTGTATCCTGGTACCGTAAGAAACAACAGTCTGTGTCAACTTCCACAGCTGAGGCTGAATACATAGCTGCTGGAAGTTGTTGTGCTCAAGTGCTTTAGATTAGAAATAAGCTAATAGACTATGGTCTAGTGTTACACAAAATTCCAATTATGTGTGACAATACTAGTGTAACGCCCTACCCGGGGTATAAGTCTGGGGGTTACTAGCTAATCACCCAACCTGTATAATCTGATTAACAAATAATAAAGAAATGAATCTAAACCCCTTTAACACTAACCAGGATCTTTTTAGGTTGAAGTATGAAGACAAGAACCACTAACTACTTTATTACAAACCAAATTCAAAATCTTACAACTCTCTTTTTTTACAAACCATTGTCTAACCAGTTTTAAACTAATTTCATCTTTTTATTCAAATACATACACTAACTATCTACACTCCACCTGTTCGGGCAACTCAAAGCTTTCTTCCTGGGATTGGGATCAATAACTTGGGTATGAGAAGATCCCGAGGCTTGACCCGCTTCTTTACCACTCGAGTCCTAATGGGTTTCATATTCCTTCTTAACTGAAAACAATAAGGTGAATAACAAAAAAAAGGGGTGAGCCAAAAATTGCTCAACAAGTCTATAAAATATTAACAGTGTTTAAGCAGTTTAAGTGAATCGGTAGCCTGGGTATATCTGCAAAGATATAACCCCGTGAGAGTAGAAAGAAGGCCATTACTGGCATGTACAAATGAACTAAACTGGACACAAGTTCGCATCTATACCCTGCTGATCAGCCAGGATACAGTGCAGATCTATATCCCACTATATAGATCCCGTCGGGCACCCAGGCACTACGGCCCATCTCAAGGATCTGGTTATGTCCCGGTCCTCAGGATTAAGTAAACTTAATCCCCAAAAGTATCAATATCCAGTCCATGGAGTAGCAACCGGAACAATCGGTATGCTTTGATATATTCTAATCACCAGAATATATCAATATTTGTGAGTAACAATTGGAATATGAACAATGAATTCAAATGAAAAGGAGGAATCAAGAATCGAAATGAAATATGAACAAGAATCAAAAGAATGCAAGCGTGATAAGAATATGAAGAAATATCACTATTCTGAAATTAGAATAGGGGAAAAACTTGCCTTCTGCGTGACTCACTGCAAATATATCACCTTTGTCTATCACTGACTCAACCTACCTTGCTGGCTTAGCTTCTGTTAGAGAAATAGACTGGTTTAGTCATTTCGTACTTCAATTGTGCCTTGAACCTACTTCACATCATTCCTATTGTCTACCCATGCATTTATGACTGACTCGTATATTATATATTAACAAGTAAGACTCAATTAATAACATAATACACATAAGCACATAAGCACAGAATCATTTTTAATAGTTAAAATAATTTTTAAAATCAAAATCGACTCGCTGATCGCTCAACTAATCATTATTTGACTCGTTTCCTATTTTTTAGAATTTTTCGGACTCGTATCGGCCCGCAACTCGACTAATAATCAAACAGATAACAAAGTCAACTAATTTCTAGAAGAAATTAGGCTTTAGTATTATTTTTAATGAAAATAATTCATTTTTCTGAGTCAAAGGGCTTTCGTTTCGCTCAAATCGGACTAACGGTCTATTTAATATCAATTAAACACGAATAATTCAATTTATTATTCAATATAAATAAATATTACTAATTTTTGAAACCCTAAAATAATTTTTAAATAATTGTTTAAGAAAAATCAGAATTAAAAATGATTTTTCTATAATTTTTGGAATTAAAATTTAATTTATTATGATTTATTAAAAATTATTTGATTAATTATCAAAATAATTAATCATTTTTTTAATAATTAATAAATAATAAATAAATAATTAAGAAAATAATTAAATCTAATTTTTAGAAAATATTTCAGAATTATTTATAAAATAAATCAATTAATTAAATAATTAATTAATCAATTTATAAAATAAATAAAACTGATTTTTAAAATAAATAAATAAAAGTAAAATTAATTTCTAAAAATAATTGTCAGAAACCAATCCCTGACAATTTCAGATCAAAACCGGGTTAACCAAACAGGTCAACCGGGTTACAATCCGGGTCATGAAGAACATGACCGGATTTTTCCAGAAACTGGCCACCGGAGCAGATTCCGGCGAGCCAATTTCAGGCCAAAAACAACACCGTTTGGTGTGGTTTTTACTGGATTTCAATTCCACATGACTGCAGCAACTCATCTCCGACAAAAACATACCAAAAAATTCCTGTAATCTCCAACTCCGATCAAACCGACATCAACTCCAGCCAAAAATACGAAATCATTCATTTGTATATGAAAATAGATGATTTATAGTGCAAATTGAAGCTAAGAACACGTATAATCAAAGCCCTAACATATCAGGAACCAAATATTCACCAAATCTTCTCTAATAACTCCGGTTGAAAAGTCATAGCGTAGATAGCTTCTGTAGATTCATTGGGAACACGAATTTCGATTTCCAATTTGTCAAATTCCTTGGCTAATTCTTCACATGAAGTTAACAAATTCAATCTTTCTTTCCGGCTTAGCGTATCTACCACAACATTTGCTTTCCCTGGATGATAACTGATCGTAACATCGTAATCTTTAATTAATTCCAGCCATCAGCGTTGTCTTATGTTCAATTCCTTCTACGTAAAGATGTACTTCAGACTTTTATGATCCGTGTAGATTTTGCATTTTTCACCATAGAGATAGTGTCTCCAAAGTTTCAATGAAAATACGATCACTGCTAATTCCAGGTCATGCATAGGATATTTCTGTTCATGAGGTTTTAGCTGTCTCGAAGCATATGCAATGACATTACCATGCTGCATCAGTACACATCCTAATCTGCGGTATGAAGCATCGCTGTAAATGACAAAATTTCCATGTTCGTCTGCCAATACGAGTACCGGTTCGGTTACTAACCGATTCTTCATCTCTTGGAAACTTTCTTCACATTTGTCATCCCATACAAACTTTTCACTTTTTCGAGTTAACTTGGTCAACGGCGTTGCTATTTTCGTAAAGTCTTTGACAAATCTTCTATAATATCCTGCAAATCCCAAGAAACTTCGAACATCTGTTGGTGTCTTTGGCCTTTCCCAACTCAACACAGCTTCAATCTTCGCGGGATCGACTTCAATGCCTTCTCTACTGATGATGTGCCCTATAAATTGTATTTTTTTCAACCAGAATTCACATTTCGAGAATTTCGCGTACAATTGCTCTTTCCTCAGAATTTCCAAAGCAGTCCTCAAGTGCTCAGCATGCTCTTCTTCCGTCTTTGAATAAATTAAGATGTCATCAATGAATACAATCACGAATTTATTCAGATACCTTTTGAATACCCTGTTCATCAGATCCATGAATGCTGGTAGCATGTTGGTCAAACCGAATGCCATTACAAGAAACTCGTAATGTCCATATCTGGTACAGAATGCAGTCTTAGGAATATCTTCAGCTTTAATTTTCAATTGATGATAGCCCGATCGCAAATCTATTTTCAAAAACCATGCGGTTCCTTTTAGCTGATCGAATAAATCATCGATTCTTGGTGGAGGATACTTATTCTTGATAGTGAGCTTATTCAATTCCCGATAGTCAATGCATAGTCGCATGCTGCCATCTTTCTTCTTTACGAACAATACCGGTGCACCCCACAGAGATACACTGGGTCTTATGATGCCTCGATCTAGAAGATCTTACAGTTGCGTTGACAATTCTTTCATCTCGACTGGAGCCATTCGATATGGAGCTTTCGAAACTGGTTCTGTACCTGACGCTAAATCAATCATAAACTCAATTTCTCGATCTGGCGGTAACCTTCAAAACTCATCTGGAAAGACGTCACGAAATTCACATACAACCGGAATGTCTTCAATTTTGGGACTTTCCTTCACAGTATCTAACACGTAAGCTATGTACATCTCACATCCCTGTCGAAACAATCGTTTGGTCTGCATTATTGTCAGAATTTTTTTTTGCTGTGTTTCGCCTTTGAATATTACCGTTGCATTTTTTGTAGTTCGCAATTTTACTTTCTTGTTCGCACAATCGATCTAAGCATTATGACAAGCTAACCAATCCATTCCCAAAATAACGTCAAACTCTTCTAACTTAAAAGGAATCAAGTCTACGGAGAAATGATGTCTGGCTATTTCTATATCACACGCAGGACACACTCGATCTACCGGAACTTGGTCGTTATTCGCTAATTTTATAATTAACGTCTCGCCCAACCATTCAATTTCGTAATTTGACTTATCAAGGAATTCTTCAGAAATAAATGAACGAGTAGCTCCAGAATCAATTAATACTTTTGAATCTACGGAATTCACCAAAAGCGTACCTGCAATTACACTAGGACTCTGCACTGCTTCTTTCATTGTCATAATGACAGTTCTTGTTATGGGTTGATTAGGCAGCGGTGGAGGAGGTAATGCCAACACTATCGGAATACTAGCTGCCATTGCTGGTCATTTACAATGCCTAGCGATATGCCCTTTCTTTCCACACTGAAAGCAAGTAATTTTGGCTATTTTTCCTGTTGGACATTCGTTAGAATAGTGCCCTTTCTGCTTGCATTTGAAACATGTCACATCCGCTTTGATATATACGCCAGTGTGTTTTCGTCCACAAGTTCTGCAGTACGGCACTGGAACTCTGACAATTCCCTGCTGGCTGGGGGCTTGGAAATGATAACCTGTCTTTTGGATACCTTGTCCTATTCTTTTAAAATTCAAATTTTTCCGGGCTTGAAATCCCGGCTTCCTGCTGGAGCGGTCTTGGAAACTTCCCTGTCCTCTATCCTTTTGAGATGTTTCGCTTTCCCCTTCAATGATCAAGGCTTTCTGGACTACGGCGGAATACGTTGTTAACTCAAAAACTGCAACTTGCACACGGATCCACGGTCGTAACCCTTCTTGAAACCTTTGGACTCGTTTTTCTTCAGTATCAACTTGTTCTGGAATGAACCTAGCCAATTCAGTAAATTTGGCTTCATACTCTGTCACGGACATACTTCCCTGCTTCAGTTCCAAAAACTTAATCTGCATTTGATTTCTCACATTGCGAGGAAAATATTTCTCTAAGAACAGCTCTTTAAACCTATCCCATGCAATAACATCTTCACCTTCTAAAGCTTTTTTATATTCCCACCAATAATTCACTTCTCCTTTCAAAAAATAACTAGCAAAGCTAGTCTTCTGGTCTCCGCCTACCTTCACTAACGCAAATACTTTCACTATTTCTTTCAACCAAGTGGTAGCCTTAATAGGATCGGCTGACCCATCATATTCTGGAAGTTTAACCGACTGAAACTGTTTGAAAGTAACAATAGGTATAGCTGGTGGTATTTGAGGCTCAGGACGAGGTGGCTGTTGTAACATTTGTCGTTGAATCTGCTGCTGCTGTTGTTGCATCTGTTATTGTATCATTACCATCTATTGTTGCATCAGATGGAACATTTGGTTCATGGTTTCATTGGTTTGTTCTTCAGAATTGCTGTTAGAAGTCTCAGTAGTGGTCTTTCTCTTTGGTGCCATTTCTGATAATAAAACAAGTTATGTCTCTTTAACAATTTAATAAATAATTGACAATAGATAAGAAAACAATTTATCCTGTATTAACAAAATTTAGATAATGGTTCGAAGAAAAAAAATAGTTTGGTTAATATAAAAATAGAAATATAAACAGTTAAATGAAATGTTTGTCTTTTTTTTTGACAGAATTTAAAGTATGAAAAGCTGTAAAACAATAAAGTAAAAGTAAATGCTGTAAAACTGTAAAGACTGAAGTGCTTGGTACAAAAAGTCTCGCTCTGCTGGTCATGGCGGCGGTTACAAGTAAAATTAACTACTACCAGTCAAACTACTACTACAAGTCAAACTACTACTACACACATACACACTACTCACTATGTCATACTAGGCTGCATCTATATACATCTGTCCTCTGAAGTCAACATCTCAGATGCCCGGCGGAATACGCCTCAGCTCATCCCTAAGTATCTGAACCAAATTCTGCGCCAAACGAAATATCATGTAGAACTCTGCAAAAGAAGGCGGCCCCTCGTGTGTTAAATCATCCAACTCCCATGTAGCACTCATCAAAACAGACTGTAACCTCTACTTCATCATGTAATCTGGTTGTAAAGCAGCTAACGGTCCTCAGCCTCTCTGATTAAATAAATGCATAATCTCTCTGCACTGAGCTCTCCAATACTCCACATCATCTCTCATAACCCTGTACTCATGGTATGGTACCATATGTGGCTGTGCAACCTGACCCACTGACTCCTGTGACGGAACCCTCAGCATCCCTGCACCCTGCTGTAGTAACCCCAACTGTAAATCCACATCATGCTCGCCCATCCCCTCAACTGGGATCATCTGAAATATGTCTGGCTCTGGGGCATGTACTGGTATAGGAGGTAACACTGGTGGTGGTGGAAGCTCCGGCTCCATCCCCGGTATAAACTGACGCTCTACCGGTAGTGGGATCATCGGCTCAAAGAACTCTAATGGATCAAACATCTCTATAGGGTCATGGACTATCCCCTGTACTAGAGGTACTGGCTCTTGTGGAAATGGTGGTGGAGGTGGAAGAGGAGGAAACATGAACTCAGATACTGGTGGCACAACTGGTGCGACTGGCCCGGTGACTGTCCTCTCAGAAGAAGCCGAATAACCTGACGACGCCATCTGATAATATACCAAAAAAAGTCACTAAATCATTCCTAGAACTAATACCTTCCTATCCTAATCTTATCTAAGTCCTAATATTACTCTTCCGATTTGACTATTCCTATCCTATGTGATCTCCCTATCTTATCTTAACCCTAATATTCTTGTTTTCAGGGACCAAACCTACAGCTCTGATGTCAAACCTGTAACGCCCTCCAGACCCGGGGTATAAGTCTGGGGATTACTAGCGAATCACCCAACCTGTACAATCTGATTAACAAATAATAAAGAAATGAATCTAAACCCCTTTAACACTAACCAGGATCTTTTTAGGTTGAAGTATGAAAACAAGAACCACTAACTACTTTATTACAAACCAAATTCAAAATCTTCTAATTCGCTTTTTTTACAAACCATTGTCTAACTAGTTTTAAACTAATTTCATCTTTTTATTCAAATACATACACTAACTATCTACACTCCACCTGTTCGGGCAACTCAAAGCTTTCTTCCTGGATTGGGATCAATACCTTGGGTATGAGAGGATCCCGAGGCTTGACCCACTTCTTTACCACTCGAGTCCTGATGGGTTTCATATTCCTTCTTAACTGAAAACAATAAGGTGAATAACAACAAAAAAGGGTGAGCCAAAAATTGCTCAACAAGTCTACAAAATATAAACAGTGTTTAAGCAGTTTAAGTGAATCGGTAACCTGGGTATATCTGCAAAGATATAACCCCGTGAGAGTAGAAAGAAGGCCATTACTGGCGAGTACAAATGAACTAAACTGGACACAAGTTCGCATCTATACCCTGCTGATCAGCCAGAATACAGTGCAAATCTATATCCCACTATATAGATCTCGTCGGGCACCCAGGCACTACGGCTCATCTCAAGGATCCGGTTATGTCCCGGTCCTTAGGATTAAGTAAACTTAATCCCCAAAAGTATCACTATCCAGTCCATGGAGTAGCAACCGGAACAATCGGTATGCTTTGATATATTCTAACCACCAGAATATATCAATATTTGTGAGTAACAATTGGAATATGAATAATGAATTCAAATTAAAAGGAGAAATCAAGAATCAAAATGAAATATGAACAAGAATCAAAAGAGTGAAAGTGTGATAAGAATCTGAAGAAATATCACTATTCCGAAATTAGAATAGGGGAAAAACTTGCCTTATGCGCGACTCACTGCAAATATATCATATTTGTCTATCACCGACTCAACCTGCCTTGGTGGCTTAGCTTCTGTTATAGAAATAGACTGGTTTAGTCATTTCGTACTTTAGTTGCGCCTTGAACCAACTTCACATCATTCCTATCATCTACCCATGCGCTTATGACTGACTCATATATTATATATTAGCGAGTAAGACTCGATTAACCACATAATACACATAAGAACATAAGCACATAATCATTTTTAATAGTTAAAATAATTTTTAGAATCAAAATCGACTCGCTGATCGCTCAACTGATTATTATCTGACTTGTTTCCTATTTTTTAGAATTTTTACGACTCGTCTCGGCACGCAACTCGACTGATAATCAAACAGATAACAAAGTCAACTAATTTCTAGAAGAAATTAGGCTTTAGTATTATTTTTAATGAAAATAATTCATTTTTCTCAGTCAAAGCGCTTTCGTTTCGCTCAAATCGGACTAACGGTCTATTTAATATCAATTAAACACGAATAATTCAATTTATTATTCAATATAAATAATTATTACTAATTTTTGAAACCCTAAAATAATTTTTAAATAATTGTTTAAGAAAAATCAGAATTAAAAATGATTTTTCTATAATTTTTGGAATTAAAATGAATTTATTATGATTTATTGAAAATTATTTGATTAATTATCAAAATAATTAATCATTTTTAATAATAAATAATTAATAAATAATTAAGAAAATAATTAAATCTGATTTTTAGAAAATATTTCAAAATTATTGATAATATAAATCAATTAATTAAATAATTAATTAATCAATTTATATAATAAATAAAACTGATTTTTAAAATAAATAAAAATAAAAAATAAAATTAATTTCTAGAAACCAATCCCTGACAATTTCAGATCAAAACCGAGTTAACTAAACGGGTCAACTAGGTTAGAATCCGGGTCATGAAGAACATGACCGGATTTTTCCAGAAACCGGCCACCGGAGCAGATTCCGGCGAGCCAATTTCAGGCCAAAAACAACACCGTTTGGTGTGGTTTTTACTGAGTTTCAATTCCAGATGACTGTAGCAACTCATCTCCGACAAAAACATACCAAAAACATCCCGTAATCTCCAACTCCGATCAAACCGACATCAACTCCGGCCAAAAATACGAAATCATTCATTTGTATATGAAACTCGATGATTTATAGTGCAAATCGAAGCTAAGAACACGTATAATCAAAGCCCTAACATATCAGGAACAAAATATTCACCAAAATCACGAAGCTATGTTTTGAAAATTAAGCATAAACCCTAATAATTGTGAATCACTATCCAGGAATCGTTTGTTCAATTAAACACCATGAATCGATTGCAAATAACATCAGGAAGCTATATCAATCATCAAAACATCATAATAACCCTAGAATCAAAAAGTCCTAATTCGAGTATAAATCCTAGAAATCGAAAATCAAAAACTAAAAATCAAAACATGAAATTGATGCTAGAAACAGAAAGAAAGATCGAAACCTTCAATTTGGGTACTTGAATCACTTGTTTTGGTGCTGTAATCTGCTCAAAATCACGGCTTGAATTCTCAACCCGAACTGGTTCTTCCCGACCCGGTTTGCAGAGAATTTTAATTAATTTCTGATTTTTTAATGATTAATTATAATTAATTAAATAAAAATTAGGCTATTTATAGTATTAAAATTAATACTCCTAAATAAAATTAAGGCCCTAATTCTACATCTTTTAAAATTAATAGGCCCCTAATTTTATAATTTTTGAGTATTAAAATTTAATTTATAAATATTTTATATATGCAATATATATGCCAAAATTTCCCAAAAATTGTGAATAATGCAAAAAATACAAAGAAATGGTATAAATAAAAGTCCTATAATTTTATAAAAATAAAAATGTGATTTTTGTGGGGTTTTTAACACCCAAGGGAGCCCGGAAAAGTCATTTTTCGCAAAACGAGAAAATTTATAAAATACCTAGATGTTCAGAATAATGTGATGGTAAAAGCCGTTTGATGAAAAATAAGGCTCATTGTTTTATTTGAAATACCTGCTTTAAAATCATGATTCGGGTCGTAAAACGTTTGAAATGAAAGCTATAAATGAAAAATAAAATACCTGAAAAATATCTTAAAAATACCGGGATGAAACAGAATGCACGTAACACATAGCAATTAGGGTTTGACAGATCATTTCACATTAACACACATAATTTATTATAAATATGATATAGTACAGACGTAAATTTCCCAGACATTACAACTAGTGTTATATCTATTGTTGCTAATCTCGTTAATCATTCTAGAATAAAGCACATTGATATAAGTTACCATTTTATTAGAGAATATGCTGCAAATGGTATTCTTGAGCTTATTTTTGTTCCAACTGAAAAACAGTTAGCTGACATTTTTACTAAACCATTGGATGAAGCAACTTTCACTAGACTTGATGGTGAAATCGGAATGTAAAATTCTTCATCCTAAAGGCAAGAAATCAGCTAATATGTTGCAACGGGTTAATTTCTAGTGAATCAAAATTAATTTGATTTAATTAAAAATTAACTAGAATATGATTTATAAATATTTCAGAATTCTCTATATATTTATTTTTTAAAATTAAAAATTTAGCTTGGAATTTTTCAAATTCTAAGAAAACTGTCTAAATGTTAATTTACATTTTTAATATGTAAACTTAACATAAGACAAAACCAAAAGGAATAAAAGTATGTAGAGAATTGAGTTCTCGATAAGTCTAATTAACTTCTCGACAAGTCATTTTTAGACTTATCGATAGAGTTCTCGATAAGTCTTTTTCAGACTTCTCGAAGGACTTCTCGACAAGCATAATTATGACTTCTCGATAAGTCTTCTAGAGATCTCGACATATGTTAATTCACAGAGTTCTCTACAAGTATCCACTTTTAGACTTCTCGATAACTCATAACTGGAATAATTTAATTTAATAAATTATTCTAGTAAAATACTTTTGATATAAAATTATTCTGATTTTATTTTGGTTTATTCAAATAAAAATTGGAAATATGCAGTCCATTCAGGATAAACTCGGTATTTATTTGACATCTCGATAAGTCACTATCTAGTTCTCACGTGACTTCTTGATAAGCAAATCCCAAAAATTTATTTCTACTTCTCAACAAGTCACTTACCCTTTTCTATAATTACCCAGACATCTCGACATAACCCCTCTTTACGCTTTCGAGATCTCAAGTAACCTAGCTTTTGCAAATCTTAATCGTTCTCTCTCATTTCGAACTCTTTCTCTTTCAAATTTCTTACCCACTCAAATTCAAACACTTCAAATGGAATCAAACATTGTTAGAGTTGTTATCCCTGAGGATGAAACCAACTACCTGGCTTTCACAAATGCCAACCAAGCTCCTGACAACTTCAAGAGCTTTGTCAAGTTTTTATTAGAGACATACTTTACAAGTGCTCTAACTGCAAATCCTATTTTGTAGAAGGATGTTCTCAATAATTTCTGGAACTCAGCTGTGGTTAGGACATATGTGCATAAGAACCAAGCTATATCCATGGTAGTTAACTGCTCAATCCAAGGCCAACAAGTGGAATTTACTGAGAATGATGTCAACCTGACTCTGGGAATCCCTAGTGAAAACATATTGGAGGTTCCTACTCAACAGGACCTAGCTGAATTCATGGACTTTATCAATTACAGTGAAAGGATCAACCTTCCTAGCTTGAACAAGAAGCATTTGAGGAGGAAATGGTCATTCATGTTTGATTCCATAGTGAGAGCCTTCACCTGCAGGAAGACAGGGTATGACAACATCTCAAGTGTGGTTCAGAAGCTGGTGTTCTCCATGACTCACAACAGACACATTAATGTGGGGCTTTTGATTCTGGAGGAACTCAACACAAGGCTCACAATGCCTTTGGCCACAATAGGTAAGGAAATTTTCTTTTCTAGGTTTATAATGTCTACTTTAAATTATAAAGTTTAAGACATTCATTTACTTAATGGTATTGATAAAACAAATATAGGCAATTATAAATAGGTGTCCGAAATACTATTTTGGCTCACTAATTACAAAGAATAAGGTACTTGTAAGTCTGAGAATCACTGACTTCATGTTAGAAAGATTCAGGACTTACCATTCCCTTATGCCTGACATGAGGTCTACAGTAACATCTAGTACAGTTATGGCTCCTATACCTGTGGAAGCACAAATACAGGAACACCAACAGGGGCCTTCCACAACTGAAACCCTTCCTTCATTACCATTAGATGCTAGGAAACCAACCACCTTCTCCTTTCATAATGGTGAGGTGAGTAAAAAGAAGAGAAAGAATGCACCCTTAACGGTAATTATTGAGAGTGGTGAGGAACAAACAAAACATGAGTCTCACCTGGTTAGAAAACTAAAGAAGACCAAGAAAACTGAGTTGACCACTCAATTGGCCACCTTTACATCTTCCCAAAAGGATGCAGTTGTAAAAGAGAGATTAAAATAGACTCTAGAGGCATCCCCTCAACAGGGTGTCTCTATCGAACAAATTACTATCCCTAGTGCATCCTGTAAAGAGTTTGCACCCCAACTTGAGCACTCTCAAGTTGGTGAAAGAAGAAATTTGGTTGGCACACACACTGACAGCACATCATTTGAAGCTCCCTCATCTATTCAGGGTAGCTGCCAACACTCAGTTCTCAAATCACTAATCGTATCTCTCAAATTTCTTCTATCTATAATGAAACACTTGAATCTACTTCTCAAGTTTTGTCAAAATCAAGTGACACAGTTCAAGTGACTGTGCTCACCACCCAGAAACCACATTCACTTGGGGGAGACTACACTCTGGGGTAGACCTTGATGACACCAATAAAAACACAAGAGTTTCATCAGTTTTTACTGAAGACCCTGTGGTAGCACCAAATGCACCTTCATGTGCAAATCAATCTTCACAGATTGAAAGGTTTTAGGGTAGTACTCCTGAGGGGGAGCTATCTAAATCCTCTCCAATTCAATTGAAGGTTCCTTATGTAAGAACAACTCCCCTCAAAACCCTGGCTGAAATTGCTTTAGTAATTGAAGTTATGAGTCCAATTGCCAGTGATCCTGTTATTAGGGAGGCAAGTATAACAACTTCAAGTGCCAATCTTTGCAAGAAGAACAAGGGTTTGAGGTCATGGTACATGACAATAACATGGTCAAATCTCCTTCAATTCTAATGGAGGTTCCTATTACTGGTGAACAACACACTTTCACAAACACAGTTTTTACTGTGAGTCTAACCGTGATTCCAATCACAGGGTTACCTACCACCTCACAACCCTCCACCTCAAATTCAAAAGATACCCCTTTCATATCAAACCCCACTCAACAACCTTCACACCTCATCTCACAATGGTTGCATGATGGTCAAACTCAGCCAATTACAATGAATGATTTACTTGTAGACCAACTATCTGTCCTTGCAAACATTACCCAACATCTACTCACAACTGACATGTCCAATCAGGATTATCAGGCTATCTTGTTATCATATAAAATAGATGTTAAAGAACATCAACAAAAGATTGTCAATGGAGCTGAGCAAGATGGGAATGTGGATGTTTGGTTATCTAAGGATTTCAGCTTGGGAATGGATGAGCTCTTGGCTAGATTCATAGAATAATATGTCACCATCCTAGGAAGAAATGTCAAGACTCTCAGTCCATAGAAAGTTTTTGATGCTGTTATAGAAGTCTATAGGGCACAGCTCAAGGCTTTTCACCTTATTGGTAAAGCACTAAAACATACACTAAATAGTTATCAAGAAAGAATCAGGAGATTGGTGAAAGGCAAATTGGATGACCTTGTGCCAAATCAAGTAGAAATCAAGAATAAGTTCAACAAATTTGCTGAGCAAATGGCCAGGTTTGATGTGACTAGTATGGAGCAAAGCATCAAGAACTTAAAGCAATCATTTTTTGCTTTTCATGAAGTTGTCCAAAATCAAATCACTAACAATAATGACACCAGAGTCAAATTAGACCAACTCTACCAAGCCAGATAAGAACCCTCAATATTATTGATGAAGGGAATCAAGGAATCTGTACAAGCCACCTTTGGTGCTCCTCTATCCTCAAGCTCACAACAACCAGTCTCCACCTCAACAATTCTCCAAATACAGTCTCTTCACCAACAAGTCTCCAATCTGCAAGCTTCCAATGATTCACTTACAACACAGGTCACTACTCTCACTACCTTAGTGCAGTGTCAGCAAAATGACACAAGGTCCCTAGTAGACTCCCAAAAACATCTCCAAATACAGAATTCTATCTCTTTGCGAACTATTATGGAAGCCTTGAAGATTCCACTACCTGCCTTGCATGAAGCTGTTAGGCCAGAAATTCCAACTCCTCCACTCTTGCCTTCTACCAAGACTAAGAGGGAGATAGAAGTTAGAATTCAACCATCTAAAGAAGCTGGATTACAGTCAAAGAAAGCTTGAAAATCTACATCTCACTTTGGCCAAAGCTCTACACAAGTAAAGATTTCTCAAGATGTTGGAAAAGATAGAATCCAAAAAGCTGCAAAAGGACCCTGTCAAGACAAGGAGTTTAATGAGCTATTAACTATGCTAAGAGTCTCTCTTCATAACAACTACATCATCTACAAGAGAGCTTTGGTCAACAACATCAATTTTCTGAGAGTGGTGATTGTAAAGGTTGAGAACTTCATGGAGAAAAGGATAGTGGCCAATGTTAGTGACTGTGGTTTGGACAGGTGTCTACAGGTATCTTTCTCAAACCTTCAATCCATGAGAGCATCTGAGATGGATGTAATAACTGATAGAGTTAATCCAGTCATTCCAGAGGATACCTAATTGCTTAATGAACTCAAGAAAGCTTAGATTTCTATTTTTGCTGAAGCCTATCTCCATCCAAACAAGGGGTGGCCTATATCTGTCCTCAAACCAGGAAGTGCAAATACTTCACAATCCCCAAAAACTGTGTGAGGGGTAACCTAAGATTGATCATGACATTGGAGACTGATCTGAAGACTAAGAAGAAGAAGACAATTAAAGATGAGGAAATGATAAGGATGTTGGGTATATATCTACAGAATGCTGAAACCATGTTGCCAACTACTCAATTCAACACAAAAGATGACAAGGATGATGATGAAAAAAGAATGATGAGCAAAAACCTTCTGGCTCAAATCCAAGTCAATCTTCTAGGGCAACAGGCAGCAAGGTGTATGAGAAGAAGAAGGGAAGAGAAGAGAAGAAAGAATAGGGAAGGAAGAGTAGAAGAAGTGGTGAAGGGGAGACAAAGAAACAGAATGTCCAAGAAGCCAAAATTTCACAAATCAAGCCTACTCAAACCACCAAACCTAGCCAAATTCTATCTCAACCAAACCTACCTCAAAAGCCTAAATTCTTGTATAAACAAACTGCAAACACTCTACTCAAGATACCAATCAGATTCAACCATGTCACACTAAAGAAAATCATAAAACTACCTTCATTCAAGCCTCCAACCATAACTGTAATATCCGGGAGATGACATGTAATTATTTTTGTTAATAATAAATATTATGTGATTATTATATAAATTTTGGTGAATTATTTGTGAAGTGGTATCTATGTTTGGATATGTAAATATGATATAATTTGAGTATTTTAATTTTTATAAGTCCAAAATAAAATATAGATAATTGTCATATCTTCCTATTTATTTTTATGATGATTTATGATTTTATTGGACATTTATGGATTTTATAATTTCTTTTTCTGAGCAATTACAAACTATTTTATATAATCGGGAACCAGCCGACCTCAACCATTTTTACGTTTTTATAACCCGAAACTCTTCCGAAAACTCCTTCCTAACCTAATTGTAATATTCCGAGCATTTTCCATGTTTCGACTTTTTCGATCTGGCGTACGGTTTGTCCTGTGCGGGTCCCGCGCAATATTTTCGATACAATATTCGTTTGGGTAAATCAATAAAACCCGTATTTTCGATAAACGGGATCTTTTTATTAAACTATTATAATTATCACCTCGTAATACGTGTAACCAGGCACTGAGACCAAGACCGCAGTACAAATTGTACAGATTTGGATAATTATCCTAAAACCGGTACCGTTTTGGATTTGTTTTCTCAAATAAACGTACTATTTTATATCCGGTATGATTCAACGGGGTACCAATATTTCGTAAATATAAATAGTCTTTACAATATTAAATTTTGTACAGATAAACATTATTATACAATAAAAATAGATAATTATCCAGAGAAATGAACCGTGTTCTTCGTGTTCTTCATAATCAAACAAAGATTTGAAGACGTTATTGGAATCCGATGGAGGCGTATGAATAGTCAAATCGAAGCTCTCGAGGAGACGATCGTATCCGTATCAAAATCATCGAATAAGATTGAATACTTATTTATTTCATATTTTCTTTTGAATTCGGTTTTTAAGTTTGAAGGATTGTTTGAATGTTTTGATGATGGATTATGATTTATGAGTTCCTGAAGATTGATGTAATGTATAAACTCGTTAATTTTGGTCCAGTATTGGGTGAAAATGAGGTCTGGGTTTTGTCCAGTTTTTAATTTGAATTTTTATATTTGTTCTTGAGTTTTTGATTGATTTTGATTATGTGAATATGTTGTAGGTGATTAGAGCGTCATTTTGATGTATAAATCGCTAGGTTTTGTTCAGTATTTAAGTAAGTTGCGATGTCACCGGAAAATTGTAAATCCTCTCCGGCGTTAACGGAGTTTCCGATCGGAAACTTCGATTCCAGCATCGTTAAGGAAGGTTGTGGCGTGTTCTGCATAGCTGGGTAGATGCTGAGTTTATTGAGACTAAAAACCCTGTTCAAAACAGTGTGTATAACGACTCGTATACTTTTATATTATTTAAAAGTATAATTAAGAAATAAATAGTTAAATAAAATATGTGTATTGGTTCCAATCGCTAGGTGTTGTTTTATTATGATCCCTGTGTGAATTAAGGTGTACCGGGTTGCTTGTGTAGTTAACTATTGAGTTGTATCGAATCGTTTTCAGTTTTAATAATGAATTTAGTGCAAATTTATTTGCATAAATAATTAGAATGTCTCTAAAACTGTTTTTGTGGTTTCATAATTCCAATAATTATTTTTAGGACTTTATAAAATTGAGAAATCAATATTTCATTAATTATTTTTTTTAAATGATTTTCTGAGTGTGTTTAATGGTAAAATCCATATTTAATTATGGAAATCTTCAAAAATTATGAAACTTATATTTTGTTAAGTTCGTATTATTATGAGAATTTTAAAATTATTTTGGGAATTTTCGGGATTAATTTCACCCGCGCGTTATTTCGTTAATTGTTAAAAAGCGGGTACCAGTTGTGATTTTGAAATCGTTTAAAAATTTCGAAATTTATGTTTTTATAAACTTCGGGATATTTATAACATTTTAATACTATTCTCGTGATTTTCTGAATTTGTTTTGAGTATAGCTTGGTTCGCTAATTATAAAATGCGGATACGAGTTGCGCTTCAAAAATGCTTTAAAAATTATAAAAATTTTATTTTATTAGTTTCGGGATTTTTAGAAAATTTTAAGACTATTTTGGTAATTTTCTGAGTTCATTTTATGTGTAACTTGATTCGTTAAATTGCAAAAACGGGTCAAATCGGGACTGTCAGGAAACGGGGTAAAAACACGTGTCAACAATTTATACAATTCCATATACGTGTAAACTACTGGAGTTTTTCAGGGAAATGATAATAATAATTAGGGAGGAGATAAACACAATTGTGCTCACCCCCTCCCCTGTTTCTTTTTCCTCTCGATTCTTTCCTCTCAACTCCGTTCCTTTTCGATTGCTCCCTGTTGATTCATTTCTTCTTCGGCTTGGGTAAGTTTGGTGCCGCCTGTTTTTCTCTCTATTGCCAGCCGCCGCCTGTCTCTTTCCGGCTGGGTGGCTTAAGCGATGTGTGTGTCTGTTTGTAACCAGTTGATTTTCGGATGCCTTATTTTGTTCTTACCCTTCGATATGTATATATATACATGTGTATATATGTTGGGTGTGTTGCTATGTTCCGTGTCCCTGTTTCTTTTAACTCCGGCCGCCGCCGTGTGGTTGCCGGCGTGGTGGCCGGTGCGCGTGTGCTTGTATTATTGCTGCGTCTGTGTTGTGACTTTTGTTAACTTAACTCGGGTTTAATTATTTTCTGCAGGAATGAATTTAACTAGTATTCATGATGTAATCTTTATGCGGAAAGAATTATATAATTAATGTTTAATCGGTGAAATTCATTTGGAAACCCGACACATATCGGGCACCGATAAATTTTACCGCCGTCGACGATGAACTTCGTTGAGTCGACGGTGGACGATGATGATATATATCCGAGTCCTAATAATTTCCAATAAATAAATACGAATAAAATATAAAGTGCGAATAGTAATAATATATTGGGTGGAATTGAAGATTGGGGTTTGTGAAGTAAATCTCAGAGAGGATACCGGTTGGATTGTGATGGTGAATTAATGTTGTTGTTATTGTATGTTGACGTCGAGTTATTCGACGGGTAGTCCAATAAACAAAGGAGACGCTGCCCGATTCACGGGAAATTGATCCGCGGGAATACGGGAGCGTATCTGAGAATTATCGGGACATCAAGTAGCTATATAAATATATAAGTGTTTTATACGAAACTTGATTGTAAGATGTGATGAAATATTTTGTCAAAACCAATAACCCTAATTTCGTAAAATAACGAGTATATGTATTCTTTAGAAATGAACACCAAACCGATTTCTCGAAAATGTGAACCCTAACTGTTGGATGTGTTATTGTATTGTAATAATGTATATAATTACGAGTCGGGTTTGAATATTGTTGGGTAAAAATTAGTATCGGGGATATGTCAAGCATACCTAGACGTCTAACGTAGGGCATTTCGACCCTGTAGGTTATGATCGAGAACCTGAAAATGGACGATGGACTAAAGATAACCTAGTGGTCAATTGACGAGTTCAGTAGAGTTTCTACAGAAAGACCTAAGTGTCGAAGTTGAATCCAATGGGATCTAGTGGTTGGACGTTAGAGCCTGAGCAGCAGATTCGGCTCAGAGTTGATCAGTAATAGTTGTAAAGCCTTATAAGGCAAGTACTTCCAAACTTTTCTTCAAGATTTATCGCGGTTATTTTTGAACAGTTTCATAATATGTCACTCTTATTCAAAATAACTCTTGTTTATATTGCAAGTGCTTTAAACTATTTACCCTTGAACCCTGATTTTTCTTGATCATGAGTCGTAAACCTTATTCCTTGCAAACCGTCCTTTGTTGATCCTCAGACACCAAACCATACAAATATAATACTACTTTTCAAAGATATAATTACCAAACACCAAACACTGGAAGAAAATTGTTTGAAAACACAGAAACTTTTATACTCCAGTCATTCTTTATAACATCAAAGAACTATACCTCGAAAAATCATTATTTATGTAATACCTGATTCTTTTACAGATTGAAAACCGTTTCTTTTACATACCCTGATATACCCTTGTGATATCCTTGAGTTTCCTTACATTTTATTCAAATGTTTAATCGTCATTGATTATGATCCGGTGTTATCGAATTATATTGTTTATCATATTGAACTGCTTTAGGATTGGATAGTTTTTATATATGAGGACCAGATTCGTGGTCAGACCATACCAATGGTCAAGTTAGGCCAATGTGTGCCTTGGATCCAGTAATTAGAACAGTGCTGTGTGCTTTGCTCGGGGTTAGTGCGTGACTGATCAGCAGCCTAACCTTGGTTTTAAAACTTCAAATGAATATCCAATTCTAATGATTAGTTAAAAAGAAACTTGATTCCTTTAAATCATCTCATTTGATAATTGTTTAACCTCAATTATCATTATCATGACTTGCTGAGCTAGTTAGCTCACTCTTGCGAATCTTTTTATATATTTTACAGTTGAAAAGAATATGGATGATAGTGAAGTTCCTCAGTCCAAAGTGCGGGCTAAGGTTCCAGTTGATTTGAATCGAGCTAGCAGAAGCTTCATGCGGTATAGAGATAATCAGATTGTAAGAATGATTTTATTATCAATTATAAGTTAAATTGGTTGGGATTTGGTACGTTGTAATAAAGGTTAAGATTGTGGCTTATTTTCATACTTTAACCTGTTGCGATCCATAGTTTTGCGAAGTAGGGTCATTATCAATAATATTTCTTATACAGGTTCATATATTGTGTTTGTGTTGTGGACCCCAAAATTCTGACCCGGATTTGGAGGGCGCCACAGGTTGGTATCAGAGCTTCAGGTTATAAGTCACTGAAACAAGCCTAGATTGTCGGGATTGGGTAGAGGATTAGGATTAGGAATAGGAAATAGAAAGATAGGTCATCGTGAGGTTGAGTACGACTGTATAGTAAGTCTCTAGTACGGTTCGTGTTGCGATTCGGGATTCTTAACTAGATACGTGATATCCAGACAACGGCAATGGCAGATCCTGATTTCCCGATGTTATTTGATCGTTTGGAGCTTTCCGTTCGAGGATCGTCATCTTCTCTCAGATTGGATTGCACCTTGTTCCTCCACCAGCATTAATGACACTACCTTCTGTTGTAACAGGTGCACTTCTTCAAGTTATTTTACGCTAATTTTCCACCTCTTGACGCGAGAATACCTATTTAAGAATTTCCATCTGTTTATTCTTGCCTTAGTGGACATTCGGATGTAAGTGTATCCCTTCAGTTTACCCTACATCCTGTTCTATACCCCCAGTTTAGAACTTGTTCTATGACACAATTGTACCTACGAGGATGGATTCGAGAGCTACAGTAAATGGTGAGCGCTTGAGATATAAATAAAGGTGAGACGAAGTTTAGAGAGGAGATTTAAGTGTTCAGAGGATAGTTGTTATCAGGTTAAATGAAGCCACTAATGACTAAGCCACCCGTGAATAATTATGGGATGAATTAGGTGAATTTTGAAAGAGTTAGAGAGAAAGGTATAACTCTGGAATTTTTGGCGGAATTAAATGATGGTGTTATGATAAATGCGATATGTAAAGTAGTGATGTGATGTGATATGAGCAAATTTTGGTTCTATGAAATAGACTTGTTGATTATTAGATAGTCTGTCCCACTTAGCGATTGCAAAGTTGATAACGGGAGTATTATCGGTATAAAAATTTTAATGTGAAGCTACGAATATAATAGCATGCAACAACACTTGAAGTGATCGTTGATTAAGGAAGACAAATGGACCCAATAAAGGAGAGAAGGTAATTTGAAGTGAATGAACCTTTATATGATCGTTCCATTAATTTAGTACTTTGTTATAGGTCGGAAGGACAACAACCAACTCATATAGTAAGGACAACCAGGTTTGTGATTTTTCAAACTTTTTAAACAAGTTTTTGAAAGAGATTTTCCTTTACAAATTTCTAAAAGCCTTTCCGAATAAAATGATTTTTAAACATTGGTTGTCAAGTTACTACTTGAGTTTCTTGTTTGTTGGAAAGCCTGGATTACCTGGAAGGATGTTGTTTCAAACTCAGTATTGTTAATTTCAAGAACGAAGTAACCTATGATTATGAAGAAGTTGATTATTCCTAACAATAAAGTGCAAGTATTGTTTGATAAAATTTACAACATAATCAGTGTACGGAGTAACTATACATTCAATTACTAGAACTATCAGAGTTCGAAGAATTCATTGATTCAATAGAAGCCGGAGCGTGATCGAAGAAGATTGGAAAAATTTCCAGACCTCTCTAAAAGCAGAGTATTACTAACAAAAGGATCGTTATGTCGAATGGTACGTGGTTATTCTAAATTAAAAGAGGAATCTCGAAGTTATCAGGTAGGAACGCCATTATAATCGAATTGTTAAGGTATTATATGTTTAAGTGCGAGGTTAAAGACGCAAAACTTAGCAAGTAAGAATTCGTTATAATGCTTGGTTGCGAAGACATTTCAGCGGACTTTCTAAAGTTGTTATATGACGCAATTGGGATATGATCGAACGAGCTCGAAAGATGAATACAAATGAAATGTGAATGGCGACCAATGGTATCATTCTTGTCTTCAATATTACAGCATATATTCCCTTTTTGATTTCCTAAATAAGTATGAACTTCTTTTCTTAAATAAACTCCTTGCTATGATATCGAAAAGGATGACATTGCATTCCTTTCAAATTTAATTGTTTTCCTCAGTTTTTGCTTTCTGATTGGGATAAACAGTGTTATGGTGAGACACTTTGTCAGAATGACGAAGAGTCGGGTGGGACGCCACCTAATCATATGTTGTATGCCATATGGTACGAAAGACTGGCCATCTTAAGTACCAATGTGGTTGTTTCATTCATATTCAAATCCTTTTTTTTCTTCTTTCTTTTCAACTCTCAATTTTGTTGAATTGTGAATCCTTCTAGTTGCTTCGTTGTACTGTAGTTCTATGTAAGAATTTTTTTTCAAGCAGAAATCAACGAATTATGGACCAAGCAGGCAAAGTTCCATCTACTTCTCACGCATGGAAAGTAAACAAAGGCATATGACGAAAATTGCAAATCACTAGCCAATCAGAGATGCACTAAGAGTCAAGGGAATCTACTCCAATGAGGGATACGTCTCCAAGAACGAGAAAATATGATGACATGGATGATTAGGGGAATGCCTTATGTGTTAAAGTATTAAAAGATGTGAGAGAAACTTAATTATTTATCTCTCAAGGTTTTGTTGATGAGATGAATTACCATATTGAATTAATAAGATTATGGTTAAACGGATTAGCAAGTCAAGAACGTGTAGTTGTTAAATAAGTAAGTACCAATGATGGAATGGAGGTTTTTGGCAATAAGTTGTGAAGAATTGATATCCTGGAAGATAAGAGGATTTGATATCATTCTAAGGAATGGATTGACTACTAAAGCGTGATGTCCAGACAGACCGTTGTGACGAAAAGATAATTCTAAGGATACCAAATGAGAAGGTAAAGAGGTTCAGAAGATGAAAGAAGGTAATGAATTTATTAATGATGATTACGGTGATCAAGATATGTTTCCAGACGAGTTACTAATATTTCCTTTAGATAAAAAAAAGATGAATTTATGATTGAGTTAGCACCTGAAATAGAGCCAATGTCCAAAGCCCCGCACAGAATGGCACCAGGTAAAATAAAGAAGTTACCAGATCGAACGCAGGAGATAATTAGAGGAGAAAGCAACTGGACCTAGTGTACCCCCTAAAGTGCACCGGTACGATTTGTTAATAAGAAATATGAAAGTGTGAGATTATGTGTTGACTAGCGAAAGCTTAACAAGGTTACTCTTAAGAGCAGATATTTGTTACTTCACCAATGATTTGTTTGACTAAATGAAGAAAGCAAAGTATTTTCATAAGATTAATTTAAGACTGGGTATATTACCAAGTGAAGATTGAACTTATGGACATACCAAAGATAATTTTTAGAACTCAGTACTGTTGTTATAAAATTCTAGAAATGTTAGTTGGTCGAACTGATATACCGGTGATATTTAAATTTGATGAATAAAATCTTGAAGGAGGAATCTGGATAGGATGTATTTGTGTTATTTAAGAAGAATAATGCAACCTATACAATGATAGCTGATGAGTCAAAAAAAAAATAAAAAATAATAAAAAATAAAAAATAATAAAAAATAATAAAAAATAATAAAAAATAATAAAAATAATAAAAAAATGGTATGAAAAGTTTACCAGGTGAAAACTATAATGGCAGAAAGTATAATTCTTAGCATAGATAGTTAGTGAGAAGGAGACAAAAAGGGATTCAGCAGAAAAATTTAAAGATAGTATGAATAAAAAAAAAAGAGATCAAAAGCACTATCAAAAGCAAGAAGTATTTATAAAATGGAGAAGGGTGAAGAAAGTTTTGCGGAGTTAAATAAAAGAATGGTTACAACACCTGTTTTATCAATTTAAAAGTATCAAGGAGGTTTGGTAGTTTATAGTGATGCTTCTCATTAGGGAATAGGATGTGTGTTGATGCAGCACAATAGAGTTATTGTATATGCATCCAGACAACCGAAACTTTATGAGCAGAAGTATCCTAATTATAACCGGAACTACCAGTACCAATATTTGTTTTAAAAGATTGGGGAAAAACATGATAAATATGGAGAAAGATGTAAGATCTATACGGACCATAAGAGTTTGAAGTATGTATTCACGAGGGAAAACAAATGTAGTGGCAAGCGATAAGAAAAAAAAAGAGACAAGAACAGAGAGACTGCACCAGAGGAATTAACTATAGAATTCTGAAAGTGGGAATTAGATACTAAAGTTCATAACCTAAAAGGAAGAAAGATGGATAGTGTAACCTTTCAGTTGAAGTTGTGAAGGAAAAGAAAAGATGTCAAGAGAAGATAATGGATCACGATATTAGTAGTTAGAAAAAGGAAATTTATGCGCCACAGGTTGGTATTGGAGGCCTAATGGATAAGGCAGACCTAGGGAATGGTTTTATAAGAAGTGAATCGTGAAAGGTACCAGTGATGTTCATGGAGAAAAGGAATGAAATTATAAGAGTATGTACTGATTATTGGGAGTTTAACAAAACAATGAATAAGAAGAAATGAGATCCTATAAAGAATTGATTACTTATAAGACCTAATTTAAGAAGTGTGTTAGGTATTGAGAATTAATTTAAGATCTGACCTGAGAAAATATTAGAGATTACGATTAAAGTGAGTTCAGAGCATTACAAGCTCTGATGATATTATGTGAAATGACAAGTGTATCAAGTGGCTATAAGGAATTAAGGAATGTGGTGTATAAGGAGTATTTGGATAAGTAAACTGTATTTATTAATAACATCCTCAGTTACTCAAAGAATAAGAGAGTCTGCGAGGGATGCCCAAGGATTTTTTTCTCTAAAAAAAATCAGAAGGAAAAACAACTATACGTTGAGTCTTCAAGAATAAAATTTTGACTAGGGTTAACAAAATATTCTGAATTAATCCATTAACAACTACCTAAGCAAAGTTGTATGGTAACAGATGCCTTATGCCGACAGAAAGGATTGGATGTAATTAAGACCACCAAGGTGTTAACAAACGAATTGGAAAGAGTGGAATATGAAGTTCGAATACCAAAAAGTGATAATAAGTGTATATATGAGATTACTTTTCAACCTTAACGGATAAAAACGAATAGAAAATGTTTAAATGTTTGGAAGCTAAAGTTGAAAATGAGCACCGCCTATCATCCTTAAACAGAGAATCAAAGTATGGAAGTGATTCAGGAAAGGTAAGATATGTTAAGAGGTTGAATTTTAAGGAAATACTGGAATGATCATTTATCATCAACGTCAGCTTTAGGATGCCATTTTATCAAGCTTCATGGGAACGCAAGTGTAGGTCCCTATTTTTATTAAGATAGAGTGGGAGACAGAAAGTTGTTAAATTCTAAAGTTAATTCAGCACACCAAGAGCGTAGGGATATTGGTTGAAGCATCTCGGAGTAGACAAAGAAAGAAGGTGAAATTGTATCAAGAGAGAATATGAGTATAGAAATAGGACCAGTAGTGTTAATACAAGTTTCATCATGAAAGAGACTGGATAAGTCTAAGTAGAAGGGACAGGTTAAGTCCTAAAATTAGTAAACCATTCTCGAAGTATTGATAAATATAGATAAAGTTGGTCATGAGTTGATGTTACCGTTTCAACAGTGTGTACATATAATATGGTTGGCCTGTCAAAGTTAAAGCGATAAGTATTTGATTTGAATTAAGTGATTGATCAGGAGCCAATGGGACTCTTGTCCAAGTTTGTTTTGCACATAGTGATCAATCCAAATTCTAGATCGTTAAAGGTGAGTCATTGGAAATGAGTGTATTTCTATAGTAAGTACGTTTGAAATCCTTGAGTAGAAGAGTTTACTTGGAAAGTAGAGTCATATATGCTTGACAAATATCCTCACTTGTGTAATTAGACCAGATTCTGAGGACAGAATCTTTTTAAGGGGGGAAGGATATAACGACTCGTATACTTTTATATTATTTAAAAGTGTAATTAATAAATAAATAGTTAAATAAAATATGTGTATTGGTTCCAATCGCTAGGTGTTGTTTTATTATGATCCCTGTGTGAATCAAGGTGTACCGGGTTGCTTGTGTAGTTAACTATTGAGTTGTATCGAATCGTTTTCAGTTTTAATAATGAATTTAGTGCAAATTTATTTGCATAAATAATTAGAATGTCTTTAAAACTGTTTTTGTGGTTTCATAATTCCAATAATTATTTTTAGGACTTTATAAAATTGAGAAATCAATATTTCATTAATTATTTTTTTTAAATGATTTTCTGAGTGTGTTTAATGGTAAAATCCATATTTAATTATAGAAATCTTCAAAAATTATAAAACTTATATTTTGTTAAGTTCGTATTATTCTGAGAATTTTAAAATTATTTTGGGAATTTTCGGGATTAATTTCACCCGCGCGTTATTTCGTTAATTGTTAAAAAGCGGGTACCAATTGCGATTTAGAAATCGTTTAAAAATTTTGAAATTTATGTTTTTATAAACTTCGGGATATTTATAACATTTTAAGACTATTCTCGTGATTTTATGAATTTGTTTTGAGTATAGCTTGGTTCGCTAATTATAAAATGCGGATACGAGTTGCGCTTCAAAAATACTTTAAAAATTATAAAAATTTTATTTTATTAGTTTCGGGATTTTTAGAAAATTTTAAGACTATTTTGGTAATTTTCTGAGTTCATTTTATGTGTAACTTGATTCGTTAAATTACAAAAACGGGTCAAATCGGGACTGTTAGGAAGCGGGGTAAAAACACGTGTCAACAATTTATACAATTCCATATACGTGTAAACTGCTGGAGTTTTTCATGGAAATGATAATAATAATTAGGGAGGAGATAAACACAATTGTGCTCACCCCTCCCCTGTTTCTTTTTCCTCTCGATTCTTTCCTCTCAACTCCGTTCCTTTTCGATTGCTCCCTGTTGATTCATTTCTTCTTCGGCTTGGGTAAGTTTGGTGCCGCCTGTTTTTCTCTCTGTTGCCAGCCACCGCCTGTCTCTTTCCGGCTGGGTGGCTTAAGCGATGTGTATGTCTGTTTGTAACCAGTTGATTTTCGGATGCCTTCTTTTGTTCTTACCATTCGATATGTATATATATATATGTGTATATATGTTGGGTGTGTTGCTATGTTCCGTGTCCCTGTTTCGTTTAACTCCGGCCGCCGCCGTGTGGTTGCCGGCGTGGTGGCCGGTGCGCGTGTGCTTGTATTATTGCTGCGTCTGTGTTGTGACTTTTGTTAACTTAACTCGGGTTTAATTATTTTCTGCAGGAATGAATTTAACTAGTATTCATGATGTAATCTTTATGCGGAAAAAATTATATAATTAATGTTTAATTGGTGAAATTCATTTGGAAACTCGACACATATCGGGCACCGATAAATTTTACCGCCGTCGACGGTGGACGATGATGATATATATCTGATCCTAATAATTTCCAATAAATAAATACAAATAAAATATAAAGTACGAATAGTAATAATATATTGGGTGGAATTGAAGATTGGGGTTTGTGAAGTAAATCTCGGAGAGGATACCGGTTGGATTGTGATGGTGAATTAATGTTGTTGTTATTGTATGTTGACGTCGAGTTATTCGACGGGTAGTCCAATAAACAAAGGAGACGCTGCCCGATTCACGGGAAATTGATCCACGGGAATAACGGAGCGTATCTGAGAATTATCGGGACATCAAGTAGCTATATAAATATATAAGTGTTTTATACGAAACTTGATTGTAAGATGTGATGAAATATTTTGTCAAAACCAATAACCCTAATTTCGTAAAATAACGAGTATATGTATTCTTTAGAAATGAACACCAAACCGATTTCTCGAAAACGTGAACCCTAACTGTTGGATGTGTTATTGTATTGTAATAATGTATATAATTACGAGTCGGGTTTGAATATCGTTGGGTAAAAATTAGTATCGGGGATATGTCAAGCATACCTAGACGTCTAACGTAGGGCATTTCGACCCTGTAGGTTATGATCGAGAACCTGAAAATGGACGATGGACTAAAGATAACCTAGTGGTCAATTGACGAGTTTAGTAGAGTTTCTACAGAAAGACCTAAGTGTCGAAGTTGAATCCAATGGGATCTAGTGGTTGGACGTTAAAGCCTGAGCAGCAGAGTCGGCTCAGAGTTGATCAGTAATAGTTGTAAAGCCTTATAAGGCAAGTACTTCCAAACTTTTCTTCAAAATTTATCGCGGTTATTTTTGAACAGTTTCATAATATGTCACTCTTATTCAAAATAACTCTTGTTTATATTGCAAGTGCTTTAAACTATTTACCCTTGAACCCTGATTTTTCTTGATCATGAGTCGTAAACCTTATTCCTTGCAAACCATCCTTTGTTGATCCTCAGACACCAAACCATACAAATATAATACTACTTTTCAAAGATATAATTACCAAACACCAAACACTGGAAGAAAATTGTTTGAAAACACAGAAACTTTTATACTCCAATCATTCTTTATAACATCAAAGAACTATACCTCGAAAAATCATTATTTATCTAATACCTGATTCTTTTACAGATTGAAAACCGTTTCTTTTACATACCCTGATATACCCTTGTGATATCCTTGAGTTTCCTTACATTTTATTCAAATGTTTAATCGTCATTGATTATGATCCGGCGTTATCGAATTATATTGTTTATCATATTGAACTACTTTAGGATTGGATAGTTTTTATATATGAGGACCAGATTCATGGTCAGACCATACCAATGGTCAAGTTAGGCCAATGTGTGCCTTGGATCCAGTAATTAGAACAGTGTTGTGTGCTTTGCTCGGGGTTAGTGTGTGACTGATCAGCAGCCTAACCTTGGTTTTAAAACTTCAAATGAATATCCAATTCTAATGATTAGTTAAAAAGAAACTTGATTCCTTTAAATCATCTCATTTGATAATTGTTTAACCTTAATTATCGTTATCATGACTTGCTGAGCTAGTTAGCTCACTCTTGCGAATCTTTTTATATATTTTACAGTTGAAAAGAATATGGATGATAGTGAAGTTCCTCAGTCCAAAGTGCGGGCTAAGGTTCCAGTTGATTTGAATCGAGCTAGCAGAAGCTTCATGCGGTATAGAGATAATCAGATTGTAAGAATGATTTTATTATCAATTGTAAGTTAAATTGGTTGGGATTTGGTACGTTGTAATAAAGGTTAAGATTGTGGCTTGTTTTCATACTTTAACCTGTTGCGATCCATAGTTTTGCGAAGCAGGGTCATTATCAATAATATTTCTTATACAGGTTCATATATTTTGTTTGTGTTGTGGACCCCAAACTTCTGACCCGGGTTTGGAGGGCGCCACAGGGTGTTTGCTTGTGAATTGGCTGGCCGGAACTCGGCCGGAATCTGGGCCTTCTCCAGAAACCGGCGAGTCGCCGACGTGTTCTTGCAAAACTCCGGCCACGTTCTTCGTGAGCTGTCGTTTGATCCATTTTATTCAAAGCCCCAGACCTAAAAATCTGTTTCTGGGAATTATTTTCCAGAAATAATTCAAAAATCCATTATTTAATTTCTAAAATTAATTCTTAATTCTAAAATATATTATTTTAATCTTAAAATTCTTTTTAATTTAAAAATAAATCTAAATTATATAGTTAATTAATTTTAGTTAATAATTAATTATTTAATTGGTCAATTAATTTAAATATTAATTGATTAATTGATTTAATTAGTTATTATTTATAGTTATTTGATTATTTAATTAGATTTAATTATTTCTTTTGATTAAAAAAATTCTGAAAAATAGTTTCGAGCTTTAAAATATTACTTTAAATTGTTTTCAAGGCTCGATAATTATTATAAAATCATTTAAAAGCCATATTCGGTCAATCGAACCCTGTTTATTGCTTTAACATTGATTCAATGACCCGTTTTGACTCCGAAAAATGTTTTAAAAATCATATTAAATACCCGAAAGACTGTTTATGACCCGAGACTTTCTTATAAATGAAATTTCATTGATTGTTTGATGTGTTATGTGTTATATGTTACTTGTTTGTTTAATTGTCGGACTATGTGATCAGTGTTTACTTGTTTTTAGCATAACTTTTAATCCGTTAATCGGATTTGGGTGAAACGAAGGGTAGATGAAACCTATGACGTCCATGTGACGCTTAGAATAATGTGAGATGAATATTGATAGATATTTATGATTCCTAGCAGAGTAGACAAGGCATAGAAAAGGGAAGCAGGTGATCAGAAAATGGAATCGATGTGTAGAAATACAGCAAGTGATCAGTGAATAGAAGCAAAGCATAGAAAAGTAGACGAATGGTTGTTGAATAAAGTCATTAGACAAGTACAAGTGAAGTTGGAATCGATTGTGCGAAGGCAAGTACTTCTAAACCTTTTTCGAAATATAATGCAAATATTTCTAAATTCTCTCGTGACATATTATTAAGTATTCAAAATAGCTCTATTTTATATTGTAAGTACTTTAAATCCTTCAGCCTTGAACCTGAGCCACATCGTTTGATCTTTGAGCCGTAAGCCTTATTCTTTGTGAACCATTTCTTGTTGATTTACCAAATACTAAACTACACAAATACGATACTACTCCACAAATATATACCCATCATATACCAAACACTGGAACAGAATTGTTTAAACATACATAAACTTTTATACTCCACCATACCTTGTGACATCAAAGAACTAAACCTTGTAAGATCATTGTTCATCTAACACCTGATTCTCCTACAGGCCGAAGGTCATTTCTTATGTTAGATATATTTAATAATGTCATGGTTAATATGATTTATGTTTAGTTTTCAAATCTTACTTAAACAGGATAAATCAGTACTTACTGGAAGTCAGGACTTAAGGATATCAGTACTTATATTATCAGGAGATAATCATCAGAAGATGGATATCAGAACTTAAGTGCTGAAGGACGTTCAAGATAAGGATAGTAGCTGATTAAAGGAAAGAAGATCGAGATATGTTAGGTCACACACACTGTAGAGGGGGGTGAATACAGTGTATTATACAATCAAATTGATATTAAGTAACAGAAAACAAATTTTATTGAAACAATAAATTCTGTTACAGTGTGGAACTGTTACCTCTCAGTGATGAACAAATATCACGAGAGCTGCTAGAGTTACAATGAATAATCTTCTCGAATATGATAACACTTATAGTGTAAACCCTATGTCTGTGTTTATATACTACACAGTTACAAGATAATCGCTAATTGATATGGAATATAATTCTGCTTCCTAAAATATATCAATCAGATATCTTTTCATCCAAGTATTTCATTCTTCACGGAACTCCTTCTTCATGCATATCTCTTCTTATGTTTATCTCGATCTTCTTTCCTTTAATCAGCTACTGTCCTTATCTGATCGTCCTTCAGCACTTAAGTTCTGATATCTAACTTCTGATGATTATCTCCTGATAATATAAGTACTGATATCCTTAAGTCCTGACTTCCAGTATAAGTACTGATCAACAGTTAAGTATTGATTTGTCCTGTTAAGTAAGATCTGAAATCTAAACATAAATTATATTAGCCATGACATTATCAAATATATCTAACAATCTCCCCCAACTTGTAAATTAGCATAATATACAAGTTTAACAGATATTTGATGATGTCAAAAATATTAAGTACAAATGCATGAGAATTAGACTAGATAACTACAACTTACAGTCCTTAAAGCTTTACCAATATTTAACTTCTGATAACAACTTCAGTCTGTACAAATATCAGAATTTAAGCAGTTGCAGATCTTCGACTTGGCTTCATCATCTGATCTCTCTGATGTCAGGAGTTGTTCTGAGATAGTTCTTCAACAAACATTTCTCAGCATATCTGAGTTCATCAATCATTCTCCTTTTGGCATCTTTAAGCTCTGCAGTATCTTCACCAGTTTGAAAGATTGCAGCTCTGAGATCATTGATCTTTGCTTTTCTCAACTCCTGATCTAGTCTTATGACATAGGCTTTGTCAGACTCCAGATTGTATTCAAGTCCCTTAATACCAAGATATGTTCTGATATGTGTAGTATTAGGTTTCATATCAACAATATCACCATTGTGATCTCTGTACTTTGGAACATATGTGCTGTCAGACTTAACAGAATAAAGCCTTTTATGTCTCTGAATCTGTTCTTTTAAATAGTTTGCAGCAGTCCCTGTTATTTTGTCATCCACTTGAAGTAAGAAAAGTACATGCTCCAATTCTTCAAAATACTTCAATGGAATGGCATTTTGTCTTATATGATAAATCCTACCATCTGTCATGAAATACAACATGATGTATTCTTTCAAGTAGGTATGGTAAACCATCTGTACAGATTCCAGTTGATTCAATCTCTCAGGAGTTGCTCCAATACCTGGTTCACTCAAGGAAGTTGGATCATTGGTAGTGTTATGTATTCTCCTTTCATCAGCACTTCCCAATCCAGTTTTATCTCTTGCTTCCTTTCCAGTAACTACTCTTGCTTCAAAACCACATGCAGTAGTCTTCAAAGGTTGAGTCTGTTTTGCTTTAGTGAATCCTGGTAGGAGTGTCTTTGGTCTATCTTCTGATATCAAGTTAACTTGAGCTATGTCAGAGGTTACTTGCTTCTTCTGAATATCAGAACTTATAATTTCTTGACTCTGAACAACTTGAGCCATGTCAGAGGTTGTTTTAAGAACTTTTCTTGAAGTCAGAGCAAGATTATCCTTTTCATCAGTAATTTCTTCATCCTCAGGAGGAACATAAACCTTGATAGGTTCACCAACTTTTTCTTTACCCTTGGATCTTGGATCTATCTGCGGTTGTGATCTAGCCAATGTTGCTTCAGTAAGTGTCCTTTCTTTGATCACAATGCCTTTGAGTTTTGGAAGTGGCTTTTTACCAGAAGCTTCAGATTTAGATGTGACTTTCTCTGATTTAAGCCTGGCTTCTTCTTTCATTAAAATCTCCAAGTCCATTCCTGGATTTTCCTGAAGAAATAACTGTCTTGACATTTCCTCATCAAGATCTAAAAGTTCATCAGAACTTATCCTTTTACCAGTAGCAGAACTTATTCTGTTCCCAGTATCAGAACTTGTCCTGTGACTAGCTTGTCTTGATGTGAATCCTCTACCTTGACTATGACCTCTACCCATTCCAGAGTTTCCTTGATCATCTTTTTCATTATCCTTTCCTGCCAGTGTCTTGTCAGTCTTGCATTTGGACTTAATTACTTTCTCCCCCTTTTTGGCATCAGCAGGTAGTAGAAGAGAGATAAGCAATTCCACTGAGGATTGGATTTCAGTTAATTGTGATTGCTGAGAAGCTTGATTTTTCAGAATTTCATCAATCTGAGCTTGTTGATAATCTTGAGTCTTCTCAATATAAGCAATCCTGTCAATGGTAGGTTGGAAGAACTTTTTCTTATCAATTTTCCAAACTTGTTCCTGTTTGATAAAATTCTCCTGAATCTTGTGAAGCTCTGCATGAGTAGTTGAATGAAGACCTTGTAGATGTTTAGTACTCAATGCAGTGACTCTAAGCTGGGTTTTAAAATCATCAGAATTTAACATTGCATCAGCTTTAGTCAAGTGCTCAGCAAGATGCTTTGCAGTTGGAACACAGGAAACTGAGTTCCATTCCTTAGTCCACTCCTGACCTGCAGGAGTTTCACTCCAAGGTACTGGTGCTTCTCCGGTAACAAACTTCTTAACCAGTTCAGACTTTAGAATAGTCTGTTGAGGAGCATGTCCTGAAGGACCTGCTATATCAGCATCTTCAGTTGGAGCATCATCACCAGTATCTCCAGCATTTGCAGCATCAGAACTTAAAGAATCAGTATCTTCTAATAAGACAACAGTGTGAGTAGCAATAGAGGCTTCAGCATCCTCTAATTGCTGATCTTGTTCTAAGTTCTGATCAACAGCCAAATCCTGATGCTCACCTAAAGTCTGATCATCAGCATCATGATTCAGAGAAGATGTTGTTGATAACTCTGGAGTTTGAACAGCATCAGGAACAGGTGTTGTAGAAGGATTAGTTGCTGGTGGAGCTTCTATGAAAAGTATGTCAGGCACAACCATATTCTGAATATCAATTTCAGCATTTAGGCCTGGATCAACAGGAGATACAGACTTTTGAACAGGAGACACAGATGGTGTATTGGCTTTTTCAGTAGCAGCTTCCTTAGATGGAGTTGATGGAGAAGAAGTGACTGGAGCAAATTCCTTGTCTTGTGAGATCAGAGATTCCTGATCCCCTTCCTTAGCTGCTTCCTCTTCATTATCTGAAACTGGCCTTTTTGCCCTCTGTTTCTGGTATCTCTTTGTTGATTTGGATTCCTTGGGAGTTTCAGGAACTGTCATTCTTCTAAGCCTTTTGAGAAGCCTAGATCCCCCAATTCCAGAATCCTTCTGAGAAGTCTTTTTCTCAGCTTCACTTACAACAGGTTCTGAAGAAGGAACCTGTTCCTCAGTATTAGATTCATCTCTCAAGGTAATCCTCCTTCTCTTTTGAGGTGTTTGAGGAACAATTTTTG
Organism: Apium graveolens; assembly: GCF_009905375.1. NCBI lineage: Eukaryota > Viridiplantae > Streptophyta > Magnoliopsida > Apiales > Apiaceae > Apium > Apium graveolens. Next base: position 53,759,462 of record NC_133653.1, read on the forward strand.
TCCTGTTTGGCTTGGAGGAAGAAGGCTTCACAGTAGGTGCTGAGGCTGAGGGTTGTTCAGTCTGTGAAGTGGAGAGATAGGATTTGAGATATGTCCTGAGGGTAGGTTGAGTAGAATGAGTGGTAGGTGCTGAGGATTATGGTTTTTGGGTGTTTGTGGTTGGTTGGACATCAGAGTAAACAGATCTATAAGTATGAGGATCAGCATTTACTAAGATCTGTTTTACAGACTGAGGAATCTGTAATGGTCTAACCACTGATTTCTTAGTATCAGCATTTACCAGGTCATTAAAGTATCATTTTGCAACTCTAAAAGGTGGGGTTGAGGAACTTATTAATTGAGGTTCATCAGTACAAAAAGTATATATAAGTTGACAGAATCTAGCAAAATAGACAACATTCCTATCCTCTGTCATCTTATCCCTAATAAAACCAATTATTCCAGTTGCAAAACCAAAATGAGTTTGATGGATAATAGCATACCCTATGTGCTGACTCAGAATTGGGATAGCATCAAAATTCGAACATTTATTCCCAAAAGCTTTGGTGATGCAGTCGAAGAAGAAGCTCCATTCTCTTCTGATATGAGCCCGTTTCAACTACCCAAGTTTTGCCAAACTCCGTTCATACCCCAAATTTGCCATTAACTCCTGAAGAGCTGATTCTTCTGGAATTGAAAAAGTACAACCTTCTGGGAGATGTAGAGCTTTGCGTATTGTACCAGGAGTGACTGCATAAGATGAATCACCCACTTCGAAAACAATACTAGGAGTGCCATGTTTACCACCATCATCAAAATGCCCAGTCCGCCAAAACGTCAGAACTTGTTGGCTCGAAAAGACTGAAGGCTGGGTCAGTGCATACCCAATCTCACTGTGTGCAAGAAGATCTTGCACAAAATGCAATTCAGATGGAGCTTCAGCATGATCAAGAATTGCAGCATAGTTGTTTGGAACAAACTTAGCTCCATCAATGATTAAATCCTTAGGTGCCATGTGAAAAATTGAGTCCTAGCTAAGAAGCCTGACAAAGCTGATGATGAAGAAAAACAGGAAGAAGACGAGATTAAATCATTTCTTCTTCCTACTCTCGACAAACAGAATGGCGAGTCGGATGATTCGCTCTTGTTGGCGGAGAGCTTCCAGCCTTTCCTCCTCCAATCGCTCTAGATGGCGATGGTAGTCCATATAGAAGAACAGGAGGTGGGTCAGTACCTCCTGTGGGACAGAGTCCCATATCTCCTCAAGAATGGACGTGACGTGCCATTCCTGCTGCCAGTCGGCACAGCTTAGCTCCATATTGAAGTTTTGGTAGTTCAAAAACATGTTGTATCTGACCATTTTGTTTTTGAAAGAAAAAGTATGAAGGTAAGTTTGTGAGAAAGAATTTGATGGGAAGGCTGATGTAAAGAGGCTGTTTATATAGGCAAGAGAATGCCAGGAGACACAAAGGTTTTTAATGCTGACAGGTAGAATTAATTCTACCTCGTCTCCCCAGACTTGGAAAAAGAATAACATTCATTGGAAAGAGAAAACATGGTTTAATGCGCACAAGACACAAGTAAAAGTTGACTGTTCAAGTACGAGTACCATTAATCCTAACCATAGTGACTATTAATCTTCCACTTCACATGTTCTAGATTGTACCGAGACTGTTATCAAATTTTATCCACAGATAAGTCAAGTAAAGAATTTAGACTGTAATATCAAAACTTAGACTTATTTCAGAACTAATAGTCATCAGAACATAATTTCTTAACTCGAAAAAGGAATGCCTATCTTAGTAAATCCTCATACAAGTGCTGAGTTATACTCTTCAGAACTTAATCGTCAGAATATGCAACCAGAACTTGTCCTCAGAGTTAGTGCAAAATGTCACAATGACTGTTTATCTAAAACAACATAGACCACCACAGTAATTTTCATCATTCAGATGGAGTGATTAGTGTGTGCATCAAGCTAAATAGCAAACAAAGAGTAAAGTCTGATTCACTTCAGTATATCTTAGAAATAAGGCATAACTAAAATTTTGCTAAAGAGCTGTCATTATCCTGAAACCTACTGATGAATGAGTTCATGCTTGAGTCCACCTCAACTGTTTTGTGCTAATTTTATGCATCTTTTTAAATTCTATTTTATAGTGGCTTCTCAGTGTAAGTGAGTCACGACTGCTTATCAGAATTTATGCTATTATCAGAGTATTTCTCCAGTAATCATAGAGTGTGAAAAGTCACCAAGAAAATATTTTGCTTTTCTAATGCATATTTACTTAATACCAGCAATGCACTTGGGTCATCCCTTCCATATTTTTGCTCTAGATCTCAAAGGAGTACCTGATTTTTATTCTTTGATCCTTTTTCTTTTTATAAGTGAGGTTTATCAGCACTTAGTACATTCAGCAGTTTTACTAGTATCAGAACTTAACAGATGAGTAGCATTATTCTAATTTGTGACTTAGTAATAAGATAAACAAAGTAAACTCAACTAAGCTCAATTATCAGAATTTGCTTGTGTCATAAAATTTCCACAGAAATAATTACTTCTTACATGGGATCATTTGTTTATTGAAGACTACTAGGTCAGTATCTAGCACAGTTATCCTCATAGGATTGAATTGTTACTTAGATAGACAAATCACTTATCAGAGTTTAGAAACATATATCAGACAACAGTCAGTACTTAAAAACATTTAGCAAGTAATCACAGAAAGAGATTAAATTCGGTAAGTACTGATCATAAAGTCTGATAATACAGAACAATACTAAGCAGATTTAGAGAAAGAACCTGAAATCATTCCAAGTTCATTTACCAATCTTGTAAAAGTGGCTTCACACAGTGGTTTTGTGAAGATATCTGCTAGTTGTTGATCTGTTGGAACAAAGTGCAATTCCACTGTACCTTCATCCACATGTTCCCTTATGAAGTGGTACCTGATGCTGATGTGCTTTGTCATAGAGTGTTGAACTGGATTACCTGTCATAGCAATAACACTTTGATTATCACAGTAAATAGGGATTTTGAAATATGTTAACCCATAATCCAGTAACTGATTCTTCATCCAAATAATCTGTGCACAACAGCTTCCTGCAGCAATATACTCTGCTTCTGCAGTTGATATGGAAATTGACTTTTGTTTCTTGCTGAACCAAGAAACCAATCTGCCTCCAAGAAATTGGCAGCTTCCACTTGTGATTTTCCTGTCAATTTTGCAACCTGCAAAATCTGCATCTGAGTAACCTATTAGTTTAAAATCTGATTCTCTAGAATACCACAATCCCAGATCAGCTGTTCCTTTAAGATACTTAAAGATTCTTTTCACAGCTGTTAAGTGAGGTTCTCTTGGATCTGCTTGAAATCTTGCACAAAGACAGGTAGCATACATGATATCAGGCCTACTAGCAGTTAGATAGAGTAGAGAGCCAATCATACCTCTGTAGTCAGTAATATCTACTGATTTACCAGTATCCTTATCCAGTTTTGTTGCAGTGGCCATGGGAGTGGATGCACTTGAACAATCTTGCATTCCAAATTTCTTCAGCAAGTTTCTGGTGTACTTGGTTTGACAAATAAAAGTGCCTTCTTCATTCTGCTTGACTTGAAGGCCCAGAAAATAGCTAAGTTCCCATATCATACTCATCTGATATCTTGACTGCATTAGTTTGGCAAACTTCTTGCAAAGTTTGTCATTTATAGACATAAAAATGATATCATCAACATAAATCTGGACCAGAAGTAAGTCCTTTCCATGGTTGAGGTAGAACAGTGTTTTGTCTATTGTTCCTCTGTTGAATCCACTTTCCAGAAGAAACTGAGCTAAAGTCTCATACCATGCTCTAGGAGCTTGCTTAAGTCCATAAAGTGCTTTATCAAGCCTGTAGACATAATCTGGATGTTTGGAATCTACAAAGCCTGGAGGTTGTTCAACATATACCTCCTCCTCCAATTCTCCATTGAGAAAAGTACTTTTCACATCCATTTAAAAGACAGTAAACTTTTTGTGAGCAGCATAAGCCAAAAATATCCTTATGGCTTCTAACCTAGCAACTGGTGCAAATATTTCATCATAATCAATTCCCTCTTGTTGAGAATATCCTTTTGCAACCAGCCTTGCCTTATTCCTTGTAATTATGCCATCACTGTCAGTTTTGTTTCTGAATACCCACTTTGTACCAACAACAGATCTATTCTTTGGTCTTGGCACTAGGGTCCAGACTTTGTTTCTTTCAAATTCATTTAACTCTTCCTACATTGCTTGCACCCAATCAGCATCTTGAAGAGCTTCTTCCACTTTCTTTGGCTCAGTCTGAGAGAGAAAAGAATTGTAGAGACATTCATTTGAAGTACCTGTTCTAGTTCTGACACCTGCATCAGGATTTCCAATTATCAAATCAGGTGTATGTGATTTTGTCCACTTCCTTGCAGATGGAAGGTTTTCTCCAGAACTGGATGCTCCCCCATGATCCATGCTGTCTTCATTTTCATTATCTGATACTCCCCCTGAAACTATGCTCTCTGAGTTGGATTCTTCAGTATTTAGATTTTCAGCACTATCAGAACTTGGCTTATCAGAACTTGACGAATCAGAACTTGAAGAGCCAGATGTATGTTCTGATGTTTCTTGAGATGTGGTAGGATCTTGAGTATGCTCCCCCTGCATAGGTGCATCTTCCTTTGACGTAGTCACCACAGTTTCAATAACATCATAGTTTAATCCATCAGAATTTACAGTATCAGGACTTAGACTGTCAGGATTTTCAGTATCAGAATTTGAGTCTTCATTTCCAAATCTCAGCTGATCATGGTCAATGAAATCTTCAAGACCAGTAATCTTCTTGTCATCAAAAGAGAAATTGATAGATTCCATGACCACTTTTGTTCTCAAATTATAGACTCTGAAGGCTTTTGTGGAAAGTGGATATCCAACAAAGATTCCTTCATCAGCTTTTAGATCAAACTTGGATAGCTGTTCAGGATGAGTCTTGAGAACAAAACACCTGCATCCAAATACATGAAAGTATTTCAGATTTGGCTTCTTTTTCTTCACCATCTCATATGGTGTTTTTTCATGCATGTTAATGAGTGTTGCATTTTGAGTAAAACAAGCAGTCTGCACAGCTTCAGCCCAGAAATAGGTTGGAAGCTTTGCTTCTTCAAGCATTGTTCGTGCAGCTTCAATGAGAGTTCTATTCTTCCTTTCAACAACTCCATTTTGCTGTGGAGTTCCAGGAGCAGAAAATTCCTGCTTTATTCCATGGTTTTTGCAGAACTCTTCCATTATCAAATTCTTGAACTCAGTGCCATTATCACTCCTTAAAATTTTCACAGAATCTTTGACCAATTTATCCAAATGTTTGACATGATCAATCAAGATAGATGCAGTTTCACTTTTTGTGTGCAAGAAATACACCCATGTGTATCTGGTGAACTCATCCACTATGACCAATGCATATTTCTTCTTTGCAATAGACATGACATTCACTGGACCAAATAGATCAACATGTAGTAGATGATAAGGATCAAGAATTGGTGATTCAGTCTTGCTCTTGAATGAAGATTTTCTTTGTTTGGTCTTCTGACAGGAATCACAAAGGCCATCAGGAGCAAATACTGACTTTGGCAGTCCTCTCACAAGATTTTTCTTGACTAGTTCATTTATATTGTTGAAATTTAAATGAGAGAGTTTCTTGTACCAATTCCAGCTTTCTTCAATTGATGCTCTACTCATCAGACAGATTTCAGAACCATCAGTACTTGTTGAAAGCTTAGCTTCATAAATGTTACCACGCCTGTATCCTTTCAGAACAACTTTGCCTTTAGATTTACTCACAATTTCACAGTGTTCTTCAAAGAAATCAACATGATAACCTCTGTCACATATTTGACTTATACTCAGCAGATTATGTTTAAGTCCTGAGACCAGAGCTACTTCTTTAATTATGACATTTCCAAGATTGATATTGCCATATCCCAATGTTTTTCCAATGTGGCCATCTCCATAAGAAACACTTGGGCCAGCTTTCTCCACAAAGTCTGATAGCAGGGCCTTATTTCCAGTCATATGTCCTGAACATCCACTGTCCAGAACTAGAATATTTTTCCTGTTGCCCTGCAATCACAAAGACCACTAATTATTAATTTTAAGGACCCAGACTTGCTTGGATCCTTTGGCCTTATTAAGTTTGTTAACATTTGCAGCGGATTTAGCATCAGAGTTTATGTTAATAATTTTCTTATCAGAACTTACACTATCAGACTTTGAATCAAAATTTATACTAGAAGGAACAATGGAAACTTTCTTCAAAGAAGGTTTTATTTGATAATAATCATAGTACAAACTATGATATTCCTTACAAGTATCAATGGAATGTCATAAACTACCACAATGAAAACAAGGATTTTGTGGTTTGTATCTAATAGACTGACTCTTAACTCCTGATTTTGAAGGTAAGGAGTTAATATTCTTATTCTTCCTGCAAAAAGAAGCCAGATGGTTAGAACTTCCACAGTTATGACCTGTTTTCCTAGGAGCATCAGGAACAGGTTTATAAACATTGCTTTTATTCACACCTTCCTTTCCATTCCTATTTTTCCTAGGTGATTTTACCTTGTTTGCATTCTTGACATCTTTCAGCTTATGCTTAAGCTGCTTCTTTGTCATTAAGCCTATGTTCACTTCAGCTGTCTTTTCCTGTTTTAGTTTGTTAGAAGTTGATTCCTCTTTAACTTCTGATTTCTCATTTTCAGACTTTACAGTTACAAACTTAACAGGTTTTAACTTTGGCTTTTGCTTAACAACAGGCTTAATCTCTTCAGTTCCTTTATCATTCTTATCTTCTCCATAACCTAAGCCTTCTTTCCAGTTTCCACTACTTAGCAAATTTTGAGTTGTTTTGCCAGAGTTAGTCCAAGTCCTGATAATCTCTCTTTCCTTTTCTAACTCAGTTTTTAGAGATTCATTCATTTTTAGTACTTCATCCCTAACATAAAAAGCATCATCTCTATCCTTCTGAGTTTGATGGAACATGACTAACTCTTTTTCTAAGAAATCATTTCTTTTCTTAAAAGAAAGATTTTCAGAAGTTAATCTTTCACATGTTAAAGTTTGATCTCTATAACTAACAAACATGGTTTTAAGATATCTTCTCAACTCATTAATATCATCAGTATGAAAAGCATAAGTAGTTTGAGGTACTTTTGTTTCAGCAGCTTCAGAACTGCTCTCAGCACTTTCTTTATCAGCATTTGCCATCAATGCATAGTTCTCCTCACTTTCAGATTCTGAGGTGTCTGTCCAGAATTTCTGCTTTGTGATAAGAGCCTTGCCTTTGTCACCCTTTTCCTTCTTGCAATCAGGAGATATGTGGCCTTTCTCACCAAAATTATAGCATTTAACATTGGTATAATCTCCTCTGTTAGACTTTCCTCCTCTGCTTTCAGATCTTCTGAAATTCTTCTTGTCAGAACTTATGCCTTTCCTGGAAAACTTCTTTCCCGTCCTGAACTTCCTGTACGCAATCTTTATGATTCCTTTCACCATAAGAGCACACAGCTTCATCATCTCCTCATCAGCATCAGTCTCAGGCAAGCTTTCAGAATCTGAGTCATCATCACTTTCAGAACTTGATGACTCAGTTTCAGACTTTATGACAAGATCTTTACCCTTGTCTTTCCTTGAGGAAGCTGCTTTGGGGGATTCTTCTTCAGCCTTAAGAGCAACTGTCCTTGACTTTCCTCCTTTCCTCTTGCTTCTTTGTTCCATCTCAAGCTCATGAGTCTTGAGCATTCCATAGATTTCATCAAGAGTTGTTTCATCAAGATTGTAGTTGTCTCTTATTGTCGTTGCCTTCAAATCCCAGCATTCAGGAAGAGCTAACAGGAATTTAAGGTTTGAATCTTCAAGATCATACTCTTTATCAACCAATGACAAATCATTCAAAATTTTGACAAATCTATCATATAAATCATTCAATGACTCATTAGTCCTTGAGTCAAAATGTTCATACTCTTGAGTGAGTATTATCTTCCTGTTCTTCTTAATTGTGTCAGTTCCCTGACACCTTGTTTCCAGAGCATCCCATATCTCCTTAGCAGTCTTGCAGTTGATTACCCTGTTTGACATTACATTATCAATGGCACTATGCAGTAAGTGTCGTACCTTAGCATCCTTAGCAATTGATGCTATATTTTCAACAGTATAATCACTCTTCTCTTTGGTACGGACTTTGCTGCTTCACCTGCAACTGCAACAGCGAGCTTGGTTGGTTTGTGAGGCCCTTCCTTAATTCTATCAAGGTATTCTGGATCTGTTGCTTCCAGGAACATGGTCATCCTTACCTTCCATATGGGATATTCAGATGGTCTCAGTATGGGAACTCTGATGATCTCATACCGACTCTGAATTTGTGTCTTTGGTGGTTCCTCAGTTTTGGTAGGCTTAGTTGGAGTTTCTGTTTCCGACATGATTGTGTTTGGATCTTTAACTGTATGTGTGTTAACAGATAAGATCTGATACCACTTGTTAGGTCACACACACTGTAGAGGGGGGGGGGTGAATACAGTGTATTATACAATCAAATCGATATTAAGTAACAAAAAACAAACTTTATTGAAACAATAAATTCTGTTACAGTGTGGAACTGTTACCTCTTAGTGATGAACAAATATCACGAGAGCTGCTAGGGTTACAATGAATAATCTTCTCGAATATGATAACACTTATAGTGTAAACCCTATGTCTGTGTTTATATACTACACAGTTACAAGATAATCGCTTATTGATATGGAAAATAATTCTGCTTCCTAAAATATATCAATCAGATATCTTTTCATCCAAGTATTCCATTCTTCACGGAATTCCTTCTTCATGCATATCTCTTCTTATGTTTATCTTGATCTTCTTTCCTTTAATCAGCTACTGTCCTTATCTGATCGTCCTTCAGCACTTAAGTTCTGATATCTAACTTCTGATGATTATCTCCTGATAATATAAGTACTGATATCCTTAAGTCCTGACTTCCAGTATAAGTACTGATCAACAGTTAAGTACTGATTTGTCCTGTTAAGTAAGATCTGAAATCTAAACATAAATTATATTAGCCATGACATTATCAAATATATCTAACAAGATAAACATAAGAAGAGATATGCATGAAGAAGGAATTCTATAAAGAATAGAATACTTGGAAGAAAAGATATCTGATTGATATATTTTAGGAAGCAGAATTATATTCCATATCAATTAGCGATTATCTTGTAACTGTGTAGTATATAAACACAGACATAGGGTTTACACTATAAGTGTTATCATATTCGAGAAGATTATTCATTGTAACTCTAGCATCTCTCGTGATATTTGTTCATCACTGAGAGGTAACAGTTCCATACTATAACAGAGTTTATTGTTTCAATAAAGTTTGTTTTCTAGTTACTTGAAATATTAAAAGTTCGATTTGATTGTATTTTTACACTGTATTCACCCCCTCTACAGTGTGTGTGACCTAACAAGTGGTATCAGAGCCTATCTGTTAACGCACATACAGTTAAAGATCCAAACACAATCATGTCTGACACAGAAACTCCAACTAAGCCTACCAAAACTGAAGAACCTCCAAAGACAAAAATTCAAAGTTGGTATGAAACCATCAGAGTTCCCATACTGAGACCATCTGAATATGTCATATGGAAGGTGAGGATGACCATGTTTCTGGAAGCTACAGATCCAGAATATCTTGATAGAATCAAGGAAGGACCTCACAAACCAACCAAGCTCGCTGTTGCAGTTGCAGGTGAAGCAGCAAAGACCGTACCAAAGGAGAAGAGTGATTATACTGCTGAAGATATCGCATCAATTGCTAAGGATGCTAAGGTACGACACTTACTGCATAGTGCCATTGATAATGTAATGTCAAACAGGGTAATTAACTGCAAGACTGCTAAGGAGATATGGGATGCTCTGGAAACAAGGTGTCAGGGAACTGATACAATTAAGAAGAATAGGAAGACAATACTCACTCAAGAGTATGAACACTTTGACTCAAAGGCTAATGAGTCATTGACTGATTTATATGATAGATTTGTCAAACTCTTGAATGATCTGTCACTGGTTAATAAGGAGTATGATCTTGAAGATTCAAACCTTAAATTCCTGTTAGCTCTTCCTGAATGTTGGGATTTGAAGGCAACAACAATAAGAGACAACTACAGTCTTGATGAAACAACTCTTGATGAAATTTATGGAATGCTCAAGACTCATGAACTTGAGATGGAACAAAGAAGCAAGAGGAAAGGAGGAAAGTCAAGGACAGTTGCTCTTAAGGCTGAAGAAGAATCCCCTAAGGCAGCTACCTCAAGGAAAGACAAGGGTAAAGCTCTTTTCACAAAGTCTGATACTGATGATATTAATGAGTTGAGAAGATATCTTAAAACCATGTTTGTTAGTTATAGAGATCAAACTTTAACATGTGAAAGATTAACTTCTGAAAAACTTGCTTTTAAGAAAAGAAATGATTTCTTAGAAAAAGAGTTAGTTATGTTCCATCAAACTCAGAAGGATAGAGATGATGCTTTTTATGTTAGGGATGAAGTGCTAAAAATGAATGAATCTCTAAAAACTGAGTTAGAAAAGGAAAGAGAAATAATCAGGACTTGGACTAACTCTGGCAGAACAACTCAAAATTTGCTAAGTAGTGAAATTTGGAAAGAGGGCTTAGGTTATGGAGAGGATAAGAATGATAAAGGAACTGTAGAAATTAAGCCTGTTGTTAAGCAAAAGCCAAAGTTAAAACCTGTTAAGTTTGTAACTGTAAAGTCTGATAATGATAAATCAGAAGTTAAAGAGGGATTAACTTCTGACAAACTAAAACAGGAAAAGACAGCTGAAGTAAACATAGGCTTAATGACTAAGAAGCAGCTTAAGCATAAGCTGAAAGATGTTAAGAATGCAAACAAGGTAAAATCACCTAGGAAAAATAGGAATGGAAAGGAAGGTGTGAATAAAAGCAATGATTATAAGCCTGTTCCTGAAGCTCCTAGGAAAACGTGTCATAACTGTGGAAGTTCTAACCATCTGGCTTCTTTTTGCAGGAAGAATAAGAACATAAACTCCTTACTTTCAAAGTCAGGAGTTAAGAGTCAGTATGTTAGATATAAGCCACAAAATCCTTGTTTTCATTGTGGTAGTTTATGGCATTCCATTTATACTTGTAAGAAATATCATAGTTTGTACTATGATTATTATCAAATAAAACCTTCTTTAAAGAAAGTTTCCATTGTTCCTTCTAGTATAAATTCTGATACAAAGTCTGATAGTATAAATTCTGATAAGAAAAATGTTAACATAAACTCTGATGTTAAATCCGCTGCAAATGTTAAAAAACTTGATAAGGCCAAAGGATCCAAGCAAGTCTGGGTCCTTAAAACTAATCATTAGTGGTCTTTGTGATTGCAGGGCAACAGGAAAAATATTCTAGTTCTGGACAGTGGATGTTCAGGACATATGACTGGAAATAAAGCCCTTCTATCAGACTTTGTGGAGAAAGCTGGCTCAAGTGTTTCTTATGGAGATGGCAACATTGGAAAAACATTGGGATATGACAATATCAATCTTGGGAATGTCATCATTAAAGAAGTAGCTCTGGTCTCAGGACTTAAACACAATCTGATGAGTATAAGTCAAATCTGTGACAGAGGTTATCATGTTGATTTCTTTGAAAAACACTGTGAAGTTGTGAGTAAATCCAAAGGCAAAGTTGTTCTGAAAGGATACAGGCGTGGTAACATTTATGAAGCTAAGCTTTCAACAAATACTGATGCTTCTGCAATCTGTCTAATGAGTAGAGCATCAATTGAAGAAAGCTGGAATTGGCACAAGAAACTCTCTCATTTAAATTTCAATAATATAAATGAACTATTCAAGAAAGATCTTGTGAGAGGACTGCCAAAGTTAGTATTTGCTCCTGATGGCCTTTGTGATTCTTGTCAGAAGGCCAAACAAAGAAAATCTTCATTCAAGAGCAAGACTGAATCATCAATTCTTGAGCCTTATCATCTACTACATGTTGATCTATTTGGTCCAGTGAATGTCATGTCTATTGCAAAGAAGAAATATGCGTTGGTCATAGTGGATGAGTTCACCAGATACACATGGGTGTATTTCTTGCACACAAAAAGTGAAACTGCATCTATCTTGATTGATCATGTCAAACATCTGGATAAATTGGTCAGAGATTCTGTGAAAACCATAAGGAGTGATAATGGCACTGAGTTCAAGAATTTGATAATGGAAGAGTTCTGCAAAAACCATGGAATTAAGCAGGAATTTTCTGCTCCTGGAACTCCACAGCAAAATGGAGTTGTTGAAAGGAAGAATAGAACCCTCATTGAAGCTGCACGTACAATGCTTGAAGAAGCAAAGCTTCCAACCTATTTCTGGGCTGAAGCTGTGTAGACTGCTTGTTTTACTCAAAATGCATCACTCATTAACAAGCATGAAAAAACACCATATGAGATGGTGAAGAAAAAGAAGCCAAATCTGAAGTACTTTCATGTATTTGGATGCAAGTGTTTTGTTCTCAAGACTCATCCTGAACAGCTATCCAAATTTGATCTAAAAGCTGATGAAGGAATCTTTGTTGGATATCCACTTTCCACAAAAGCCTTCAGAGTCTATAATTTGAGAACAAGAGTGGTCATGGAATCTATCAATGTCTCTTTTGATGACAAGAAGATTACTGGTCTTGAAGATTTTATTGATCATGATCAGCTGAGATTTGAAAATGAAGACTCAAATTCTGATACTGAAAATCCTGACAGTCTAAGTCCTGATACTGTAAACTCTGATGTTATTGAAACTGTGGTGACTACGCCAAAGGAAGATGCACCTATGCAGGGGGAGCATACTCAAGATCTTACCACATCTCAAGAAGCATCAGAACATACATCTGGCTCTTCAAGTTCTTATTCGTCAAGTTCTGATAAGCCAAGTTCTGATAGTTCTGAAAATCTAAATTTTGAAGAATCCAACTCAGAGAGCATAGTTTCAGGGGGAGCATCAAAAAATGAAAATGAAGACAGCATGGATCATGGGGGATCATCTAGTTCTAGAGAAAACCTTCCATCTGCAAGGAAGTGGACTAAATCACATACACATGATTTGATAATTGGAAATCCTGATACAGGTGTCAGAACTAGAACAGGTACTTCAAACGAATGTCTTTACAATTCTTTTCTCTCTCAGAGTGAGCCAAAGAAAGTGGAAGAAGCTCTTCAAGATTTTAATTGGGTGCAAGCAATGCAGGAAGAGTTAAATGAATTTGAAAGAAACAAAGTCTGGACCCTAGTGCCAAGACCAAAGAATAGATCTGTTGTTGGTACAAAGTGGGTATTCAGAAACAAAACTGACAGTGATGGCATAATTACAAGGAATAAGGCAAGGCTGGTTGTAAAAGGATATTCTCAACATGAGGGAATTGATTATGATGAAACATTTGCACCAGTTGCTAGGTTAGAAGCCATAAGAATATTTTTGGCTTATGCTGCTCACAAAAAGTTTATTGTCTTTCAAATGGATGTGAAAAGTGCTTTTCTCAATGAAGAATTGGAGGAGGAAGTTTATGTTGAACAACCTTCAGGATTTGTAGATTCCAAACATCCAGATTATGTCTACAGGCTTGATAAAGCACTTTATGGGCTTAAGCAAGCTACCAGAGCATGGTATGAGACTTTAGCTCAGTTTCTTCTGGAAAGTGGATTTAACAGAGGAACTATAGAAAAAACACTGTTCTACCTCAACCATGGAAAGGACTTACTTCTGGTCCAGATTTATGTTGATGATATCATTTTTGGGTCTACAAATGACAGACTTTGCAAGAAGTTTGCCAAACTGATGCAGTCAAGGTATCAGATGAGTATGATTGGGGAACTTAGCTATTTTCTGGGCCTTCAAGTCAAGCAGAATGAAGAAGGCACCTTTATTTGTCAAACTAAGTACACCAGAAACTTGCTGAAGAAATTTGGAATGCAAGATTGTTCAAGTGCATCCACTCCCATGGCCACTGCAACAAAACTGGATAAGGATACTGGTAAATCAGTAGATATTACTGATTACAGAGGTATGATTGGCTCTCTACTCTATCTAACTGCTAGTAGACCTGATATCATGTATGCTACCTGTCTTTGTGCAAGATTTCAAGCAGATCCAAGAGAACCTCACTTAACAGCCGTGAAAAGAATTTTCAAGTATCTTAAAGGCACAGCTGATCTGGGATTGTGGTATCCCAGAGAATCAGATTTTAAACTAATAGGTTACTCAGATGCAGATTTTGCAGGTTACGAAATTGACAGGAAAAGCACAAGTGGAAGCTGCCAATTTCTTGGAGGCAGATTGGTTTCTTGGTTTAGCAAGAAACAAGTCAATTTCCACATCAACTGCAGAAGTAGAATATATTGCTGCAGGAAGCTGTTGTGTACAGATTCTTTGGATGAAGAATCAGTTACTGGATTATGGGTTAACATATTTCAAAATCCCTATTTACTGTGATAATCAAAGTGCTATTGCTATGACAGGTAATCCAGTTCAACACTCTATGACAAAGCACATCAGCATCAGGTACCACTTCATCGGGGAACATGTGGATGAAGGTACAGTGGAATTGCACTTTGTTCCAACAGATCAACAACTAGCAGATATCTTCACAAAACCATTGTGTGAAGCTACTTTTACAAGATTGGTAAATGAACTTGGAATGGTTTCAAGTTCTTTCTCTAAATCTGCTTAGTTTTGTTCTGATGCATCAGACTTTATAATCAGTATTTACAGAATTTAATCTCTTTGTGTCTTCTGTGCTTAATTGAAAAATGTGTTTAAGTACTGACTGTTGTTTGATAAATGTTTCTAAACTCTGATAGTGATATGTCTGTTTAGGTAACTATTCAATCCTATGAGGATAACTGTGCTAGATGTTGACCTAGTACTCTTCAATAAACAAGGGATCCCATGTAAGAAGTAATTATTACTGTGGAAATCTATTGACACAAGCAAATTCTGATAATTGAGCTTAGTTGAGTTTACTTGGTCTATCTTATTACTAAGTCACAAACTAGAATATTGCTTCTCATCTGTTAAGTTCTGATGCTAGTAAATCTGTTGAATGTACTAAGTGCTGGTAAACCTCTCTTATCAAAAGAAAAAGGAAATAATCATGGATTAAAATCAGGTACTCCTTTGAGATCTAGAGTAAAAATGTGAAACGGACGACCCAAGTGTTGGTATTAAGTAAATATGCATTAGAAAAGCAAAATATTTTCTTGGTGACCTTTCACACTCTATGATTACTGGAGAAATACTCTAATAATAGCATAAATTCTGATAAGCAGTCGTGACTCACTTACACTGAGAAGCCACTGTAAAATGGAATTTAAAAAGATGCATAAAATTAGCACAAAATAGTTGAGGTGGACTCAAGCATGGACTCATTCAACAGTAGGTTTCAGAATAATGACAACTCTTTAGCAAAGTTTTAGTTATGCTTTATTTCTAAGATGTACTGAACTGAATCAGACTTTACTCTTTGTCTGATATTTAGCTTAATGCACACACTAACCATTCCATATGAATGATGAAAATCACTGTGGTGATCTATATTGTTTTAGATGAATAGTCATTGTGTCACATTGCACAAATTCTGAGGACAAGTTCTGATTGCATGTTCTGATGATTAAGTTCTGAAGAATATAAATCAGAATTTGTGTGAGGACTTACTAAGATAGGCATTCCTTTTTCGAGTTAAGAAATTATGTTCTGATGACTGTTAAGTTCTGATATAAGTCTAAGTTCTGATATTACAGTCTGATTCTTTACTTGACTTATTTGTGGATAAAATTTGACAAAAGTCTCAGTTTAAACCAGAATATGTTGAAGTGGAAGATTAATAGTCACTATAGTTAGGGATAGTGGTACTCGTACATGAACAATCAACTTTTACTTGCTTCTTGTGCGCATTAAACCATGTTTTCTCTTTCCAATGAATGTTTTTCTTTTTCCAAGTCTGGGGAGACGAGGTAGAATTAATTATACCTGTAAGCATTAAATTTCCTTGCATCTCCTGGCATTCTCTTGCCTATATAAGCAACCACTTTACATCAGCCTTCCCATCAAATCTTTTATCACAAACTCACCTTCATAATCTTTATATCAAAAAACCATGGTCAATTACAATATGTTTTTGAACTACGAAACATTCAACATGGAGCTGAGCTGTGCCGATTGGCAGCAGGAATGGCACGTTACTACCATTCCTGATGAGATATGGGACTCCGTTCCCCAGGAGGTACTCACCCACCTCCTGTTCTTCTACATGGACTACCATCACCATCTGGAGCGATTGGAGGAGGAAAGGCTGGAAGCTCTCCGCCAGCAAGAGCGAATCATACGACACGCTATTCTGTTTGTCGAGAGTAGGAAGAAGAAATGATTTATTTTCTTCTTCCTGTTTTTCTTCATCATCAGCCTTGCCCTGCTTCTTGAGCTAGGACAAAGGCTGTTGACGTTAGGTTTAGCAGCTTAGGGAAATCTTGTACAAGTTCTGATGTAATTTAAATTTCATGAATGTATTCTCTTGATATATTAATGAAATTTGTTTTTGTTTCAAGATCTTGTCTCTGAGATATTTCGTAATGCATTGATAAATCCTGATACATATTCATATTCTGATGACCATATAAATTTTGTTTTAACTTAAGTTCTGATTTTACTTCTTCCTGTTTTTCTTCATCATCAGCCTTGCCCTGCTTCTTGAGCTAGGACAAAGGCTGTTGACGTTAGGTTTAGCAGCTTAGGGAAATCTTGTACAAGTTCTGATGTAATTTAAATTTCATGAATGTATTCTCTTGATATATTAATGAAATTTGTTTTTGTTTCAAGATCTTGTCTCTGAGATATTTCGTAATGCATTGATAAATCCTGATACATATTCATATTCTGATGACCATATAAATTTTGTTTTAACTTAAGTTCTGATTTTATTTTATCAGTACTTGCTCATCTGATTTATTATGGTCATTTTCACTCGGATTTTTTTTTCTCAGAATATTGATGTTGCAGTGAAAAAAAATTAAATAAATGGGAACAGTTTCAATTTTGAATTAAAACTGTTTCACCTTGATTAATGGAATAACTTGGTAAGTGGAACGGTTTTTCCTTGAAAAACTGCAAGTGGGTAAGTAATGATTACTGTTTTCTCGTGCCCATTAACTATTCGTTTTTACTGCATGTCTGACAGGTGTCCAACGGTTACAAATTTTTTCAAAAGTATAAGTAAGACAGAGAGAGGATTTTTTAATCTTTTATTTCCTTTCACACTTTTTCTCTCTATTTGCTTTTACTCTGTTTCTTCTTCTAACGTTGGTTTTTCATATAGATATTCTATCAAACACCTAACAGGCACTTATACATCTCGATTAATTTCATGGCACCTAAGGATTTAATCATTGATGGAGCTAAATTTGTTCCAAACAACTATGCTGCAATTCTTGATAATGCTGAAGCTCCGTCTGAATTGCATTTTGTGCAAGATCTTCTTGCACACAGTGAAATCGGGTATGCATTGACCCAACCTTCAGTATTCTCAAGCCAACAAGTTCTGACACTTTGGAGGACTGGAAACTTTGATAATGGTGGTCAACATGGTACTCCTAGTATTGTTTTCGAAGTGGGTGATTCTCCATATGCAGTCACTCCTGGTACAATACGCAAGGCTCTACATCTCCCAGAAGGATGTACTTTTTCAATTCCAGAGGAATCAGCTCTTCAGGAGTTAATGGCCTGTTGGGGGTATGAACAAAGTTTGGCAAAGCTTGGGCAGTTGAAACGGGCTCATATCAGAAGGGAATGGAGTTTCTTCTTCGACTGCATCACTAAAGCTTTTGGGAACAAGTGTTCAAATTTTGATTCCATCCCCATAATGAGTCAGCACATCGGGTATGCCATTATAAACCAAACTCATTTTGATTTTGCAACTGCTATAATAGGTTTTATTGGGGATAGGATGACAGAGGATAGGAATGTTGTCTACTTTGCTAGATTCTGTCAACTTATATATACTTTTTGTACTGATGAACCTCACTTAGTCAGTTCCTTAACTCCACCTTATAAGGTTGCAAAACGATACTTTAATGACCTGGTAAATGCTGACACTAAGAAACCAGTGGTTAGACCTTTACAGATTCCTCAGTCTGTAAAACAGATTTTAGTAAATGCTGATCTTGATTCCTATAGATCCGTTTATCCTGATGTCCAACCAACAACCACCTCCCATACACCACAATAACCATCAGAACATACCACTCATTCTACTCAACCAACCCTCAGGCAATATATCAAATCCTATCTCTCCACTTCACAGACAGTTCAACCCTCATCCTCAGCACCTACTGTGAAGCCTTCATCTTCCAAGCCTAAGAGGATAAAGACTGTTCCTCAAACACCTCAAAAGAGAAGGAGGATTGCTTTGAGAGATGAGTCTGACAGTGAGGAACAGGTTTCTACATCAGAACCTGTTGTCAAAGAAGCTGAGAAAGTGACTTCTCAGAAGGATTCTGGAATTGGGGGATCTAGGCTTCTCAAGAGGCTTAAAAGAATGACTGTTCCTGACACTCCCAAGGAATCCATATCTACAAAGAGATACAAGAAACAGAGGGCAAAAGGCCAGTTTCAGATGATGAAGAAGCTGCAGCTCAGGAAGGAGATCAGGAATCTCTGATCTCACAAGAAAAGGAATCTGCTAAAGTCACTACTTCTCCATCAACTCCAACTCAGGACACTGTTCCTGAACAGGCCAACACACCATCTGTGTCTCCTGTTCAAAAGTCTGTATCTCCTGTTAATACAGGCACAAGTGCTGATATTGATATCCAGACCTTGGTTGTGCCTGAAGTAATTCTCTTAGAAGCTCCAACAGCAACTAATCCATCAACAACACCTGTTACTGATGCTGCTCTAAATCCAGACTTCTCTCCTACACCTTCTCTGCATCTAGATGCTGATGATCAGAATATAGGTGAGCATCAGGATATGGCTGTTGATCAGAACTTAGAACCAGATCAGCAATTAGAGGATGATGAAGCCTCCATTGTTATTCACACTGATGTTTTATCAGAAGATACTGATTCTGTAAGTTCTAATGCTGCAAATGCTGGAGATACTCGTGATGCTGCTCCAAATACAGATGCTGATGAAGCAGGTCCTTCAGGACATGCTCCTCAACAAACTATTCTTAAATCTGAACTTGTTAAGAAGTTTTTTACCAGAGAAGCACCAGTGCCTTGGAGTGAAACTCCTGCAGGACAGGAGTGGACTAAGGAATGGAACTCAATTTCCTGTGTTCCAAATACAAAGTATCTTGCTGAGCACTTGACAAAAGCTGATGAAATGTTAAATTCTGATGATTTCAAAACCCAGCTTAGAGTCACTGCATTGAGTACTAAACATCTACAAGGTCTCCATTCAACTACTCATGCAGAGCTACACAAGATTCAGGAAGAATTCATCAAATAGGACCAAATTCAGAAAATTGACAAGAAAAAGTTCTTCCAACCTACCTTTGACAGGATTGCTTATATTGAGAAGACTCAAGAGAAACAACAAGCTCAGATTGATGATATTCTGAAAAATCAAGCTTCTCAGCAATCTCAACTTACTGAAATCCAAGCCTCAGTGGAATTGCTTATCTCTCTTCTACTACCTGCTGATGCCAACAAGGGGGAGAAAGTAATTAAGTCGAAATGCAAGACTGGCAAGACACTGAAAGGGAAGGATGATGAAAAGGATGATCAAGGAAACTCTGGAATGGGTAGAGGTCATAGTCAAGGTAGAGGTTTTTTATCAAGAAAAGCTGAAATCACACGTCACAGGACAAGTTCTGATACTGGAAAAAGAATTAGTTCTGCTACTGGTAAAAGGATAAGTTCTGATGAACTTTTAGATCTTGATGAAGAAATGTCAAGACAGTTATTTCTTCAGGAAAATCCAGGAATGGACTTGGAGAGTTTAATGGAAGAAGAAGCCATACTTAAATCAGAAAAAGTCATATCTAAATCTGAAGCTTCTGGTAAAAAGACACTTCCAAAGATCAAAGGCATTGTGATAAAAGAAAGGACAAATATTGAAGCAACATTGGCTAAATCATAACCGCGGATAGATCCAAGATCCAAGGGTAAAGAAAAGGTTGGTGAACCTATCAAGGTTTATGTGCCTCCTGAGAATGAAGAAATCACTGATGAAAAGGATGATCTTGCTCTGACTTCAAGAAAAGTTCTTAAAACAACCTCTGACATGGCTCAAGTTGTTCAGAGTCAAGAGACAGTAAGTTCTGATACTCCAAAGAAGCAAGTAACCTCTGACATAGCTCAAGTTAACTTGATATCAGAAGTTAGACCAAAGACACTCCTACCAGGATTCACTAAAGCAAAACAGACTCAACCTTTGAAGACTGCTGCAAGTGTTTTTGAAGCAAGAGTAGTTACTGGAAAGGAAGCAAGAGATAAAACTGGATTGGGAAGTGCTGATGAAAGAAGAATATAGAACACTACCAATGATCCAACTTCCTTGAGTGAACCAGGTATTGGAGCAACTCCTGAGAGATTGAATCAACTGGAATCTGTACAAATGGTTTACCATACCTACTTGAAAGAACACATCTTGTTGTACTTTATGACAGATGGTAGGGTTTATCATATAAGGCAAAATGCCATTCCATTGAAGTATTTTGAAGAATTGGAGCATGTACTATTCTTACTTCAAGTGGATGACAGATTGACAGGAAGTGCTGCAAACTATTTGAAGGATCAGATTCAGAGACAGAAAAGGCTTTATTCTGTTAAGTCTGACAGCACATATGTTCCAAAGTACAGAGATCACAAGGGTGATATAGTTGAAATGAAGCCCAACACTGCTAAAATTATAACTACCTTTCTGGGTTACAGGACTGTGGAATTCAATCTTGAGTCTGATAAAGCTTATTTGATCAGACTGGATCAGGATATAAGGAAAGCAAAGATTAATTATCTCAGGGCTGCAATCTTTCAAATTGGTGAAGATAATGCAGAGCTTAAAGATGCTAAAAGGAGGATGATTGATGAACTTAGATATGCTGAGAGATGTTTGTTGAAGAATTATCTTAGAACAACTCCTGACATCAGAGAGATCAGAAGATGAAGCCAAGTCAAGATCTACAACTGATTAAATTCTGATATTTGTACAGACTGAAGCTGTTATCAGAAGTTAAATATTGGTCAAGCTTTAAGGACTGTAAGTTGTAGTTATCTAGTCTAATTCTCATGTATTTGTACTTAATGTTTTTGACATCATCAAATATCTATTAAACTTGTATATTATGCTAATTTACAAGTTGGGGGAGATTATTAGATATATTTGATAATGTCATGGCTAATATGATTTATGTTTAGTTTTCAGATCTTACTTAAACAGGATAAATCAGTACTTACTGGAAGTCAGGACTTAAGGATATCAGTACTTATATTATCAGGAGATAATCATCAGAAGATGGATATCAGAACTTAAGTGCTGAAGGACGTTCAAGATAAGGATAGTAGCTGATTAAAGGAAAGAAGATCGAGATAAACATAAGAAGAGATATGCATGAAGAAGGAATTCTATGAAGAATAGAATACTTGGAAGAAAAGATATCTGATTGATATATTTTAGGAAGCAGAATTATATTCCATATCAATTAGCGATTATCTTATAATTGTGTAGTATATAAACACAGACATAGGGTTTACACTATAAGTGTTATCATATTCGAGAAGATTATTCATTGTAACTCTAGCAGCTCTCGTGATATTTGTTCATCACTGAGAGGTAACAGTTCCATACTGTAACAGAGTTTATTGTTTCAATAAAGTTTGTTTTCTGTTACTTGAAATATTAAAAGTTTGATTTGATTATATTTTTACACTGTATTCACCCCCTCTACAGTGTGTGTGACCTAACATCTTATACATACCTTGATACACCCTTGTGATACTCATGAAATGCATCATGCCTTTATACAAATGTTTCATCACTGTTGATTATGATCTTGTTTTATTAAGTTATATTGTTGTTCATATTGAATTGCTTTAGAATTGGATAGTTTTCTTTATGTGGACCATATTCGTGGTCGAATTAGACCAATGTGTGCCTTGGATCCATTTTATAGAACAGAGCCGTGTGCCTTGCTCGGGGTTAGTGCGTGACTGATCAACAGCCTAACCTTGGTTTTTAAAATATAAAATGAATATCCAATTCTAATGATTATTTAACAAGAAACTTGATTCTTCTGAATCATCCCATTTGAACATTGTTTAACCTCAGTTATCGTTATTATGACTAGCTGAGCTAGTTAGCTCACTCTTGCGAATCTTTTTATGTATTCTGTAGTTAAGAAGGATATGGTTGATAGCGAGGTTCCTCGGTCCAGAGTATGAGCTAGGATTCCAGATTGAGTTGGATCGAGCTAGCAGGAGCTTTATATGGTAGTGAGATAGCAAGATTGTAAAAATAATTTAATTATCAGTTGTAAGTTAAATTAGCTGGGATTTGGTATGTTGTAATAAAAGTTAAGGATTGTGGCTTGTTTTCATACTTTAACCTGTTGCGATCTGTGGTTATGTAAAGCAGGGTCATTGCAAATAATATTTCTTATACATGTTTATATTGTGTATGTGTTGTGGACCCCAAACTTCTGACCCGGGTTTGGAGGGCGCCACAATAACTCACTTCAAGAATGTTGGAAGAAAACCAAGGAAAATGCAAGATGATGTTGGGGTCATCTGGAACTGTTTCAATTAAACTGACTTTCTTCCTCTTAACATGTGCATCACAAATGATGACTTTTTCCAACAACTATCTTAGGAAATTGTCAAAGTTTGTGATGTATCTTTAGCAGAAGTCAGAATTTACTACATGGATGGCTCCTTCATTTTGCTCAGCAGGACAGTAATGGAAAATTTTTCAACCACAGAATTGAAGAGGGTAATCAGTTTGATGAAGGATAAGGACACAAGCACTAGAATGTGGAAGGTTGTGATGTCTGAAAGATTGAGGGAAAGGAATGAAAGACATGCAATATTGAAGGCTTAAAAGGAAGAAATGGATAGAGAATATGCAAGTGAGATAAAAATGTTTGAGCATAGATCAAATGAACTCAAGTCAAGGGGGTTGAGTAGAATATCAAAAGATGGAAGTTTCCTGAATATTCAAGTTGTCAGATTCTCAAAATTTACAGTTGGTTACCTTGATGGTTACTCATTGGATGATTGGCTCAAGCTGGTAGAAGCTCTAAGGGGGACTGAATTAATAGAAGAACTCCAAGTGCTAGTTAATCTAAAGGACCTCATTAGAAAACAACCAGGCTATGAGAAATTCATTTGATGGTTGTAATTATTGAATTTATGTAATCATCAAATGTATAAAAGTTGTATTTGTTAATATATCAATTTTTATGTAATTAGTTTTAACTTAGGGTTAGTCTTGTTATCAGGCATAAATTTGTGATAAGCAATCTTCTCATAAATTGGGGGAGATTGTTGTGCAAGACATGCCTGTATGATAATAAGACTAAGTCACATTGACAACCCTGAGATTTAGTTGTTTGATAATCTACTTTGTATTTTGTATTGTATTACTTGAGTCTATAAAAAAAACGAATCGGAGTTTGAAGAAGGGGAAGGGGCCCTCGAGATTAGAAGATTAGACTAAAGTATTTTTCTATAAATAGATTCAAGATAAGAAAATAAACTCTGGAAGAAGATCAAGCCATGATCATGCCTCAGAGAAAAGTAAAGAAGTTTGGAGTTGAATAAAACTGTTTTAGGAAAAATGTTCTACGTCAAGATATCGACAAGTCACGGATCAGACAATATCGAGAAGTCATTCGAGATGTCCAGAATTACTTATCAAGAAGTCAAAAATGGCTTATAGATAAGTCTTAGAGATATCGACAAGTCAAATAAAGATGTGAAGATTGGAGATATCGACAACTCATTTCTATATGTAGAGAACTCAGAGTTATCGATAAGTCAAATGAAGATGTGAAGAATTGGAGATAACGACAAGTTAATTTCTCATTAGAGATCTCAGAAATATCAACAAGTCAAAATGTATATAGATATATCAGAGACCTCGACAAGTCAATTCTATATATAGAGATCTCAGACATTTCGATAAGTCATTTCACATGCAAAGATCAAGAGACCTCGACAAGTCAAATATACCTATAGAAAACTCAGAGATATTGATAAGTTATTATACTTATCGAGATGTCACTTCTCAATAGAACAAACTGAAGATCTCGATATGCCTCTCAAATACAGAATACAAAAAATTCAAGATTCAAGATTATCAGTCAACAAATGATTTATCAAGTAGATTGAAAAGTCTATAAAGTAGCTAGAGAGAATACAAGATCAAGAGACAAGATTAAATGGACAAAGCATGGTCACAGGCCTGCAAGATTCTGCACAAATTTGCTAAGCAAGAAATGGAAAGAGAAAAAGGTTGCTTTAGAAAAGAGTTTAGTACATTTTAGTGCAAGTCTTGTAAATCCGTGTTGCTAGTGTATAAAGCATGCACTGGTCCTTAGTTTAGAAGGAACAAACAAATTCATATTTTCTTGTATTCTCTCAAGAAAGAAGCTGAGTTCTTATAATTTTAAGAACACGGAATCTGTAGCAAGACAAACTTATTTAATACAAATTAAGTGAGTTTTGAAATATTGTGCTTGTTGTTTTATTTCAGTTAAGTACAATATCTCTGCAAATTATAAACTACTTTGTTCACAATTATCCAAACTGTTAAAAAGAGTAAAAATCCAGAAAATACATCCCCCCCCGTGTTGTACTCGATATCTAACACGCTCCCCCAGTGCCCCCTCTGAAGATGAATCCAGGTTGTTATTCCAAAGCTAAAATGAATTATAAAGCTCACTTACTGTACATAATGGTTGCAACCGTTACTGTTTATCTTGTATGAAAAGAGAGGAATGCGAGAAAGTTCAAGAAAATTTTGTGGAAGGAAACTGAAATACCGAGTCATATTCTTACTATTGTGTATACTAAATGCATGAGAATAAAGAAGTTAGTTCATATATTTGATTAGTTAGCAGTTTTTTTATTGTTGAGTTGTAACCTTTTGTAAGGCGTGGGATTCATGTTGATTGTTCTTATTATTTTGATTTATATAATTTCTACCGTGTTATCCTAATTCGGTGACCTACCAACAAAAAAGTGTTTATGGTAGTTTTAAATTAAAAAAAAAGACTTGCAGTAATTTTTTAATTTTTTTTGGTAAATTCTTATTCTGAGCCCTAAAAATAAATTACTATTGAAATATAATCATAATATTTTCTATATTTTTAATTCTAATTTTTGTAATTTTTTAATATAGTATTAAATTAGAGAGAAAACTATGGTATTTAATATTATGAGAAAATGCATATAAATAACCTCGCTTTTTTTTGTAAATCAATTATTCAAAATAAAGCGCATTTAATATTACATATAATAAAATAGATTTTGGGGGCCCTTAATATTCTAGGGGCCTTAGGTGGTCGCCTAATTCTCCTTAATGGAGCGCCCTGACTTCAGATAATGCAGTAAGGTCAGTTAGATTTAACTTTCTTTACCGGGAACTAGCGTCATCATTTCCAATGACAACTTCAAAACTCATTTCATTTTCACTTAAATGTGTATGACCATTAACTTTAACTCAAATTTGAGAGGAAGGAGACCAAGAACTACATAAAACCCTTTCCATTATATATGTCATATTCATCCCTAAACTTTACACAATTGGATGGTGGTTAAATATCATTAGTATTCTAAAAAAATCTACCACATCAACACATTCATTGGCTACTCCTCCACACATCCATGAAGGGGTGTCCAATTCATACACGTGTGTATATAATTAAACATGGCCAACGTACATGAATATGCTAAAAACATGCTGAGTTATGACGACATGTATGTTGGATATGGTCGGGTTTGGAAAGCACATTCGTGATAAGTATTAATGTTGTACAAATATCTTGGAGGGGCGTGTGTGAGTATAAAAAAGTTGTGGATAGTAAAATATTGCTAAAAAATACGTGGATGTGAAATGTAATCAATGTACACACATACATGTCAGGCGTAGTAGGTGCACATGCACAGAGAAGCGTGGACTGATCATTTAAGAATGACTCTCATTAGAATACATCATTGTAATTGACACAATTTTTGTTATGTTGGGTTAGAATACGCATGTATGTCATGTGGGGTTGATAAGTAAATTTGAATAAAATTTTGAAAAATATATATCGAGTTTGTGATCGTGGAAAGTAAATATTTAATTCAATTTTTAAAAAATAAAAATTAAATCGTTCAATTATTTTTTGTGATGATATTTGCGCACCCTTATATTTTATATAACCATTATACTCATATTCTTAATACAACAGGTTATCAATCCTTATATCACACATCATTTTTTAATTTTAGAATATGAATTTGATATTTATAATAAATCATTGATCTGTTTCCAAATATTGTGATAAATCTTTTTTTGAATAAAAATATTATGATTGATAAATTAGTCAAAACTAGCATAATAACCCGTGCGAGGCACATGTCATTATCTAACAATGTTTCGAGATATAGAGCATATATTTTTTGAATTTTCATATCATGAAATGTTTACAGTTACTTTTTTCTAATCTTTGAAGATATCGATGATGACAAATCTATTAATTCTCTGTTATCTTGAGTTAAAGATTGTTGATATTAATCGTAATTGGTGTAGTTTTGTTATACAAGATGTAAAGTGATTGAAATTTATTGCGTATAAATTGATAATATTTCATTTCAACTTCGACATTCTCATGTTAAAGTGTCAATACTATATTGTTAAGTACACCAAATTGTTAAGTCTGAAGGAAGTTACAATGTGGACAAAGTAATGGTGTGATACGAAATGTATTTAAAATTGTTAGTTGATGTTGTAAATGTTAATAAAGGTATATCTTACTTTGATACCATTATGGAGGATTGTTATGAGTTATTTAAATACTTTGATGAAGTGTTATTGATACTAGCATAATAACGCGTGCGAGGCACATGTTATTTTTTCTAGAATTTTTTTATTCTTCATGTAATTTTAATGTTTGTAGAACAACTCCAACAATATCCTTATATAGGCTCTTGAGTCAAATTTTGAAGAAATGGAGATAAAATTTCTCTCCAACAAGCTCCATGTCCCCCTCTATAACATCAGGAATTTCAAATGCTTTCTCACTTTTAGGAGTGAATATCCCCTCAACTATTATAATATTATATTTTTCTTACCCATTATTTTATATTTAATGAATGAATATAAACAAGGTAGTAAGTGTACGTTTAAAACGAAACGATTAAACTTAATCTGTAGAATGCCGTTAGTATGTTTACAAATAAAAAGCTACAAATTAACATATATGTTGAATACAGAGTTGACCAAAATCTTGAATCTATATTATCTTAAAGGCTACTAATGCCCATTTAGAATTTACCCACTAAATTTACCCATGAATTTACCCATGACCCACTATCCATGACCCATTTAATTTTTTTACACATAGAACATTATATTATATACATATCCATGGATCTTTTAAGATTTAAATATTTTATAACCCATATACAAACTAAACTATTATACAGCTAGACCCCCTAATTATAGCAACTGATTAGTACGTTCAAATATTTTTGAATTTTAAAATTTAAACATCTTATCTAAGGAAAGATTTGCATGATTTTCTCACATCTGTTACAACACTAATTCAATGATAATAATTGGTTTCCTTATTCTTTCTCATTCTTTATTTACACATTCAATTATTTTTTTGAAATTCAAATTTCCTTAATTATCTCATATCCAATCAAATTACCCAATTAATATTACATGTGTGCTACTCAAGATCCACAATTTTAGCCACGAATACGATAAAACTATCTATTCAAATATATCTACCTTCAAAAACCACTATTTCAAATTATATCAAACATTTATCTCTCTCATTCTTCTATTTTCAATTTTTTTCTTTTTATTCGACTTTTTACTCTTTTTTTTGTAATTTTAGTATAATTTTTTATATTGATTTGATATGTCATCTCTTTTACTCTTTCTTTTTTATAATTTTAGTATTACAAAAATTATTTTTCAATGGTTCCATTTTTACATTATTTTAATTATTTTTCAATGGTTATATATATATTATCTTAAAGGCTACTATTCCACATATAAGATTTACCCACTAATTTACCCATGACCCATAATCCATAACCCATTTTATTTTTTTACACATAAAACTTTATATTATACAGATATCATGGATCTTTCACATTTAAATTTATCTTAACCCATATAAAAACTAATCTAACATATCAATTTAGACACTTAAACTGCTCCCTGATTATAGCAACTAAATAATATGTTTGAATTTTTTTGAATTCTATTCATCGTAAACTATGTTACAAACAAACGATTTCTCTCAGATTTATCATTTTTTTTCTCCTTCTTCTTCTTCTTCTTCTTCTTCTTCTTCTCTCTCGGTTTCTTCGTGTGTGTGTGTATATATTCGTAATGTATGTGTGATTTGTTTAATTTGTTTGATTTGTGCAGGATAAAGATATAATTGATTATACATCAATTATTTCGAAATTAATGTATTTAGATATGTGTTTGTATTTGTGATTATCATTGTATCTATTACAAAATTGAATTTCTGTAATGCTTTCTCTTATCTTTTTGATATTTGTGTTTATATGTTGGAGTGATTTTTTATACTTCTTATATTTCAATTTCAGGGGATTATCAAGACTCAAATAACTCATCAATGTTTGAGGCGATTGATAGTTTCATATCCCTCACTCCACCGGTATAGTTACTTTGTGTATTACGAATATGCAGAACTCTCATGGGAAAGGGTAACTATTATGGTTCGTTAATTGATTTAAAGTATGTACAAGTTTTAACCATATTTTTTTGAATATTTTTTGGATCATTTTTTTTGCACTCTAACTGTTTGATTTAGTCCTAAACAACTTCATTTCGATTTTTTTGTTGTTTTCTCGCATAATGTTATACTTTTATTGTTGTATTTGATTTTTCTCATTTTTTGTTAATTGTAGAACTTGGTGGATTATTTTCTGATTATATTGTTCTCCATATTGGTTTAGATTTGTGCAGACGCGGGGATGAATCTCACCATATTTTCAACAAATTTTAAGCCAGGTGGGCACGACTATTTAATTTCACCGTGTTTTTGTCGAGTTTATATCCTTTTGTCCAATTTTAATATAAATAAATAGTTCCAGGCTACTATTCCATAACTGTGCACTTAAGATTATGGAGTTTAATTACCGATGAGATATTATGTTGATACTCATTTGATTTTATGTTGATAAAATATACAGGTTGGGAGAAATATCAAGAGATTTAAAGTCAATATTTCTTTTCGCCTTTATTGCTTTAGAATTGTTCTTGATTATGTTGATATTATGTTGATACTCATTTGATTTTATGTTGATAAAATATACATGTTGCTATAGCATTGTTCTTGATTATGACAAAAGTAATACATTTTATACCACTTTTTCTCCGATTTTTCTACCTTCCCCCGGTTTTAATCATTTGGATTGTATATCATTATATATATATATATCTTTGTACTTGCAGGAGAAAATTTGGAATAATAAGTGATGAATGAACTTACCGAGGCAAATACCAATTTCTTATTACGATGAGATAGTCTGTTATATTAAATTTGAAGTAACTCGATCACAAGGAATTGCTAGAAAAAGTAATGACCTGAGGATTGCAGAGATATTGTATTATATTTAATGTTTGCAGTTGCAAGATTTACTGATTTTTCAGAATTACGTGAACTGTGGAGCATATTTAAAGAGAGATTTTGGAAGTCAATTGAATTATATATGCCAGTAAAGAGGTGATTGTCCATGTTCAAGTGTATATAACATGCTTCATACGATAAAATGTCAAATTTTTAAATTTTTTTATAGTAATTGAATATCCCTTAAAAAATAAGATGTTAATATATGCAGTTAGGATTCCAATTATCTTCTTTCATCTTAATGCAGTTGTGGATAATTTATGAGGCAAAGTTTCAATTCTAATCGCAGATGGGACACATCTTTGTCTCTACATCAGCACAATCGCCATCAGCAACAAAAATATTTTTCTTGGCATATAATTTAACAACAGAGTCTATTTGAGAAATAAGGATGAAACCTATATACAGGTAAGAGTGCTAGAAATTTTACTAATATACCAAAAATTTAAGTCATACTTAAAATTTAAATTTAGGAGTCTCTGATGTGGAATACATACCATGGTGTATACTTTCGTTTTAGATTTCCCTCCATGACACATCTAATACATGTCTTGATGATGTATTGGTCCATTCTATAATAGAGATTAACGTGTTGCAGAAGTCGAGCCGTAATGTAGACTGCATTTGATGCCAGCATAAATCTATGATCTATTATATATTTGGCAATATAAATGTCTTCATATTCATCTCTCTATTCTTATATGTGTATATGATTTGGATTTTTACATATATATATAAAAAACAAATTAATTGGAGTTGTTTTATATCTAGGTGCAAGGATTTGTGGTTGTGTTATCACAATTTAGGTGTACATGATTAAGTTAAAAGTGTCGTCGGTCCCTTTTTATATCTCTAATTTGCTCAAGTTGTGGTTATCAGTATAATCTAGGTATGCTTTTTACTAGAATTTATAGTTAAAGGTATTCTTTTTTGTAGTGCCCGTTAACCAAGAAATTGAAATCCTGCATAATTTATTATTTCATATGTTGAACGAGGACTCGGTAGGGGGGTTGTTTCTTTACAAGATTGTTCTCATTAGCAGCCGGCCTCTCCCTTCAAACTTTTGGATTTCTCTTTGTGCCAAATGAATTAGTGTGCAACATCTCCTCGCGAGCTCTACTATTGCACATGACTTGATAAACCAATAAAAGTGAATCATGGTGAAGTACTAAAGCCTGTAATATATGCTGCTTTCAGCTCATCCAAGTTCCAATACCTAATTTGGATGATATATCTCATTTGTAAACAAGATTAAAGTTTAGAGACTAAACATCGTACATAACTCACCATGAATCGATCACATTCTTCGTTGTATAAGTTCCTTTGTTTTAACCATATTGAATCTTTAGTTCCGGTCAAGGATTCTTTTAACATTACATTTTTTTCCAATTGCTTTCGTGATCTCATCCTCTTCCAATATATTTTATGATTCCCTTTGTATTCATAACATTGATAATAGAGTTCTAGACAACTTAACGATGATTTTTATATAAGTTATTTTAATATACCAAAGCACTTATAAAAAAATGTTAGATATAATTATGTACCTCAATTACCTGTTCTTTCTCCATATCCAACCAGAATATTTGATTATTTTTATGATCCGTGCTTCTAATTTTGTACTTAACTGTGATATTCATGTCAAGCTTACCAATGGGTCTGCTTGATGGCAACTATTTATACCTTACGGCCTATAAATCCAAGAAGGATATGTTAGCCTCACAAAGAAGTGATTTTTGGAATGAGCTTGAATTACTTATGAAAGGAGTGTATTGCCAGTGTGGTAGGAGCTCAGCCTGGCTCAGCCTAACATAGGTTAAGTCGTTAAGGATATGAAAATGAAAGGAAAAAAGAGAATAGATATAGTTAGGACAAAAGTAATCTTGCATAACAAAGTTTCAACCTCTGGGCACTAGGCACTGCAGTGCAGAACATGGAGAACAAAACTGGAACATGGTGGATTATTTTTTAGCTATGTTAGAAAAATTATTGTTGTATTTGTTATGTAATTTGTTGTTGTCCTCGTGCTTATATCCATACATTTTTCTAAGTTTAGTTTTATTTTATCATTACAATAGTTTCAGGAATTTTCAATTTAATATTTGGGCTCCATTCTAAGTTTGAAAAATTACAAAGTCTGTAATTTTATATATAGATTTGTTAAAGTTTCAATTAATACTAATGAAATTTTAAAGTAGTTTTGATGAAAAAATTTGAAAAGCACATGTATGTATTCAGTAAAATTAAAAATATAACATAGAACAAGAGAGATACATTTTCGGTTATTATAAAATGATTAAAGTATTAATTGTAATTACATATTTTTTTCAAAGTTTACATTTAAAATGAAATTTTTGACCAATTTCTATAATTAATGTGTTATTAACAAAATTATCACAAACTACATCTTTTTTGAAGTAAACCAAGTAATGAAATCTTTTAATCATTTTATTGAAGTATTTATCTAGTATAAATATAGTATAAATATGAAGTGTTCACTGTGATTTTTTTTTTAAAATTCGTGCACAAAAATAAATTTAAATGGGAAATGTGACCGAGGCAGTGTGCACAATCTTGCAAGGGTGTCAGGAAGGCCTCATACATTCTATAGTCGTTGCGGGAGATGTTTTGTTCAACATGTAGGTTACTTTGAGAAATTGGGTTATCAGTTTTTGTCACATGCATCTTTAACTATTGAAAACCTTTACAAAGTAATTGTGCCAGGAAGCTTTTCTGTTGTTCCTCCTTGAGGGATAACAACCAGCAATATGTGGTAAACATAAGGTTGAAAGCCATTGTTATTGATCCCAGAATCTTAACTTTTTTTGCCCTAGGTGGGTCGAATACATATGACATCAGGAGCAGCCGGATGCATTCTGTAGATAGACCCTTTCATACATGTAGTCCCGGTCACATGATTAAAATTCATCATATTCACTTCACTAGATTGTTTTCCTTTAATATGATATTCATGTCAAGCTTATCAATGAGCTTAAATTATTTATGAAAACGGTGCATTTCCGAGGTAAATATTCTTTCTAAACAGAGATTGTTGTGCAGCGCAATGCAGAGGAGAACAAAGCTGGAACATTGTGATTTTTTAGCAATGTTAAAAAAATTATTGATGCAATAATAGCAAATGTTTTATTTTTTTTGTCCTAATATTGTTTTTCACAAGTATTTTTGAGTTTAATTAGTATTTTGGGTGATTTAAAATTTGAACTGCCATGTAAACTTGAAAAAATAAATTTAGTTTATATGAATACTTTTTATATTGAAAAAATCAGATTAAATAGTATCATAGTATATAAATAAAAAATTTAGTTTATATGAATACTTTTTATTGTATTTAACTAATAAAATTATTAAGTTCATTCAAATTATGTATAAAACAATATTGGATAGATAAAAGTGCAATATTAAACTATGAAATGTTTGGATAAATTATGTAACCTTATGTAATATTGATTTTGAGGTCAATTATCTTTTGATATTAAAATATCAAATATTGAATGAATTAATGAAAATCTCCAAAAATTTAAAAAAGAGATAGTGTGATATTTATATGATATTTTTATTCATTTCAAAATATATGCATACACGGTTTATATTTTTGAAAAATTATATTTATCTGCATTTTAATATCATTGTTATATATTATATAATTTTAAATTTTTTACAGCAAACTATGTCGAGAAAAAAAAATATTTTAATTTTATAATATATTTTTCAATAATTAATTTTATAATGCTTAAAATAGGAGGTGTTAAGGTGGATATCAATAATATTAAAATGAATTTTTTGTAGAAAAATTCCGTTTGAAAATAATTTTAATGTACTAATGTTTGCTTTTGTAAATTGTATACATCAAGTATAAGTTGTCAATTAACATATTTTAAAATAACTTATATAGAGTATTTATATTTTTTCAAAGTTTAAAGTGTGAGGTGTCGCCTAACGTGACGGCGGGTAATATTGAACTAAATTTTATATGAATATTTAGCTGTTATTTTGAATATTTTAATTTTATTATTTTTTTTTGAAGAATTCATTTTATAATGTTTAAAATTGGAAGTGTCACTTTAAGGTATCAGTAATATTAAAATGTTGAAGAATCAAAATTTGTGTCGACAGGTATTTCAACCATCCTTATATTACTTCTATGTCATCTGTATCGTTTTCAAACCTGATTAGCATTTGATAATGTCATATTTTTTGTTAGAGCTCTCATCTCCCTTTATAATCTAACTAAAGTAGGTTATAAGGTTAATATCTAAAACAAGTGCATTACTGCATTTGTTTATGTAGATATTTGGTTATTGTTGCAATTTCGTCAATATTATTTCGTGTATGATGTTCTATGCATGGGTAAACTTAGATTTATGTGAAAAGTTTAAACATGATATCGGTTTTAAGCATGTTGAAGGGGATTTTGACTCACAACAAGAAAATGGTAATTAAAACAACTTGATAATCATCACACGCTGCTCAAACATAGGGGAGTAAAAAAATGTGGTATCACTGATACACATACTACATTATTTTTTTATTACTTTCTTCTATTTCTTTTTATTTTGACATTATTAGTGGCAAGTTTAAATATAACATATCTTATATATATTCCAAAATTTAATATTACTATATATTCACATGCTTGGGCTCTCAACCTATACTCAAACATCAGAAGAACATAATAGAGATACACATTCTTGATTTTCTCAAATATAAATTGAAGTTTTATATTAATTTATTAAGTTTCTCCTCTTCTTGCATTCAGATATGAATGACCATCAGCATTTTTCCGCTTTGGATGCTACTCAAGTAGCTTGGAAATTGAAGGTTCGGGTGACAAGAATGTGGATATCAAGGAATAACCATGGGGAGGCAATCAGACATAATCTTATTATGTTGAACTGTGAGGTGTGATTTAATTATATTAGTTGCATTCGAACCATTGTTCATATCTCTTGGCGCATATTCTGCATATTAACATCCTAATTTTAATCCCGATGATGAGAAATCCTGATTTCTTCTGCAAAAAGATATGATCAAGATCATGATATGTTCCTGGATTTCTCCTTCATCAGGATATGAATCAATATCAGGATATGAATCAGGGTTTGTTAGCATCAGGATTAGAATCATCATGTGATTACAATCTTAACTTTCAATTAGATTCTCCATGATTACAATTCACAGAAAATATTATGGCTACAAAAATTCTCAGTCAATTAATCAATGAAAATAGTGCATATCTGTTTAAGAGTTAAAAAGGTTATGCAACTCTACCATAATCAATTTCGTTTAACCGTACGATATATTTACATGTCTGGACTCTCAACCTATACTCAAACATCAAAAGAAGGTAATAGAGGTACACTTTTGTTATTTTGTCAAATATACATTGAAGTTCCATAGTAATTTATTAAGCTTCTCCTCTTCTTGCATACAGATATGGACGACCATCAGCATTTGTCCGCTCTAGATGTTACTCAAGTAGCTTGGACATTAAAGGTTCGAGCGAACAATCCCATTTCTCACATCTATTAGAGCATACTCTACATATTAACATCCTGATCTAATCTTGATGCTGAGAAATCCTGATTTCTTATGCAATAAGATATGAATCAGGGTTTGTCAGTATCAGAATTAGAATGAGGATGTGATTACAATCTTAACTCTCAATTATATTCTCCATGATTACAATTCACATAGAATATTATGGCAAATTCAGCATTAGGATTAGAATCAGAATGTGAATACGAATAGTATATTGTTTCATATCTATGTTTTTAGTTAACTTTTTTAATAATATTTGCAGAACACACATATGCTTGCAATCTTGCCATTAGCTATTTGGAATCAATTTGTGATTTCCATGACAAATACTGTTCAAGAGACTTCCAACAAATCTTTTAGAAAACTGTAGAATCATTTTGCAAATTATAGAGCATTGATATGGATTTGTGCTGATAAAAAAATATTTTAATTGTATAATGTTTAAACGACGATGCGTCGCAATAATATTAAAATACTTTTGAATAAAAAATTTCCTTTAGCAGAATAATGACTTTTGTTTTAATGCACTAATTTATATGTTTTGTATATGTATTCAGGTAAAACATTATGGTTTTCAATTCAATAGTTTTAAAATAACTTATATTAGTATTTATATCTTTTAATTTTCAAAATTTTAAACTGCGAGGTGTCGCCGTAAGGCGACGCCGAGTAATATTGCACTATTTTTTTATATTTAAGTTATATATATAGTAATACAGTTACAGAGTAATTTTCAAAAATTTATTTCAAATTCACATGTGTAAGCAATATATGTAGAAATGTAACATTGTAGTTTTCAATTCAATTGTTTTAAAATAACTTATATGAGTACTTTCATTTTTTAATTTTCCAAATTTTAAACTACGAGGTGTCGTCGTAAGGCGATGCCGAGTAATATAGAACTATTTTTTTTATATTTAAGTTATATATATAGAAATACAGTTAGAGAGTAATTGACACAAATTAATTTCAAATTCATATGTTTAAGCAATATATATAGAAATGTAACATTGTAGTTTTCAATTCAACGGTTTTAAATAACTCATATTAAGTATTTACATTTTTTTAATTTTCCAAATTTTAAACTGCGACCCGTAAGGCGACGCCGAGTAATATTGAACTAATTTTTTATATTTGAAATTTATATACAGAAATACAGTTAGAGGAGTAATTGACAAAAATTGATTTCGAGTTCACATGTTTAAGCAATATATGTAGAAAAACATATATGCGAAAATTAACTTTAATAGATTTTTTTAATCTCAATATACAAATATAATCCACTGTCAACTTTCATTATTGAAGTAAACACCATTGTATAATGCTATACAAAATTGAAATATATGATTAGTAATGTTTAAACAGTAATAAAAATCAACCAAGTTTTTATATATGCCAAATCTATTCACATACTGTGTACCAATCTAATGCAAAGTTTAAGCAGGAACAAGATTGATAAAAATATTCTCATACTTTAAAGAATCCTCATGGTGTACTATTTATGTTATGTAATATTTACTGGATTTTTTAAAAAAGTATTTAATTAAAAAAATATTTACTAAGTTTTGTTGTACAAATTATTAAAATATTGACTACTAAAAACGTAAAAGAGAAATGTTAAAATATGAGTTAAAAGACTTTTAATTGGTTAAAATGTGAGAAAAAGAAAACTAAATTAAAATACTGAGATTTAACGTTAAACTATAATATCAATTTTTTATTTCAAAATAAATGAAACCTAAATAACTGTAATAAATAAATTAAAAAAAACTAGAAGATAACCGTTTATGTTATAAAAATTACAAACTTCATAAAAAAAAATTAAAATTGAAGAAATTTGGAGTGTGCGTAGCGCGGGCAAAAAGTCCCTAGTTTTATTTAAATAAACTATATATACTGCTCTATATTATTATTGAGTTCACTACTAACTTACAATTAACTTACTCAATTTAAAGAGATAAAAAATGCATAACTGAAGTCAGAAGGACTTGCAATCATAATATACAATAATGTAAAATTTACATTATTGTTAATATTAAAGTTGATTTTAATGAAAAATATTAGTTTTTGAAATTCAACGTATGTAAGTATGGGAAAACATTAGTTTTTTATTTACACTACTGTTAACAAAGTAAGATTAAGTTATATGTATATGTGTATGTTAGCATGTAAATTATTATATGTTACATCTCTTAGTAAATTATGATGGTTTCAATTATTTATATGCTAAATATCTGATTTATGTACATGTATAATCACTATTAACATCTAGTGAGATAATTGATTACTTAAATAACATGCATTTATAATTATTCAAAAATTAAAAGTATGTAATAAATAAATTACTATAATTTATATATGGTATTCACATTACTGACAAACAATCCCTTTCTATTTTTTACGCAATCGGGTATCAATCATAGTTGTAACATAAAAATGAATTATATATTTTTCAGACTTATTATTGATATTCATGATATTTTTTCAATAATTCGAAAGAAAAATTGTATTTATATCGTTATTTAAACCATTTTAAATTTATTTCATTACGAATCTAATATTTCTTCATATAATAATTTGATGACATTTTATACTATTCTTCTAAAATTAAAAAAATTCAGTTCGATAAAGTTGTATAAATATCAGTTGAACTGGTTAATTCCTTCAAATTATTGAACAATATATATTTTTTTACTTAAACAATATAAAATGCATTGAATCAAATGCTACAATATAGTATAGATATAATTTTTATTTGAATAATTCAAAATATTTGTACAATATTATCTTGATCAATGAATATTGCTGATCTAAAATAAATCTTTTCAAAAAGTTAGTTTTTTTAAAGTGAAAAATGAAAAAATAAATCGATTTAATATATCATCGTACTTTTAACAAATCTAGTGAGATCTCATTTCAAATTTCAAATATTCTTAAAATTGGGACAAATCCCAAAAATAATAATGCGTTACCAGTGAAGTTAGTAATTTTAATATAAATAATCATTTGTCTTGATACTATAAAGACCTCAAACACATTAATTTATATTAACATAAGATATTAAAAAATTTCACATTTTTGGTAAGATATTCTCTCCGACCTTGTATTTTAAATTTACTAAACGTAGAATGTAACGATATTTTTTGGCCGGGTCATACAGTCAAATTTCGAGTATTTTTTGAACAATGAGCCAAGTTCTAAAATGCATTGACCCATTATAATTCGAACTTATATAAATATGTAATACTAATATAGATTATTTATATATAAGCGATTTTATTTTCAATATTTGTCTAAAAATTATATATATACATTTTAATTACTTTTTATAATAAAAAATATGTTAAAACTATATGGGATATATTTTCAAACAAAAAAATGATTAATAAATAAGATCATAATACATTTATGTACTATGCCTAATTTTATATCTAGAATTCAATTCTTTAAAATTAACTGTACAAATATTCAACTAACCATCATTTTTTTTGCGGAATTCAAGTAAGTATCTTTAAATTTAAATAAAATATTCATTTAGTACACTTACATATTATGTGTATGATAAGAAACACATGTGACAATATGTTGTAGTGGTAAGAGGTTGTATAGTTGAATGAAATAACTTGAGTTCGATTCCCACAAAAATTTTGCTCATCTGTTGCAAGGGCAACATGTTCTTTGTCAGGTCTCCAGGAGTGGTCTATTGTAGCTTCGGATTTTATTTTCATGTGTAGTTAAAAAATATATGTATATTTATCGTTTATGCATGATGTATGCATAGGTTGTCGCATAGTATAAGGACTAATGTAGTGTTATTTTAATCAAAGTTAGTCTTATTCGTGAATGATGTCAAGTTTCTTTCATATACTAACTTAATAATAATTTATATTATTTTTTCAAACATAATTTTTCAAATTCGTTAAAGTGTCATAAATATTAGTTTTTTAAGATTATAATTCTTTTAGATCTATTTTTACAATAATTAATGTGAATGATTTAATCATTTTTCTTTAAATAACATAAAAAGGAACAAATAAAGTTCTATAATTGAGTGGATTTACAAGTTTTATTCACATATAGAAATTCTAAATGTTAAAGTAATTTTTAAACATATATAGTTATCTAATCTTTTCATATCTCTCATCTAAATATAATTTATGATTATTCATGACAAATGGTATGATTTAAGTTTCTACAATATGGAATAATTTAGTATCAAATTAAACAATTGAGTGGAGTTAAATATTTCATTCATAAAGTTTTGAACAGAAATATAATGTTAATTATGAAACGATTACAATTTACCTATTTTTTATATCGGTAATGTCTAAAATCGTAACATGTTAATTTATTTTACAAATTAAATTAAATGTTAGCATTTTTTATAATTATAAAAATTTATTTTTCTTCTTTTAATTCCGAATGAAATAAATTAGAATTTAAAACTTAATTATTTTATAAGTTATCATCGTTTAAAACATCACATACACATATACACATATATTTGTAACAGCCCGCACTTCCGGACTATTAAATCTAAATCAAAACTAATACAAAATCCAACTTATTAATCCAAAATTTTATTACAAAGGGTACGATTACAAAAGCGCAGCTAACGGAAGCCCAAAGGTCAATCTACTCCAATTCTAAGTCCTCGAACTCCAATGCTAACCAACTCGAGTCTTTTAGACGAAACCTAAAATATTAAAAGAATGAGCGGCGAAGCCCAGCAACTACTATTTGACGGCTCAAAATAATATTTTAAATCTTTTTCGAAAATAGAATTTAAACATGCTTGACACATAACACAGATCACACAAAATCACACATATATTCGACAACAAGGTGAACAAAGATTTACACGATATAATCAATAATCATAATCAAACACATTCTAAATCACACCTTATGCCATATTTTGCCAGTGACCGATATCTTATTCTTTATGCCACACTTCCCAAGTGACCGGGTTCTAATTCTTATTCGATGGGGGCTAGTTCACGTCCCTCGTCAAGTGCAACCAAAGCTTGACAAGGTATCGATGTGTTCCGGAACGTGCGCAAACTAGTTCTAAGTTCTAAGTATCATATTGTCCAGTGATCGGAATCTTATTCTTATACATGATTAAGACTGGGGATTTCTAAAAAAATTGTTATCTTATTAATCACACATAACATGGCACGTTACACAATAAATACGGAGCAACGAACAATTACATACATATTCGAAACATGCATTCAAACAAATATTATACAATAATACGGAGCAACGGATAGTCACTTACAGAACACGTAAGCAAATAAGTAATACGGAGCAACGAAAAGTTACTTGCGGAACACGTAAGCAAATAAGTAATATGGAGCAACGAGAAGTTACTTGCCTCAATCATGTAAACAGATAATTCACATTAGAACACACAATCAATCCTTAGCAACCCATCAAATACGGCACATCTAAAATCTAGATCTCCGCGATTCCAATTCTGACCAGATCCTTATTTTCACTTTTTGACCCTCTAAACGATGTTTTCTTGGAAAACACGAAACACGAAAGTTGTAGAGAACGAAAAGATCTTTCCGAAAAGTCCAGAATCATCGAATTCCAAATTACGAAGAATTTTCTATGAATTTTACAAGACAGCTAATTTTTTGTGTACAAAGCCCTACGAATTTTTAATAATTAAAACAAGGACGGATAGGATCTATTTATAACGATATAAAACCCTATATCTTAACCTACAAGTTATCCATATTAGAATTGGATCCAAATTTTAGGCCCAATAGTCTAACCCAATTTTAAATCCTAGTCCTTATCTAATTTTAATCCATTTTATTCTATTATTTTTTTATTAATCGAATTCTAAAAAATTACGGGATATTACATACTACCCTCCTTAAAAAGAATTTGGCCCCAAATTCACAACAAACCTATACATCTACTCTCGCTAATCTCCTATAGGACAAACTTAAACTATGGTCCACAAGATCGAATCCTAGGGAATGTACTAGTCCCATAACTAACACACTCCGAAGAACAGCCTGCTCTGATACCAACTGAGACAGCCCGCACTTCCGGTCTATTAAATCTAAATAAAAAATAATACAAAATCCAACTTATTAATCCAAAATTTTATTACAAAGGGTACGATTATAAAAGCGCAGCTAACGGAAGCCCAAAGGTCAATCAACTCCAATTCTAAGTCCTCGAACTCCAATGCTAACCAACTCGAGTCTTTTAGACGAAATCTGAAATATTAAAAGAATGAGCGGTAAAGCCCAGCAAGCAACTAATGTTTGAAGGCTCAAAATAATATTTTAAATCTTTTTCGAAAACAGAATTTAAACATGTTTGACACATAACACAGATCATACAAAATCACACATATATTCGACAACAAGGTGAACAAAGGTCCACACGATATAATCAATAATTATAATAAAACACATTCTATAATCCACATAATCAAAATTCTTAATCAATCAATAAATCTTAATAACAAATTCTTATCTTTAGTCCCACAATCCTAAATCACACCTTATGCCACACTTTGCCAGTGACCGGCATCTTATACTTTATGCCACACTTCCCAAGTGACCGGGTTCTAATTCTTATTCGATGGGGGGCTAGTTCACGTCCCTCGTCAAGTGCAACCAAAGCTTGACAAGGTATCGATTTGTACCAGAATGTGCGCAAACTAGTTCTAAGTTCTAAGTATCACACTGTCCAGTGATCGAAATCTTATTCTTATACATGATTAAGACTGGGGATTTCCGAAAAATTTATTATCTTATTAATCACACATAACATGGCACGTTCCACAATAAATACGGAGCAACGAACAATTACATACATATTCGAAACATGCATTCAAACAAATATTATACAATAATACGGAGAAACGGAGAGTCACTTACAGAACACGTAAGCAAATAAGTAATACGGAGCAACGAAAAGTTACTTGCGGAACACGTAAGCAAATAAGTAATTGTTAGGTCACACACACTGTAGAGGGGGTGAATACAGTGTATAGTACAATCAAATCGAACTCTAATAACTCAAGTAACAAAAAATAAACTTTATTCAAAACAATAAACTCTGTTACAGTATGGAACTGTCCTCTCTCAGTAATGAACAAATATCACGAGAGTTGCTAGGGTTACAATGAATAATCTTCTCGATAATGATAACACTTATAGTGTAAACCCTATGTCTGTGTTTATATACTACACAGTTACAAGATAATCGCTAATTGATATGGAATATAATTCTGCTTCCTAAAATATATCAATCAGATATCTTTTCTTCCAAGTATTCTATTCTTCATAGAATTCCTTCTTCATGCATATCTCTTCTAACATTTGTCTTGATCTTCTTTTCCTTTCAATCAGCTGTCTTCCTTATCTGAACGTTTCCTTTAAGTCCTGATATTATCTTCTGATAAATATCTCCTGAACCTTAAGTACTGATGACTTAAGTTCTGACTTCAGTATAAGTGTTGATTTCAGTTAAGTACTGATTTATCTTGTTTAAGTAAGATCTGAAAACTAAACATAAATCATATTAGACATGACATTATCAAATATATCTAACAATCTCCCCCAACTTGTAAATTAGCATAATATACAAGTTAACAGATATTTGATGATGTCAAAAACATTAAGTACAAATGCATGAGAATTTGACTAGATAACGACAACTTACAGTCCTTAAAGCTTTACCAACTTTAACTTCTGATAACAACTTCAGTCTGTATTCATATCAGAATTTGAGCAGTTGTAGATCTTGACTTGGCTTCACTTTCTGATCTCTCTGATGTCAGGAGTTGTTCTGAGATAGTTCTTTAATAAACATCTCTCAGCATATCTGAGTTCATCAATCATCCTCCTTTTAGCATCTTTAAGTTCTGCAGAATCTTCACCAGTTTGAAAGATTGCAGCCCTGAGATCATTAATTTTAGCTTTCCTTATGTCCTGATCCAGTCTGATCAAATACGCCTTGCCAGACTCAAGATTGAATTCCACAGCCTTGTAACCCAGAAAGGTAGTTATGATCTTAGCAGAGTTAGGCTTCATCTCAACAATATCACCCTTGTGATCTCTGTACTTTGGAAGATATGTGCTGTCAGACTTAACATAATAAAGCCTTTTCCGTCTCTGAATTTGACTCTTCAAATAGTTTGCAACACTTTCTGTTATTTTGTCATTCACTTGAAGTAAGAATAATATATGTTCTAATTCTTCAAAATACTTCAGTGGAATGGCATTTTCCCTTATATGATAAACCCTACCATCTGTCATGAAGTACAACAAGATGTGTTCTTTCAAGTAGGTATGGTAAACCATCTGTACAGATTCTAGTTGATTCAATCTTTCAGGAGTTGCTCCAATACCTGGTTCACTTAAGGAAGTTGGATCGTTGGTTATGTTATGTATTCTTCTTTCATCAGCACTAGCCAATCCAGATTTATCTCTTGCTTCCTTTCCAGTAACCACTCTTGCTTCAAAACCACTTACAGCAGTCTTCAAAGGTTGAGTCTGTTTGGCTTTGGTGAATCCTGGTAGGAGTATCTTTGAAGGTTTAACATGAGCAATGTCAGAGGTTTCCTTTGATTTATCTTCTGATATCAAGTTAACTTGAGCTATATCAGAGGTTACTTGCTTCTTTGAGATATCAGAACTAACCATATCTTGACTCTGAACAACTTGAGCAATGTCAGAGGTTGTCTTAGAAAATTTTCTTGAAGTCAGAGCAAGATCAGCATCTTCAACAGTAATTTCTTCATCCACAGGAGGCACATAAACCTTGATAGGTTCACCAACTTTCTCTTTGCCCTTGGACCTTGAATCTATCTGCAATTGTGATTTAGCCTTGGTTGCTTCAGGATGTGTTCTTTCTTTTATCACAATGCCTTTGACCTTTGGAAGTTTCTTTTTACTGTTAGGGCGTAATCACGCACTAATATTCACGCAAGTATACGCGTTCGCAAGTAATAT
Organism: Apium graveolens; assembly: GCF_009905375.1. Lineage (NCBI taxonomy): Eukaryota > Viridiplantae > Streptophyta > Magnoliopsida > Apiales > Apiaceae > Apium > Apium graveolens. Next base: position 53,803,936 of record NC_133653.1, read on the forward strand.
AGAATACTTTCTAGTTCGTTCCCTCAGAGACTCAGACTAAGTTATTGTCTAATTAAACTCACTCACCAATGTATGACTACTTCTCAATGTTAAGATAACACTTAAAATTGTTGATTAAATATTAACTATAATTAACTACTTAATTAACCACTTAACTAACACTTCAATTTATCAATAATAAAACACTCATGAGATCACAACTTCATTATTACTTCCTTCTATAGCCATTGTTATTACCTTTAGCATGTGACAGTGATGACATTAATCGAATAACACGAAACTGATAAAAGCCAACTTTCATTGTACTAATACCATTCTACCAAACATCCACAATTAAGATAGAAGTTGAATAGTCATCAATTATGTTGAGTTCCTATATGTCTACAGAAATTGACAACACAATGATTTAAGCACAAGTTATTCCTTTTAATTACATAGGGCAAATAAAACAGTTAGAATTACCCACTAATCATGCTCAACGTACATGAACCTATGCTAGCATGGCAAGTTCTAAATCTCAAGATCCACCGTCGCTTCATAAGAGATTAACACCCTATCTTATATGTTCGCGACGCACATAAGACGAATACGCACAACCAATACTAGATATCATGCAATCATCACACACTAAAGTATTAAACAATTAACTAAAGAATTCCATAATAAATCCGTTGCAACCCCATGATCACGATTAGCCCATAATAGAACTTATCGCCACCATGAGTTCATATGAAATCATAATAAACAACACAAGAAAATAATAACTAAACTAATTATATTAAAACAGAGTACGTCACAAGAGTAAATAAGTCAAAGCAAGAAAACTAGCATCCAACATTACAACGAAACAAGAATCACAAGAAAATATGCTTCCTCTTCGCTGCAGTGTGCTAAATCGGTCTTCTTCCTTATCTCCTTCGCTTCTTGCGCAAAACACAATCTAAAACATAATCTCCTTCATATCCTCTGTGAAAACGTCTCAAATCTACTTATATAATAGTCCCATAAAACTCAGATTACATAGAAGTTGGAAGCCAAACAGAAGTAGAAGTCTAAAATAATTCAGTTTTTTCCCCGACCCTGCGCGGCCGCTCAGCATTTCTGCGCGGGCGCGCAAGGCTGCTGCGCGGGCGCGCAGGACCCTACTGGAAAAAATCCAGGTTTGCTCCGTTTCTTCACCGTAATCTGCCCGTTCTTTTCCTCTCGCAATGGTGAACACATGCCAAGGCTTATTCTTGAAGATTCCTCCTCCGAAATGCAACTAATACCCTGAAATGCATAAACACTAGAAAAATGCATCAAATACACAAAATACTTGATTTCAAGACACCAATTTAAGCCATTTTAAGACGTTCTAAGTGGTATAAAATGCCACTTATCACACCCCCAAACTTAAATCGATGCTTGTCCTCAAGCGTCACAGACTCAAAACAAATAAAAATATGCATGAATGCAATCTATATGAAAATGCAACGATCCCCCTTACTACAATTAACCAACCAAATTGTCACATCTCAACGAATGCAGTTAGACAACTAAAGATCAATAAACTCATGCAAACGGACATACAGCCAGAAACGTGGTGTGTGCAAATGCTTAACAGATATGCTTCGGAACTAGACCAATTACTATGACTAGACTATCCTCAAGGCAATCCTACGATTATACAAAGAATAAAAATTCTAGGCACAAAGTGATATACAACACTACAAGAACTCTGGAGCTTACTACGGAATTGTGCTTTTTTATTTACAACTCAAATGCTTATTTGACCGTGCAATGAGTGAGGTCCATAAAAGATTTATACAATGGTATCCATGTAACGAGCGTTAGGTTAGTGGATCCCAGACTCTAAAAGCCTTAGGTCACTAGGCACAAAGTCCCCTAAGAACTTAATAACTCGAATACCAAAGAGCCCACTCTTGATCAATTATGCAAAAATTTTTTTTTTTTTCTCTGAGCAAGTGCGTTTCGCTCCATCTTGCTCAACCCTAGACTACTCGCATAACATGCGAGCCGGCTACTAGCCATTTGACGCCTAGCCACAACTAGCAACAAATTCCATTTTTACTCCATTTTTTTTCTTTTTCATGCCTTTACCACTAAGAACCTATTATCAAATTCTAAGCATAATAAATAGATTATCCTCGAAAATAATCAGATCATAACAACAATCTAGCCCTTAAGCATTCTCTAAGACTTAGTGAAAATACAAGTGCTTCTAGCATGCATATCAACCTACACAACTTAATATCACTTTAATGCTATCACTACACTCGCATCAATATCACAATTCAGTCGATAAATCATTGTAAAAGGGATCATGGTATATGCATGAGCTATATGATATGACAAACAAATAAAGCTATATAAAAAAAACTATATGGCAAAAATTATGCAACTATATGAACTAACTATCATGAATATGCAGCTATATGACACACACAAAATATTCCTTAACTACCACCCCCAAACTTAAAATCTTCACTGTCCCCAGTGAAGGTAGTAGAAAGGAACACAGGGTATACCTACTCGGAGTCATCATCATCATCACCCTCAGTGGGTGGAGTATCAGGCGGCGGGTATGCAGAGTCCTCACCAAAAACTGGCCACTGGATATCAGCTCCAAGGCCTCGAAAAGCAGTCCCTAACGCAAGAGTGAGCTCCTGAGCAAACCTGCTCTGCGTCTCATACATGGCATCCATCCGCCGTGAAAGCCTCCTATACTGGGCATCACCCATCCCAGCACCCTCCTGAGCTCTCGAAGAACCAGCCTCACCACGCCCTGGCCTAGCCATAGTAGCACCTCGTGCTGGACGTCCTCCTGGAAGACGATAACCCAGCCCATGCTCCTCAGGCTCACCACTGGTCCACTCCTGCATCCCATTCAGAGTGCCAGAATCTATCGGAGCTGCTGGCAACTGCAACTGCTCATGAGCCGGCCAGTTCACTCCTACTGCTCGGCATAGCTTCGTAACCGTGGATGCATAAGGGATGTTCATATGCTTTGCTCCCCTCAAAAACTTCAGAATTCCTTGGTAGATAAACTCACCAAGGTCCACATAGTATTCCTCATTCAGAATTCCCCACAACAACTGTGCTCTCTCAATTGTGACCTCGTGTGCATGTAAAGAAGGCAAAATATTAGCACATATAAATGCATTCCATGCACGGGCATACCTGTTCATGGCGATCGCCGGAAAGTGACGATACTCATTATTGGCTGGACTGCGGTTCCAAACTGTGCCCGGTCGACAGAGAGTCGCACAAATCAAATCCAAGTCAAAATCCTCAGCAGTCTTTTCATTCCAGTTCTCCTCCTCGGGCTTCCTCTCTCGCTGTCCAATCACACGGCGAATCGCCGCAGGATGATAATCAACCGTCAGCCCACGAACTACAGAAAACCCATTCTTTTCAGCCTTCGCGTTCGCGTAGAACTCGCGAACAACACTCATCGGTACTGCTTCGGGTGACTCACAAAAAGCTATCCACCCCTTCTCTGCAATCATGGGCAACAACTCACCATCCCTCCCTGATGGTAAAAACCCCCTCTCCTTCAGAATCGGCTTCCCCAACAGCCTAGTGTACTCCTCCTCCGCAGCTCTGTCAGTTAACCGAGGCCTTGCAGCAGTACCCCTTGATGAATCAGCAGTAGGAACTGTGCTGCTGCTGTCAATAGTGCATGCTCTCTTGGGTGCCATTGATTTGTGAATAAAAGTATGTAAGAACTGATTTTTGATGTGTATGAGAGGGTTTAAGTGTAGGAAGTTTATGGGAGATATGTAGGATAGGTGTATGTATATATAGGGTGTGGAGTAGGTTAAATTAGATTAGGAGTGGGGTTGAGGGATAAAATTATGGGGTAATGGGAAAAGAATTCGTGGGTTTATGGGATGTGATGGGTTTTTGTGTTTTTGTTTTTTTTTTTTTTTTTCTGAACTGCAAAAAAATTTCTGGAATTCCACCCCTGCGCGGCCGCTAAGCATTTCTGCGCAGGCGCGCAGAGGGTCTCTGGAAAAAAAATTTTCAGCCCCTGTTTTCTGATTTTTTTGTGTTTTTGGATAGGTTATTAACTTCTAAGGGTTCCTGTAACAACAATTCATGGGTTGCCTCCCACGCAGCGCTTCTTTTTCGTCATTAGCTTGACGTTCCGTACCTTTCTCAAGTAGTCAACAAAATGGCACTAACCACCTCTCGGTTTGCCATATCCCCATAGTAGTGCTTCAACCGATGACCGTTAACCTTGAATGCTTGGTCCGAATCATTCTCAAAAATTTCCACCGCTCTATGTGGAAACACAGTTTTGACAATAAAAGGTCCAGACCACCTTGATTACAACTTCCCAGGAAAAAGTCGGAGCCGAGAGTTGAATAAAAGAACTTGTTACCCTGGCACAAATAACTTAGGATGTAGCTTCCTATCGTGCCACCTCTTCACCTTTTCCTTATACATTTTGTTATTCTCGTACGCTTGCAGTCGAAATTCATCAAGTTCATTAAGCTGAAGCATTCTTTTCTTACCAGCTGCATCTAAATCCAGGTTCAATTTCTTCAATGCCCAGTAGGCCTTATGCTCAAGCTCTGCCGGTAGATGACATCCCTTACCGTACACCAACTGAAACGGTGACATCCCAAGTGGAGTTTTGTATGCTGTTCTGTAAGCCCAAACAGCTTCATCGAGCTTTAAAGACCAATCCTTCCTTGACGGACAAACAACCTTCTCTAGAATGCGCTTTATCTCTCTGTTAGACACTTCCGCTTGACCATTTGTTTGCGGATGATAGGCAGTAGCTACTCGATGATTCACATTATAACGCTGCATTATAGAAGTGAACTTACGGTTGCAAAAATGCGATCCTTCATCACTTATGATTACCCGAGGCGTTCCAAACCTTGTGAAAATTTGCTTATGAAGAAAATTTAGCACTGCCTTTGCATCATTTGTCGGTAAAGCTTTAACTTCGACCCATTTTGAGACATAATCGACTGCCAGCAAGATGTACTGATTATTGCAAGACGAGATAAAAGGCCCCATGAAATCGATTCCCCATACATCAAAGACCTCGACTTCAAGCATCACATTTAATGGCATCTCATCCTTCCTTGACAAATTTCCCACTCTTTGGCAACGATCACACCTTAAAACAAACTGATGAGCATCCTTGAACAAAGTAGGCCAGAAAAAACCTGCTTGCAGAATACGAGCTGCCGTCTTCTCACCTCTATAGTGTCCACCATAAACCGTGGAATGGCAGTCTCGTAATATCCCCTCCGTCTCACAGAACGGGATACATCTCCTGATGATCTGGTCAGCTCCCTGTCTAAACAAATATGGTTCATCCCACATATACCACTTCACCTCATGCAGAAACTTCTTCTTTTGAGCGGATGTCAAATTAAGCGGCATTATATTGCTGACAAGATAGTTTACAATATCTGCAAACCATGGTTCTTCCTCCTGAATTGCAAACAACTGCTCATCCGGAAAAGATTCATTGATTAACGTCCTATCTTGTGAAGTAGAATCGGGATTCTCCAACCTAGAGAGATGGTCAGCTACTTGATTCTCAGTACCTTTTCTATCTTTGATCTCTAACTCAAATTCCTGAAGTAAAAGCACCCAACGAATGAGTCTCGGCTTCGAATCCTTCTTAGAAACCAGATAGCGAATAGCTGCATGATCAGTGAATACTGTTACTTTCGTACCAAGCAGATAAGATCAAAATTTCTCAAAGCCAAAGACTATAGCCAAAAGCTCCTTCTCAGTAGTGGTGTAGTTCAATTGGGCCCCATTTAAAGTCTTACTCGCATAGTAGACCACATGGAAGAGATTTTTCTTGCGTTGTCCCAGAACTGCACCTACCGCATAGTCACTCGCATCACACATCATCTCAAACGGTTCTGTCCAATCTGGTGCTGTAATAACTGGTGCCGTGATCAAACTCTCCTTGAGAGTCTCGAATGCTGCCAAACATTCATCATCAAATTTGAAAGGCACATCTTTCTCAAGTAAATTGCACAACGGCTTAGATATCTTTGAAAAGTCCTTGATGAATCGCCGATAAAAACCCGCATGACCGAGAAAACTACGGATTCCTTTCACCGAATTAGGTGGGGGAAGATTTTCAATGACTCCCACCTTGGCCTTGTCCACCTCCAGACCTTTGCTAGAGACCTATGCCCAAGGATAATGCCTTCACGCACCATAAAATGACATTTCTCCCAATTAAGCACCAAATTAGTTTCCACGCATCTTTTGAGTACGGCGCGCAGATTATTCAAACATTCCTCATATGAGTGTCCAAAGACGGAGAAGTCATCCATGAACACTTCGACGTTATTTCCAATCATGTCAGAGAATATAGCCATCATACATCTCTGAAAGGTGGCCGGGGCGCCACATAACCCAAACAAAACTCTACGAAAAGCAAATGTGCCAAATGGACAAGTGAAGGTAGTCTTTTCCTGATCCTCTGGTGCAATACAAATCTGATTATACCCGGAATAACCATCCAGAAGACAAAAATACTCATGTCCCGCCAATCTGTCAAGCATTTGATCAATGAATGGGAGAGGGAAGTGATCCTTCCTTGTGGCTTTGTTCAATTTTCTATAATCCATGCATACTCTCCATCCTGTAACTGTTCGAGTAGGGATGAGCTCATTCTTTTCATTTGCGACCACAGTGATACCTCCTTTCTTAGGTACACATTGCACGGGGCTCACCCACGAGCTGTCAGAAATAGGATAAATGATGCCTGCATCTAGCCATTTCAGAATTTCTTTCTTCACCACCTCCTTCATGATCGGGTTCAGTCTTCGCTGCTGTTCCACAGTTGGCTTACTACCTTCCTCTAACAGAATTTTATGCATACAATATGAAGGACTTATCCCCTTGATGTCTGCTATGGTCCATCCTATAGCCGATTTGAATTCTCTCAAAATCCTTAAGAGCTTGTCTTCCTCACTACCTGAAAGGTCAGCTGAAATAATAACAGGTAACGTAGATGAATCACCTAAAAAAGCATACCTCAAGTGTTCAGGTAATGGTTTGTGCTCCAAGGTAGGTGCTTCCTCTATTGATGGTTTGAGCTTCCCTTCAGCATTCTTAAGGTCAGAAGTACAAAGATATTCAAATGGTATGTCGAGCTTTCGCTTCCATGGAGAAGCGTTCAGATATTGTAGCGACATGTATGTGGGTTTTGGATCAGGCAGATCCAGCTTTTTAAAGATCGACAACGGCATCAGATTAATGCTTGCTCCCAAATCACAAAGGCACTTGTCAAAAGTTAGATTGCCAATGGTGCAAGGAATGGTGAAGCTTCCTGGATCTTTTAGTTTTGGTGGTAACTTTTGCTGCAGAACAGCGCTGCATTCTTCCTTGAGAGCAACGGTTTCAAGGTCATCCAGTTTCACCTTTCTTGAAAGAATAGTCTTCATAAACTTCGCATAACTAGGCATTTGTTCCAGAGCCTCAGCGAAAGGTATATTGATGTGAAGTTTCTTGAACACCTCCAGAAACTTCCCGAACTGTCTATCCAGCTTTTGTTGCTGCAATCTCTTAGGAAAAGGTGGTGGAGGATAGAGCTGTTTCTCCCCTGTATTAGCCTCAGGCAGAGTGTGTTCAACAGTAGTCTTCTTTGGTTCCGCCACTTTCTCCTTTTGCTTAGATTCTTCATCATCTCTAACTTCAGCTTCGACTTCTTTTGCCTTTTCAGCATCAGCTACTTTTCCAGACCTTAAGGTAATAGCCTTGACTTGCTCTTTAGCTTTCTTCCTGCCTGGTACTTCCGTGTCACTGGGAAGAGTGCCAGGTTGACGATTGAGCACTGCATTGGCTAATTGACCGATTTGATTTTCCAAGGTCTTGATAGAAACCGCCTGACTCTTGCACAACAGCTTAAGTTCCTCAAAATCAGCACTAGTAGGTACAGCTGCACTTCCCTGTTGAGGATATGATTGCCTTGTAGCATACTGCTGTGGTTGCTGGAATCCAGGTGGGTTAAACTGTTTACTTACTCCTTGCTGATATGGTGGCTGAATAGCATTCTGATTATTTCCCCAGCTGAAATTTGGATGATTTCTGTTGTTAGGATGATAGGTCGCTGGCACAGGCTGCTGTTGTCGCTGATAATTATTCACATACTGAACAAATTCGTTGACAAGAGAACACTGATCCGTAGCATGAGAACCTGCACAAAGCTCACAAACCATAGCTATTTGATTAACTCCATACGTAGCCAAAGAATCAACCTTCATTGATAGCGCTTGGAGCTGGGCTGCAATAGCGGTGGCTGCATCAACTTCCAGAATACCTGCTACCTTGCCTGACGTCATCCTCTGAGTTGGGTTTTGATGCTCATTTGCAGCCATCGTCTCGATAAGATTATACGCCTCAGTATAGCTTTTAGCCCATAAGGCGCCTCCAGCTGCTGCATCGAGCATGGGCCGAGATTGGGCCCCCAAACCATTATAAAAACCAGTGATTACCATCCAATCCGGCATTCCATGATGTGGACATTTTCTCAACATTTCCTTGTAGCGTTCCCAAGCCTCGCACATAGATTCTGTAGGTTGCTGCGCAAACTGAGTAAGAGCACTCCTCATAGCAGCAGTCTTTGCCATTGGATAAAACTTCACCAGAAACTTTTGCGCAAGATCTTGCCACGTAGTGATGGACCCAGCTGGTTCAGAATGTAACCAGTCTTTAGCTTTATCCCTCAGTGAGAATGGGAAAAGCCTCAACTTGATAGCCTCATCAGTCACGCCATTATACTTAAAAGTGCTGCAGATCTCGACAAAATTCCTTATGTGCATGTTGGGGTCTTCAGTTGCCGCTCCTCCAAAAGAAACAGAATTCTGCACCATCTGAATAGTGCCCGGCTTGATTTCAAAGGTGTTAGCTTGAATAGCTGAATGAAGGATGCTTGACTGAATGTCATCAATTTTAGGCCGAGAAAAATCCATAAGAGCTGGATCAGCTTGAACAATACGATCTCCCATGTTTACTGGTTCTTTCTGCTCAGTTCCTGAATCCGAATCCTCAAAATCTAACTTCTCCGGAGTATCAAGAACTTCGTCTTTCTCCTCAACTGTATCTAAGGTCCTCTTGCGAGCACGAGAACGAGTTTGCATAAACGCTTGCTAAAGTACCTGAAACACAACCGAAAAGAGTAATTAACTACTACGTCCTAATCACTGAGTCCTAATGACCAATGATGGTAAGTATATAAACTAAACAAATACGCCGAGTCCCCGGCAACGGCGCCAAAAACTTGTTAGGGCGTAATCACGCACTAATATTCACGCAAGTATACGCGTTCGCAAGTAATATAGAATACTTTCTAGTTCGTTCCCTCAGAGACTCAGACTAAGATATATTTTCTAATTAAACTCACTCACCAATGTATGACTACTTCTCAATGTTAAGATAACACTTAAAATTGTTGATTAAATATTAACTATAATTAACTACTTAATTAACCACTTAACTAACACTTCAATTTATCAATAATAAAACACTCATGAGATCACAACTTCATTATTACTTCCTTCTATAGCCATTGTTATTACCTTTAGCATGTGACAGTGATGACATTAATCGAATAACACGAAACTGATAAAAGCCAACTTTCATTGTACTAATACCATTCTACCAAACATCCACAATTAAGATAGAAGTTGAATAGTCATCAATTATGTTGAGTTCCTATATGTCTACAGAAATTGACAACACAACGATTTAAGCACAAGTTATTCCTTTTGATTACATAGGGCAAATAAAACTGTTAGAATTACCCACTAATCATGCTCAACGTACATGAACCTATGCTAGCATGGCAAGTTCTAAATCTCAAGATCCACCGTCGCTTCACAAGAGATTAACACCCTATCTTATATGTTCGCGACGCACATAAGACGAATACGCACAACCAATACTAGATATCATGCAATCATCACACATTAAAGTATTAAACAATTAACTAAAGAATTCCATAATAAATCCGTTGCAACCCCATGATCACGATTAGCCCATAATAGAACTTATCGCCACCATGAGTTCATATGAAATCATAATAAACAACACAAGAAAATAATAACTAAACTAATTATATTAAAACAGAGTACGTCACAAGAGTAAATAAGTCAAAGCAAGAAAACTAGCATCCAACGTTACAACGAAACAAGAATCACAAGAAAATATGCTTCCTCTTCGCTGCAGTATGCTAAATCGGTCTTCTTCCTTATCTCCTTCGCTTCTTGCGCAAAACACAATCTAAAACATAATCTCCTTCATATCCTCTGTGAAAACGTCTCAAATCTACTTATATAATAGTCCCATAAAACTCAGATTACATAGAAGTTGGAAGCCAAACAGAAGTAGAAGTCTAAAATAATTCAGCTTTTTCCCCGACCCTGCGCGGCCGCTCAGCATTTCTGCGCGGGCGCGCAAGGCTGCTGCGCGGGCGCGCAGGACCCTACTGGAAAAAATCCAGGTTTGCTCCGTTTCTTCGCCGTAATCTGCCCGTTCTTTTCCTCTCGCAATGGTGAACACATGCCAAGGCTTATTCTTGATGATTCCTCCTCCGAAATGCAACTAATACCCTGAAATGCATAAACACTAGAAAAACGCATCAAATACACAAAATACTTGATTTCAAGACACCAATTTAAGCCATTTTAAGACGTTCTAAGCGGTATAAAATGCCACTTATCATTTACCAACAGAAGCTTCAGATTTAGATTTGACTTTTTCTGACTTAAGTCTAGCTTCTTCTTCCATCAGACTCTCAAAGTCCATTCCTGGATTTTCTTTCAGAAATAGCTGTCTTGATATTTCTTCATCAAGATCCAAAAGTTCATCAGAACTTATTCTTTTACCATTAGCAGAAGTAATTTTTTTTCCAGCATCAGAACTTGTCATGTGACTTGTAATTTCAGCTCTTCTTGATGAGAAACTTCTACCTTGACCATGACCTCCACCCATTCCAGAGTTTCCCTGGTCATTTTTTTCATCATCCTTCCCCTTTAGTGTCTGATCAGTTTTGCATTTGGACTTAATTACTTTCTCCCCCTTTTAGCATCAGCAGGTAAGAGAAGAGAGACAAGCAATTCCACTGAGGCTTAGATTTCATCAAGTTGAGATTGCTGAGAAGCTTGATTTTTCAAAATATCATCAATCTGAGACTGTTGCTTCTCTTGGGTCTTCTCAATGTAAGCAACTCTGTCAAAGGTAGGTTGGAAGAATTTTTTCTTTTCAATTTTCTTAACTCTTTCTTGCTTGAGCAATTCTTCCTGAATTTTATGTAACTCTGCATGAGTTGTTGAATGTAGACCTTGCAGATGTCTAGTACTCAATGCAGTGACTCGAAGCTGTGTCTTGAAATTATCATTAATTAACATTTCATCAGCTTTTGCCAAGTGCTCAGCAAGAATCTTATCAGATGGAACAAAGGTAACTGAGTTCCATTCCTTAGTCCACTCCTGTCCTCTAGGAGTTTCACTCTAAGGTACTAGTGCTGCTCTTGAAACAAACTTCTTAACTAGTTCAGATTTATGAACAGTTTGTTGAGGTGCATGTCCTGAAGGACCAGCTTCATCAGCATCTGCATTAGTAGCAGCATCATCAGTAGTATCAGCATTTGAAGCATCAGAACGGACAGAATTAGCATCTTCTGATAAAACAACAGTATGAGAAGTAATCGAGGCTTCAGCATCATCTTCTAAGTGCTGATCTGTTTCCAAGTTTTGATCAACAGCCATATCCTGATGCTCACCTATATTCTGATCATCAACATCTAGATGCAGAGAAGGTGTTGTAGATAATTCTGGAGTTTGAGTAGCATCAGTAAAAGGTGTTGTTGATGGATTAATTGTTGTTGGAGCTTCAAAGTAGAGAATCTCAGGCACAACCAGGTTGTGAATATCAATTTCAGCATTTGTGTCTGGGTCTACAGGAGATACAGTTTCATGTACAGGAGACACAGATGGTGTATTTGCCTTATCTGTAGCAGCTTCGTGAGTTGGGGACAATGAAGAGGGAGATGCAGTAGCTTCAGCAAATTCTGGTTCTTTTGAGATCAGAGATTCCTGATCTCCTTCCTTATGTGTTGCTTCCTCATCATCTGAAGCTGACCTTTTAGCTCTCTGTTTCTTGTATCTCTTTGAAGGTGGGGATTCCTTGGGAGGTTCAACATAAGTCATTCTTCTAAGCCTTTTGAGAAGCTTAGATCCCCCAATTCCAGAATCCTTCTGAGAAGGGACCTTCTCAGCTTCTTTTACAACAGGTTCTGATGCAGAAACCTGTTCTTCACTATCAGACTCATCTCTCAGAACAATCCTCCTTCTCTTCTGTGGTTTCTGAGGAACAGTCTTTGTCCTCTTGGGCTTGGAAGATGAAGGCTTCACAGTAGGTGCTGAGGATGAAGGTTGAGCTGTCTGTGAAGGTGTGAGATAAGTTTTGAGATATGTTCTGAGAGAGGGTTGAGGTATAGATGTATGTGTGGTATGTTCTGATGATTGGTGTGGTGTTTGGGATGTGGTGGTAGGTTGAACATCAGGATAAACAGATCTATAGGTTTGAGGATCAGCATTTACCAGGATCTATTTTACAGACTGAGGAATCTGTAAAGGTCTAACCACCATTTTCTTAAGGTCGGCATTTACCAAGTCATTAAAAGCCCGTTTTGCAAGTTTAAAGGGTGGAAATAAGTCAGTGGTAGGTTGGGGTTCATCAGCACAACAGAAATTATATATAAGTTGACAGAATCTAGCAAAGTAGACAACATTCCTATCCTCTGTCATCCTATCCCCTATAAAACCTAGCACAACACTTGCAAAATCAAAATGAGTTTGGTTAATAATAGCATACCCGATGTGCTGACTCATTATAGGAATGGCATCAAAGTTGGAACACTTATTCCCGAAGGCTTTAGTGATGCAGTCGAAGAAAAAGCTCCATTCCTTTTTGATATGTGCTCGTTTCAACTGTCCAAGCTTAGCCAAACTCTGCTCACCCAAATTGGCCATAAGCTACTGTAGAGCTGGTTCCTCCGGTGTTGAGAAAATGCAGCCTTCTGGTAAATGTAAAGCCTTGCGAACTGTTCCAGGAGTTACCACATGCTCATCATCATTGACTTCAAAAACAATGCTGGGAGTACCAGTTGCACCACCATTATCAAAATGCCCAGTCCGCCAAAACGTCAGAACTTGTTGGCTTGAAAAGACTGAAGGTTGGGTCAATGCATACCCAATTTCACTGTATGCAAGAAGATCTTGCACAAAATGCAACTCAGATGGAGCTTCATCATTATTTAGGATTGTAGCATAATTGTTGGGAACAAACTTGGCTCCATCTATGATCAAATCCTTAGGTGCCATGAGAAAAATTGAAAATTAAGGCTGCCTGTAAGGTGTTTGATAAAATGTCTGTATAAAAACAATCGTCAGGAGATGAGAGAGAGTAAAAGCAAAGAAAGAGAGATAAAGTTTAAAAGTAAATAAAAGATTGTATAATCTTCTCTCTCTCTTACTTATACTTGGTTAAAAAAATAACTGTTGGACACCTGTCAGACATGCAGCAATAATGAATAGTTAATGGGCACGGGAAAACAGTAATCATTACTTATCACATGCAGTTTTTCAAGAAAAAACCGTTCCACTTACCAAGTAATCCCATTAATTGAGGTAAGTCAGTTTTAATTCAAAATTTAAACTGTTCCCACTTATTAAATCATTTTCACTGCAAAACCAATATTCTAGTAAAAAAATTCAAGTGTGAGAATGACCAAAAAATAAATCAAGTAAACATGTGCTGATATTTTAAAATCAGAACTTAATTTAAATCAATAATTAAAATGGTCATCAGAATATGGATATATCAGGATTTAAAAATGCAGCAGAATTTAAAACATCTCAGAGACAAAATTTTGCAAAAATATAAAATTCCATTAATATATTAAGAGAATACATTCATGAAATTGAAATTTACATCAGAACATTACAAGACTGTCCTAAGCTACAAAACCTAACATCGACAGCTTTTGTCCTTGGCTAAGAAACCGGACAAAGCTGACGATGAAGAAAAACAGGAAGAAGAAAACAAATTATTTCTTCTTCTGACTCTCTACAAAAAGAATAGTGAGTCGAATGATTCGCTCTTGTTGGCGGAGAGCTTCCAGCCTTTCTTCTTCCAATCGCTCCAGATGGCGATGGTAGTCCATGTAAAAGAACAGGAGGTGTGTGAGAACCTCCTGGGGAACCGAGTCCCAAATCTCATCAGGAATGACAGGCACGTGACATTCCTGCTGCCAGTCCTCACAGCTCAACTCCATGTTGAAGGTCTCATAGTTTAAAAACATATTGTAGTTAACCATGGTTGTGTTGATATGAAGGAAAAGAGAGTGAGTATGTGAGAAAAGAAATGATGTGTAGGCTGATGTGAGGTGATGGTTTATATAAGCAATAGAATGCCAGGAGACGCGAGGATAATTTAATGCAGACAGGTAGAAATAATTCTACCTCATCTCCCTAGACTGGGAAGAAGAAAAACAGTCATTGGAAGTGTGAAACAGGGTTTAATGCGCACAAGAAACAAGTAAATATTATTGTGCATGGACGTGTTCCACTAACCCTAATTATATTGACTGTTAATATTCCACCCAAACATATTCTGAATTAAAATACGACTGTTGCAGATTTTAACCACAAATAAGTCAAGTAAAGAATCAGAATTTAATATTAGCACTTAGACTTATATCAGAACTTATCAGTCATCAGAACATGATTTCTTAACTCAAAACGTGAATGCCTATCTTCGTAATTCTTCACACAAATTCTGATGTTGATTCTTCAGAACTTAATCATCAGAACTTCCATTAGAACTTGTCCTCAGAATTTATGCAATCTGACACATAAACTGTACATCTAAAACAACATTGAACGCCACAGTAATTTTCATCATTCATATGGAGTGTAAGTGTGTGCATTAAGCAAAATATCAGACAAAGAGTAAAGTCTGATTCACTTCAGTATATCTTAGAAATAAGGCATAACTAAGAACTTTACTAAAAATCTGTCATTATTCTGAAGTTTACTTTTGAATGAGTTCATGCATGAGTCCACCTCAACTGTTTTGTGCTTATTTTATGCATCTTTTGAAATTCCATTATACAGTGGCTTCTCAGTGTAAGTGAGTCACGACTGCTTATCAGAATTTATGCTATTATCAGTGTATTTCTCCAGTAATCATAGAGTGTGAAAAGTCACCAAGAAAAATAATTATTTGCTTTTTTGATGCATATTACTTAATACCAGCAATGTACTTGGGTCGTCCCTTCCACATTTTTACTCTAGATCTCAAAGGAGTACCTGATTTTTATTCTCTTTTCTTTTACTTTTTCTTTTGATGAGTGAGGTTTATCAGCACTTAGTACATCCATCAGATTTACTAACATCAGAACTTAACAGATGAGAAGTATTATTCTAGTTTTTGACTTAGTAATAAGATAGACAAAGTAAACGTGACTAAGCTCAATATCAGAATTTGCTTGTGTCAATAGATTTCCACATAAATAATTATTGCTAACATGGGATCTCTAGTATGTTAAAGACTACTAGGTCAGCATCTAGCACAGTTATCCTCATAGGATGGAATAGTCACAAAAACAGTCAGTTCACTATCAGAGTTTAGAAATTCACATCAGACAACAATCAGTACTTAAACAATTTTCAGTTAAGCACAGAATACACAAAGAGAGTAATTTATGTAAATACTGATCATAAAGTCTGATGCATCAGAATAAAAACTAAGCAGATTTAGAGAAAGAACCTGAAACCATTCCAAGTTCATTTACCAATCTTGTAAAAGTAGCTTCACACAGTGGTTTTGTGAAGATATCTGCTAGTTGTTGATCTATTGAAACAAAGTGTAATTCCACTGTACCTTCATCCACATGTTCCCTTATGAAGTGGTACCTAATGTTGATATGCTTTGTCATTGAGTGTTGAACTGGATTACCTGTCATAGCAATAACACTTTGATTATCACAGTATATAGGGATTTTAAAATATGTTAACCCATAATCCAGTAAATGATTCTTCATCCAAAGAATCTGTGCACAGCAGCTTCCTGCAGCAATATATTCTGCTTCTGCAGTTGATGTGGAAATTGACTTTTGTTTCTTGCTAAACCAAGAAACCAATCTGCCTCCAAGAAATTGACAGCTTCCACTTGTGCTTTTTCTGTCAATTTTGCAACCTGCAAAATCTGCATCTGAGTAACCTATTAGTTTAAAATCTGATTCCCTGGGATACCACAATCCCAGATCAGCTGTTCCCTTAAGATACTTGAAAATTCTTTTCACAGCTGTTAAGTGAGGTTCTCTTGGATCTGCTTGAAATCTTGCACAAAGACAGGTAGCATACATGATATCAGGTCTACTAGCAGTTAGATAGAGTAGAGAGCCAATCATACCTCTGTAATCAGTAATATCTACTGATTTACCAGTATCCTTACCTAGTTTTGTTGCAGTGGCCATGGGAGTGGATGCACTTGAACAATCTTGCATTCCAAATTTCTTCAGCAAATTTCTGGTGTACTTGGTTTGACAAATAAAAGTGCCTTCTTCATTCTGCTTGACTTGAAGTCCCCGAAAATAGCTAAGTTCCCCCATCATACTCATTTGATATCTTGACTGCATCAGTTTGGCAAACTTCTTGCAAAGTCTGTCATTTGTAGAACCAAATATGATATCATCAACATATATCTGAACCAGAAGTAAGTCTTTTCCATGGTTGAGGTAGAACAGTGTTTTGTCTATAGTTTCTCTGTTAAATCCACTTTCCAGAAGAAACTGAGCTAAAGTCTCATACCATGCTCTTGGAGCTTGCTTAAGGCCATAAAGTGCTTTGTCAAGCCTGTAGATATGATTAGGATATTTGGGATCTACAAAGCCTGGAGGTCGTTCAACATATACTTCCTCATCCAATTCTCCATTGAGAAAAGCACTTTTCACATCCATTTGAAAGACAGTAAACTTTTTGTGAGCAGCATAAGCCAAAAATATCCTTATGGCTTCCAATCTAGCAACTGGTGCAAATGTTTCATCATAATCAATTCCTTCCTATTGAGAATATCCTTTTGCAACCAACCTTGCCTTATTCCTTGTAATTATGCCATCACTATCAGTTTTGTTTCTGAATACCCACTTTGTACCAACAACAGATCTGTTCTTTGGTCTTGGCACTAGGGTCCAGACTTTGTTTCTTTCAAATTCATTTAACTCTTCCTGCATTGCTTGCACCCAATCAGCATCTTGAAGAGCTTCTTCCACTTTCTTTGGTTCAGTCTGAGAAAGAAAAGAATTGTAAAGACATTCACTTGAAGTAGCTATTCTAGTTCTGACACCTGCATCAGGATTTCCAATTATTAAGTCAGGTGTATGTGATTTAGTCCACTTCCTTGCAGA
Organism: Apium graveolens; assembly: GCF_009905375.1. Taxonomy (NCBI): domain Eukaryota; kingdom Viridiplantae; phylum Streptophyta; class Magnoliopsida; order Apiales; family Apiaceae; genus Apium; species Apium graveolens. Next base: position 53,821,403 of record NC_133653.1, read on the forward strand.
TGGAAGGTTTTCTCTAGAACTGGATGCTCCCCCATGATCCATGCTATCTTCATCAACATTTTTTGATGCTCCCCTTAAAACTATATTCTCTGAGTTGGATCCTTCAGTATTTAAGTTTTCAGAACTATCAGAACTTGGCTTATCAGAACTTGACGAATCAGAACTTGAAGAGCCAGTTGTATGTTCTGATGCTTCTTGAGATGTGGTTGGATCTGGAGTATGCTCCCCCTGCATAGGTGCATCTTCCTTTGGCATAGTCACCACAGTTTCAATAACATCAGAGTTTAATCCATCGGAGTTTGCAGTATCAGGATTTAGACTATCAGGAGTTTCAGTATCAGAATTTAAGTCTTCATTTTCAAATCTCAGCTGATCGTGATCATTGAAATCTTCAAGTCCAGTAATCTTCTTATCATCAAAAGAGACATTGATAGATTCCATGACCACTCTTGTTCTCAAGTTATAGACTCTGTAGGATTTTGTGGAAAGTGGATATCCAACAAAGATTCCTTCATCAGCTTTTAGATCAAATTTGGATAGATGTTCAGGGTGAGTCTTAAGAACAAAACATTTGCATCCAAATACATGAAAATACTTCAGATTTGGCTTCTTTTTCTTCACCATCTCATATGGTGTCTTTCCTTGCTTGTTAATGAGTGTTGCATTCTGAGTAAAACAAGCAGTCTGCACAGCTTCAGCCCAGAAATAGGTTGGAAGCTTTGCTTCATCAAGCATTGTACGTGCAACTTCAATGAGAGTTCTATTCTTTCTTTCAACAACTCCATTTTGCTGTGGTGTTGCAGGAGCAGAAAATTCCTTCTTGATTCCATGGTTTTCGCAGAACTCTTCCATTATCAAATTCTTGAACTAAGTACCATTATCACTTCTTAGTATCTTCACAGAATCTTTGACCAATTTATCCAGTTGCCTGACATGATCAATCAAGATAGATGCAGTTTCACTTTTTGTGTGCAAGAAATACACCCATGTGTATCTGGTGAACTCATCCACTATGACCATAGCATATTTCTTCTTTGCAATAGACATGACATTGACTGGACCAAAAGATCAACATGTAGTAGGTGATAAGGCTCAAGAATTGATGATTCAGTCTTGCTCTTGAATGAGGATTTCCTTTGTTTAGCCTTCTGACAAGAATCACAAAGGCCATCAGGAGCAAATACTGACTTTGGCAGTCCTCTCACAAGATCTTTCTTGACTAGTTTATTTATATTGTTGAAATTTAAATGAGAGAGTTTCTTTTGCCAATTCCAGCTTTCTTCAATTGATGCTCTACTCATCAAACAGATTGCAGAACCATTAGTACTTGTTGAAAGTTTGGCTTCATAAATGTTACCACGCCTGTATCCTTGCAGAACAACTTTGCTTGTAGATGTACTTACAACTTCGCAGTGTTCTTCAAAGAAATCCATATGATAACCTCTGTCACAGATTTGACTAACACTCAGCAGATTGTGTTTAAGTCCTGAGACCAGAGCTACTTCTTTAATGATGACATTCCCAAGATTGATATTGCCATATCCCAATGTTTTTCCAATGTTGTCATCTCCATAAGAAACACTTGGGCCAGCCTTCTCCACAAAGTCTGATAGCAGGGCTTTATTTCCAGTCATATGTCCTGAACATCCACTGTCCAGAACTAGGATGTTTTTCCTGTTGCCCTGCAATTACAAAGACCACTAATGATTAGTTTTAAGGACCCATAATTGCTTGGATCCTTTGGCCTTATTAAGTTTGTTAACATTTGCAGTGGATTTAGCATCAGAGTTTATGTTAACATTTTTCTTATCAGAATTTACACTATCAGACTTTGAATCAGACTTACACTAGAAGGAACAATGCTAACTTTCTTTAAGGAAGGTTTTATTTGATAATAATCAAAGTACAGATTATGATATTCCTTACAAGTATAAATGGAATGCCATAAACTACCACAATGAAAATAAGGATTTTGTGGCTTATATCTAACAGACTGACTCTTAACTCCTGACTTTGAAGGTAAGGAGTTTATGTTCTTATGCTTCCTGCAAAAAGAAGCCAAATGGTTAGAACTTCCACAGTTATGACATGTTTTTCTAGGAGCATCAGGAACAGGCTTATAATCATTGCTTTTATTCACACCTTCCTTTCCATTCCTATTTTTCCTAGGTGATTTTACCTTGTTTGCATTCTTAACATCTTTCAGCTTATGCTTAAGCTGCTTCTCTGTCATTAAGCCTACGTTTACTTCAGTTATCTTTTCCTGTTTTACTTTGTCAGAAGTTAATTCCTTTTTAACTTCTGATTTCTCATTATCAGACTTTACAGCTACAAACTTAACAGGCTTTAACTTAGATTTTTGATTAACAACTATAGGCTTAATTTCTACAGTTCCTTTATCATTCTTGTCATCTCCATAACCTAAGCCTCTTTCCAGTTTTCACTACTTAACAAATTCTGAGTTGTTTTTCCAGAGTTAGTCCAAGTCCTGATAATCTCTCTTTCATTTTCTAACTCAGCTTTTAGAGATTCATTCATTTTAAGCACTTCATCCCTAACAAAGAAAGCATCATCTCTATCTTTCTGAGTTTGATGGAACATAACTAACTCTTTTTCTAAATAATCATTCCTCTTTTTACAAGCAAGATTTTCAGAAGTTAATCTTTCACATGTTAAAGTTTGATCTCTATAGCTAATGAACATGGTTTTAAGATATCTTCTCAACTCATTAATATCATCAGTATGAAAGGCATAAGTAGTTTGACGTACCTTTAACTCAGCAGCTTCAGAACTGCTTTCAGCATTTGCCATTAAGGCATAATTCTCCTCAGTTTCAGAATTTGAGGTGTCTGTCTAGCTTTTCTTCTTTGTGACAAGAGCCTTGCCTTTGTCACTCTTCACTTTCTTGCAATCAGGAGATATGTGGCCTTTCTCACCACAATTGTAACATTTGACATTTGTGTAATCTCCTCTGTCAGACTTTCCTCCTTTACCTTCAGATTTTCTGAAATTCTACTTATCATAACTTGCACCTCTCCTGGAAAACTTCTTTCCCTTCCTGAACTTCCTGTATGCAATCTTCGTGATTCCTTTCACCATAAGAGCACATAGCTTCATCATCTCTTCATCAGCATCCGTCTCAGGCAAGCTTTCAGATTCTGAGTCATCATCACTATCAGAACTTGATGACTCGGTATCAGACTTTGTGAAGAGAACTTTACCCTTGCCTTTCATTGAGGTAGCTGCCTTGGGGGATTCTTCTTCAGCCTTAAGAGCAACTGTCCTTGACTTTCCTCCTTTCCTCTTGCTTCTTTGTTCCATCTCAAGTTCATCAGTCTTGAGCATCCCATAAATTTCTTCAAGAGTCATTTCATCAAGATTATAGTTGTCTCTTATTGTTGTTGCCTTCAAATCCCAGCTTTCAGGAAGAGCCAACAGGAATTTAAGGTTTGAATCTTCAAGATCATACTCCTTATCAACCAGTGACAAATCATTCAAGAGTTTAACAAATCTATCATATAAATCAGTCAATGACTCATTATCCTTTGAGTCAAAGTGTTCATACTCTTGAGTGAGTATTGTCTTCCTGTTTTTCTTAATCGTATCAGTTCCCTGACATCTTGTTTCCAAGGCATCCCATATCTCATTTGCAGTCTTGCAGTTTATTACCCTGTTTGACATTACATTATCAATGGCACTATCCAGTAAGTGTCGTACCTTAGCATCCTTAGCAATTGATGCGATATCTTCAGCAGTGTAGTCACTCTTCTCCTTTGGTACTGACTTTGCTGCTTCACCTGCAACTGCAACAGCGAGCTTGGTTGGTTTGTGAGGCCCATCCTTGATTCTATCAAGATATTCTGGATCTGTAGCTTCCAGAAACATAGTCATCCTCACCTTCCATATGGGATATTCAGATGGTCTCAATATGGGAACTCTAATAGCCTCATATCGGCTATGGATTTGTGTCTTTGGAGGTTCTTCAGTTTTGGTGGGCTTAGTTGGAGTTTCTACTTCAGACATGATTGTTTTTGGATCTTAAACTGTTTGTGTGTTAACAGATAGGCTCTGATACCACTTGTTAGGTCACACACACTGTAGAGGGGGGTGAATACAGTGTATAGTACAATCAAATCGAACTCTAATAACTTAAATAACAGAAAACAAACTTTATTCAAAACAAAAACCTCTGTTACAGTATGGAACTGTCCTCTCTCAGTGATGAACAAATATCACGAGAGCTGCTAGGGTTACAATGAATAATCTTCTCGATAATGATAACACTTATAGTATAAACCCTATGTCTGTGTTTATATACTACACAGTTACAAGATAATCGCTAATTGATATGGAATATAATTCTGCTTCCTACAATATATCAATCAGATATCTTTTCTTCCAAGTATTCTATTCTTCATAGAATTCCTTCTTCATACATATCTCTTCTTACATTTGTCTTGATCTTCTTTTCCTTTCAATCAGCTGCCTTCCTTATCTGAACGTTTCCCTTAAGTCCTGATATTATCTTTTGAGAAATATCTCCTGAACCTTAAGTACTGATGACTTAAATTCTGACTTCAGTATAAGTGTTGATTTCAGTTAAGTACTGATTTGTCCTGTTTAAGTAAGATCTGAAAACTAAACATAAATCATATTAGACATGACATTATCAAATATATCTAACAGTAATATGGAGTAACGAGAAGTTACTTGCCTCAATCACGTAAACAGATAATTTAAATTAGAACACACAATCAATCCTTAGCATCCCATCAAATACGGCACATCTAAAATCTCGATCTTCTCCGCGATTCCAATTCTGACCAGATCCATATTTTCACTTTTTGACCCTCTAAACAATGTTTTCTTGGAAAACACGAAACACGAAAGTTGTAGAGAACGAAAAGATCTTTCCGAAATGTCCAGAATCATCGAATTCTGAATTACGAAGAATTTTCTACGAATTTTACAAGACAACTGATTTTTGTGTACAAAGCCCTACGAATTTTTAATAATTAAAACGAGGAGGACGGATAGGATCTATTTATAATGATACAAAACCCTATATCTTAACCTACAGGTTATTCATATTAGAATTGGATCCAAATTTTAGGCCCAATAGTCTAATCCAATTTTAAAACCTAGTCCTTATCTAATTTTAATCCTTTTTATTCTATTATTTTTTATTAATCGAATTCTAAAAAATTACGGGATATTACATACTACCCTCCTTAAAAAGAATTTGGTCCCCAAATTCACAACAAATATATACGTCTACTCTCGCTAATATCATATAGGACAAACTTAAACTATAGTCCACAAGATCGAATCCTAGGGAATGTACTAGTCTCATAACTAACACACTCCGAAGAACAGCCTGCTCTGATACCAACTGAGACAGCCTGCACTTCCGGACTATTAAATCTAAATCAAAACTAATACAAAATCCAACTTACTAATCCAAAATTTTATTACAAAGGGTACGATTACAAAAGCGCAGCTAAAGGAAGCCCAAAGGTCAATCTACTTCAATTTTAAGTCCTCGAACTCCAATGCTAACCAACTCGAGTCTTTTAGATGAAACCTGAAATATTAAAAGAATAAGCGGAGAAGTCCATCAAGCAACTACTGTTTGACGGCTCAAAATAATATTTTAAATCTTTTTCAAAAATAGAATTTAAACATGCTTGACACATAACACAGATCACACAAAATCACACATATATTCGACAACAAGGTGAACAAAGATCTACACGATATAATCAATAATCATAATCAAACACATTCTATAATCCACATAATCAAAATTCTTAATCAATCAATAAATCTTAATAACAAATTCTTATCTTTAGTCCCACAGTCCTAAATCACACCTTATGCCACACTTTGCCAGTGACCGGCATCTTATACTTTATGCCACACTTCCCAAGTGACCGGGTTCTAATTCTTATTCGATGGGGGGCTAGTTCACGTCCCTCGTCAAGTGCAACCAAAGCTTGACAAGGGTATCGATGTGTTCCGAAACGTGCGCAAACTAGTTCTAAGTTCTAAGTATCACACTGTCCAGTGATCGGAATCTTATTCTGATACATGATTAAGACGGGGGATTTCCGAAAAATTTGTCATCTTATTAATCACACATAACATGGCACGTTACACAATAAATACGAAGCAACGAACAATTACATACATATTCAAAACATGCATTCAAACAAATATTATACAATAATACGGAACAACGGATAGTCACTTACAGAACACGTAAGCAAATAAGTAATACGGAGCAACGAAAAGTTACTTGCGGAACACGTAAGCAAATAAGTAATATGGAGCAACGAGAAGTTACTTGCCTCAATCACGTAAACAGAAAATTTACATTAGAACACACAATCAATCCTAGCAACCCATCAAATACGGCACATCTAAAATCTCGATCTTCTCCGCGATTCCAATTCTGACCAGATCCTTATTTTCACTTTTTGACCCTCTAACTGATGTTTTCTTGGAAAATACAAAACACGAAAATTGTAGAGAACGAAAAGATCTTTCCGAAATGTCCAGAATCATCGAATTCCGAATTACGAAGAATTTTCTACAAATTTTACAAGACAGCTGATTTTTGTGTACAAAGCCCTATGAATTTTTAAATATTAAAACGAGGAGGACGAATATGATCTATTTATAACGATACAAAACCCTATATCTTAACCTACAAGTTATCCATATTAGAATTTGATCCAAATTTTAGGCCCAATAGTCTAACCCAATTTTAAATCCTAGTCCTTATCTAATTTTAATCCTTTTTATTCTATTATTCTTTTATTAATCAAATTCTAAAAAATTACAGGATATTACATACTACCCTCCTTAAAAAGAATTTGGTCCCCAAATTCACAACAAACCTATACGTCTACTCTCGCTAATCTCCTATAGGACAAACTTAAACTATGGTCCACAAGATCGAATCCTAGGGAATGTACTAGTCCCATAACTAACACACTCCGAAGAACAGCCTGCTCTGATACCAAATGAGACAGCCCGCACTTCCGGACTATTAAATCTAAATCAAAACTAATACAAAATCCAACTTATTAATCCAAAATTTTATTACAAAGGGTACGATTATAAAAGTGCAACTAACGGAAGCCCAAAGGTCAATCTACTCCAATTCTAAGTCCTCGAACTCCAATGTTAACCAACTCGAGTCTTTTAGACGAAACCTGAAAAATTAAAAGAATGAGCGGCGAATCCCAGCAAGAAACTACTGTTTGACGGTTCAAAATAATATTTTTAATCTTTTTCGAAAATAAAATTTAAACATGCTTGACACATAACACAGATCACATAAAATCATAAATATATTCGACAACAAGGTGAACAAAGATCCACACGATATAATCAATAATAATAATCAAACACATTCTATAATCCACATAATCAAAATTCTTAATCAATCAATAAATCTTAATAACAAATTCTTATCTTTAGTTCCACAGTCCTAAATCACACCTTATGCCACACTTTGCCAGTGACCGGCATCTTATACTTTATGCCACACTTCCCAAGTGACCGGGTTCTAATTTTTATTCGATGGGGGGCTAGTTCACGTCCCTCGTCAAGTGCAACCAAAGCTTGACAAGGTATCGATGTGTTCCGGAACGTCCGCAAACTAGTTCTAAGTTCTAAGTATCACATTGTCCAGTGATCGGAATCTTATTCTTATACATGATTAAGACTGGGGATTTCCGATAAATTTGTTATCTTATTAATCACACATAACATGGCACGTTCCACAATAAATATGGAGCAACGAACAATTACATACATATTCGAAACATGCATTCAAACAAATATTATACAATAATACGGAGAAACGGATAGTCACTTACAGAACACGTAAGCAAATAAGTAATACGGAGCAACGAAAAGTTACTTGTGGAACACGTAAGCAAATAAGTAATATGGAGCAACGAGAAGTTACTTGCCTCAATCACGTAAACAGATAATTTACATTAGAACACACAATCAATCTTTAGCAACCCATCAAATACGGCACATCTAAAATCTCGATCTTCTCCGCGATTCCAATTCTGACCAGATCCTTATTTTCACATTTTGACCCTCTAAAGGATGTTTTCTTGGAAAACATGAAACACAAAAGTTGTAGAGAACGAAAAGATCTTTCCGAAATGTTCAGAATCATCGAATTCTGAATTACGAAGAATTTTCTACGAATTTTACAAGACAGCTAATTTTTGTGTACAAAGCCCTACGAATTTTTAATAATTAAAACGGGGAGGACGGATATGATCTATTTATAACGATACAAAACCCTATATCTTAGCCTACAAGTTATCCATATTATAATTGGATTCAAATTTTAGGCCCAATAGTCTAACCCAATTTTAAATCCTAGTCCTTATCTAATTTTAATCCTTTTTATTCTATTATTCTTTTATTAATCGAATTCTAAAAAATTACGGGATATTACATACTACCCTCCTTAAAAAGAAATTGGTCCCCAAATTCACAACAAACATATACATCTACTCTCGCTAATCTCCTATAGGACAAACTTAAACTATACTCTACAAGATCGAATCCTAGGGAATGTACTAGTCCCATAACTAACACAGTCCGAAGAACAGCCTGCTCTGATACCAAATGAGACAGCCCGCACTTCCGGACTATTAAATCTAAATCAAAACTAATACAAAATCCAACTTATTAATCCAAAATTGTATTACAAAGGGTACGATTATAAAAGTGCAGCTAACGGAAGCCCAAAGGTCAATCTACTCCAATTCTAAGTCCTCGAACTCCAATGCTAACCAACTCGAGTCTTTTAGACGAAACCCGAAATATTAAAAGAATGAGCGGCGAATCCCAGCAAGAAACTATTGTTTGACGGTTCAAAATAATATTTTTAATCTTTTTCAAAAACAGAATTTAAACATGCTTGACACATAACACAGATCACATAAAATCACAAATATATTCGACAACCAGGTGAACAAAGATCCACACGATATAATCAATAATCATAATCAAACACATTCTATAATCCACATAATCAAAATTCTTAATCAATCAATAAATCTTAATAACAAAATTCTTATCTTTAGTTCCACAGTCCTAAATCACACCTTATGCCACACTTTGCCAGTGACCGGCATCTTATACTTTATGCCACACTTCCCAAGTGACCGGGTTCTAATTTTTATTCGATGGGGGGCTAGTTCACGTCCCTCGTCAAGTGCAACCAAAGCTTGACAAGGTATCGATGTGTTCCGGAACGTGCGTAAACTAGTTCTAAGTTCTAAGTATCACATTGTCCAGTGATCGGAATCTTATTCTTATACATGATTAAGACTGGGGATTTCCGAAAAATTTGTTATCTTATTAATCACACATAACATGGCACGTTACACAATAAATACGGAGCAATGAACTATTACATACATATTCGAAACATGCATTCAAACAAATATTATACAATAATACGGAGCAACGGATAGTCACTTACAGAACACGTAAGCAAATAAGTAATACGGAGCAACGAAAAGTTACTTGCGGAACACGTAACAAATAAGTAATATGGAGCAACGAGAAGTTACTTGCCTCAGTCACGTAAACAGATAATTCACATTAGAATACACAATCAATCCTTAGCAACCCATCAAATACGGCACATCTAAAATATTGATCTTCTCCGCGATTCTAATTCTGGCCAGATCCTTATTTTCACTTTTTGACCCTCTAAACGATGTTTTCTTGGAAAAAACGAAACACGAAAGTTGTAGAGAATGAAAAGATATTTCCGAAAAGTCCAGAATCATCGAATTCCGAATTACGAATAATTTTCTACGAATTTTACAAGACAACTGATTTTTGTGTACAAAGCCCTACGAATTTTTAGTAATTAAAACGAGGAGGACGGATAGGATCTATTTATAACGATACAAAATCCTATATCTTAACCTATAAGTTATCCATATTAAAATTGAATCCAAATTTTAGGCCCAATAGTCTAACCCAATTTTAAATCCTAGTCCTTATCTAATTTTAATCTTTTGTATTCTATTATTCTTTTATTAATCGAGTTCTAAAAAAATTACAGGATATTACAATATTAAAATTTGATAATAATGCATATTTTTCTAACGAAATTAAATATTGAGAAAAAGTTTGTTTAGTACTAAGTCCATACTCTTAAAGGATCGTGCAATAACTTGAACCAACTCCTGGGTATTTATTAATAACCAGGTCAAGTCTTTGACAACTCACCATAAATCAATCTAACAACTTTAATCTACATTATTTATTGACTTGAAACTATAAAGGTCTAATGCATTAATTAATGTGAATGTAAAATGTAAAAAAAAGCTCAACTTCATGAAGAAAATGTCATCGAACCAGTAAACAAATATACTAAATTTAAGAGTGAAAAAATGCGTTTTAGCTCGATAAGGTTCTGAAACCATTTGTGGAAAAAGACCAAATTTTGAATTTTATAAAAAAAATTAATTTTTAATCTGTTTTCGTTCTCATAAGAGGATCAGATGTTGAGTTCATAATAAGTTTAAATATATTAGTCAAAATAACAATTAAATATAGTTATACTTGTCGGTACACTTAATAGTACCAATATCTCATAAATGTTGACTTCTTTCACTTTTATGGTCAATTTTATCAAATGATAAAATTATAATATTTTATTCTCTAAGAATTAAATTACATTTAATTTCCAAAATTGTAATTTTAATATTTTTTCTATTATATATATGTATTCTTTTAAATATATTTTTTCATATAAATTTATGATTTTCACGTTTGAATTTATTAAATTATTATAAAACTCCATTTAATATATTATAATTATCTATATATAGGAAATATTTACTACTCATACCATATTACTAAGTTGAATGATTTAAAAACATGTAAGTTGACTATATACCATACATTACTAATTTATTATATAACTATATAATACAAAGTACGACGGTAAAAAGAAAAAGATAATTAAAAGTTATTACTTAGTCTTAATATATATATATATATATATATTGGTTTCTAGTTTATATTCTAATTTTTTTTCTAATTAGAATAGCCCGCTATATATATATATACAAATATTTAGACACACAAGACATAATATGTATATTATTAACAAAATATAAATGAGTGGAGCAATTTCAAGATCTGAGTTTGATTATCACTAATAATAAATATTAGGGCAAATTAGTCTTTTCAACCCATAAATAAAATGTCTAACAAATTTTATATTTATATTGGTGTATTATATAGATAAAGCTAATACACCAAGATTTGCTTTTAAAAGTGCTTATTTTATGTATGTTATATTTCTTTATTTCTCTTAACTTCTTTTAAAAAATGTTTTTTTTTTCTAAAATAATCAGTGTCACATTTTTATATTTTCACTAAATCTTACGAAAAATCACAATTATTTGACATTGTAATATAAAATTTTAAAAAGTTATATATAAACATAATTGATTATATATTTCAACGAAGGGATTTAATGGGCAATATAGAATAAAATAAGGACAGTATGATAAAAAAATGTACCAAAAAAATGTATTTGAGGTAACCTCGATCTCATATTTTATAAATCAGAGGTTATTTTGTTGACATCTATTTAGAAGGGTATTTAAAATACATGGGAGTAATATGTTTGGTTGTCCAAAACATGAGTATTAAAATTAACGTAGGAAGTCACTTACCTTTGTTTGACTTACTGGGTCGTGAAATAAAAAAATACAGTATAAGTAATATATTATTGAGTAAAGCCAATATATATGTATTTTTAATTTTTTTTATTAAAGTTGTTTAAAAATTAACAAAACATATATAACTCAATTTGTAATAAAGTATAGAACATGTGTTAATGATATTATTTCATATTTATTTTTAAATTCATGTAATAATATTTGATATTTGAAATAGCATAAGAGTTTGCAATTAAAAGTATTAATATTTAATTCAATAATTTTTATTATTTTAACTCCATTTTGTTTCAAAAATTAAATGTATACTTATAATTTATTAAAATATTGATGATAATAACAATAATTTCAAATAATGTGTTATAAAACTAGTAATTATGTTTCTCAAAAGATTAAAAAAAAATTGAAAACATATATGTAGTATATTATTATTTTTATTTAATTTTACATGTTCAAAAAAATTTAGATGCACATCATGATAGTTATTAGTAAAAAATAATAATTACTAACTCAAAAATAAAAATTAAAATGAAGAATTGATAAGTAAATTAAATAAGTATAAAAAAAATGAATGACATGTTATTTGAATACATGTTATTAACTAAACAAGTTTATACCAGTTTCCAAGAAGTCTATACATCAAAAGAAAGTGTAACTTCTCGGGGCAGGGTCACTTGTACCCCTCGAATATCAAGTCTTTTTTTATCTAGGATATGAAGTTTAATTTTTTATATTTGACCCCAAAAATTACTAATTTTGACCCTACTTAATTTTTTTGACCCTATTTTAATTTTATTCTTAACTTACATAACTTGAAAAAGATACATAATTTATCTTTTATGTTTAACGAAAATAGTTAATGTTATGCCCACTTTTGTGCATGAGCCCTAAACAGGTCCCCATGAACATATTGGAAAATTGGGCCTAAATCACTTTATTCTCAGGATTGGGGAGTTGTATAAGCCCATCACATGACATTCAGCCGCATCGCATATAAATTAAAGAAGCCTATTCACGCGCGAGCTAGGCTAGCGGGCTCACATTTCGTGGGGTAATGAAAAAGAGAACTCACTTTTTAATAAGACAATAGATGGTACGAGCCGATGTGACCAAACTGGCTCGCATTAGGTGAATTTATCTGAAATATGAAAAATGACTCATAGATGGCTGAGTTGTTCGTAAATTTTGGGGCCGACACTGGACATTCCTACAATCACAAGAAGAAATGTGAAGATGTCGTGTTATTTCCCAACAATATAATAATAGAATTACAAAAGGGGGGTTCCGGGGTTGAATGGAATTCTGGTTTCTTTTTGCTTTTCTGAAAAACTCTTTCTGAAATATAAAATTGTGTTTGTGAATATCAAGAATGCAGATAAGACTTTTAAACTATTCTACTAACACAAAATAAATAAACACAAATTTAAAAACTTTATGGTGGATTTGTCTTTCCACCGGAGAAGTATATTTGAAGAAATATATGTGATGCAAATTGCACACAGTTGCTTACAAGTATTTCTTACAACTTAAAACTTGAGAGTACTTTCGAAAGATACAGCTTGCCAAACTCTCTAGTTCTTTCTTGTTCTACTTGTTGTGCTTAGTTGTTGTAAAATACTTGCTACACTTGGTTTATATATTTACCAAATTTACATGTGCAATAAGACAAAAATAATATTTCTATCAGTTAGGTCCAAGCATATGCTTCTTCATTTCTCTGTCCAATGCAATTTAAGTAAGATACAACATTTTTGAACGAGCTTGTTTTGCATGGAAATGCTTCATTTTCTTCTAAAACCTATAATTAGGCTACCACATTTCTTTTATGCAATATCAACTCATGTGACTCTGTCACCTTTTGCCAAGTCACTATCAACTGTAATCTTTTTGATTATCCATTGAGGCTTCATGAATCTTAGCCGTTGACAATATATTAGTGTCATCCGTTGAAGCTTTCTTGATAGCATCTGTTGACAGCTTTATCTCATATCCGTTGAAGCCTCCTGACTGGCCCATTCGTTGAAGGAATATTGAGTTATCCGTTGAAACTTGTAGAGTCATCCATTGAAACTTGTATTTTAGCAGTTGAAGATGTTTCCTTAGCAATTGATACTCTTTTACTTACACAAACTTACAAGGCATTTTATATTTACACTTAACGTACCTATTTTTTATATCTTGCAAGTATTCAACATGACTTAGAAACTACTAAAACTATCAAATTCCCTGGATATCATAATGCACAGAATGTGCTACATACTTATTAACGTAAGCTACTCATTTAACGGATTGATAATTATGGTTATCCGTTGTTATTCCCAGTAGACTAACAATGAGATTTACAGAAGGGGGGTTGAATGTAAATCTCAAAACTTTTTCAAGTTTTGAGCAGTTTGTAAGACTAAGTGTTTGAGTGATCAAATGTGTGTGAATTGCTTGGAGCTGATGCAGACAGATATATATTCAAACACAAATGTAATGAACACAAAGAACTTAAAAACTTTTCTGGTGGATTTGTTGTTCCACCAGAGATGTGTTATTTCAGAAAATCTGTGATTCAAAACTAAATCACAGCTGCTTCCTAGTACGAACTAGATGATTTTCTCTCTTGATATTTCTAAACAGCTCACGGAAAATTCACATCTAATTACTAGCTACTACTTGGTTTATATAACATCAAGTTTACAAGTGAAGACAAAGATAAAGTACAATAAGACAATAGTTCTCCACTTGTTTCTGTTCCATTTTTATCCAGTGTAATATGGAATTATCTGTTGACTTTCCATTTTGAACCAGACTAAAAACGGTTGCTTTTTCTGCTATTCCTGAAATAGGCTACCACATCTCTGTCAATCCATGTGCCTCTGTCAGCTTTGTTAACTGTCACTATCAACTGCTATGAGACTGAGCATCCGTTGAAGCTTTCATCCGTTGATGGCTTTATCCGTTGATGCTCTAGCAGTTGAAGCTTTATCCGTTGAAGCACTTATCCGTTGATGGATATTATCCGTTGAAGCGTTAGAGACATCCGTTGAAGCTTAGTTTCTTATCCGTTGAAGGTCTTCAATATCCGTTGACACTTCTTCACTTATACAAAATTACAAGACATGAAATATTTACAATTAGCCCTCCTATTTGTACATCCATTAGTAGTCAACATGACTGATTATCTCCTAACAACATCTAAGAATTACAGCTTGAAACCAGAGAGTGAGATGTGCTACAATACCAAACTTATTGCTAAGTAAGGCTACTCCTTCAACGGATAGCTAAGATGGTCTTATCCGTTGAGGCTACAAACACTAGATTTCTACTTAAGTGTTTTTCTGAACTTATCATCAAACTAATACACATATTCCAAACAATCTCCCCCTATTTATGTCTACTAGAACTGTAGGCATAAATTTGGGTTTAGCTTGATGATAACAAAACACTTAACAAATATATAAACTGTAACAAAGCAGAAATTCAAAAGTGCTGCAAAAGTGTATATGCTGAGATGAAATTGAAGAAATACATTATTTCCAAGGGTGCTCCTTTAGCCTGAGCAAATTACTTTCTTTTCCTTTGATCCCTGGTTTTCTTTCCTAGCCTCCTGTCATTCTCCTCTATTTGAAGTTGAAGTTGTCTGTAGAATTCAGCTTCATCTTCTTCATTGATATCTAACTTAGATTGCATATCCTTGAGAGTTTCATTACTGGCAATCTTTAGTTGATCTTCAATTCTGAAAAATCTTCTGACTCCTTTGTTGTCTCTGAACTCCATCAACCAATGAGGTGATTTGTGAATTGTAATACCTCTCTCTTGAATGAGTAAAGTTCTAGGAAAGGCATTGGGCTCCCTCCAAGTTTTCCTTATGTTGGCAATCTTGTTGAGAATCTCAGTCCTGGCAGTTCCGGTAAAGCCATAATCCTTATGTATGGCTGAGTAGACTCTAATCAAGGTAG
This sequence comes from Apium graveolens, assembly GCF_009905375.1. NCBI lineage: Eukaryota > Viridiplantae > Streptophyta > Magnoliopsida > Apiales > Apiaceae > Apium > Apium graveolens. The sequence goes on from NC_133653.1 coordinate 53,837,100, forward strand.
AGTAGCCTTCATTCAGAATTCATTGAAGAGGCCATGTTCTTTCCCCAGCTCATTTGTATTTGAACACTAGTCTTTCTGGTAGCTGTCTGTAGGCAGCTATTCCCCTTACATCCTCCAGCTCATCCAGATAGAGTTCAATGTCTGAAAATTCTTTTATGTCACAGATGTGAACATAATCATCTTTAGAGGTTTGAGGTTTAGGCTTAGGCTTTTGTGTGAATTTGATTGAGGCTTTAGAGGGTGTTGATTTGATTCTTCTTTTCTGCTTCTTTGATGGTGGAGAAGAGGTTAGGAAGGTGGGCAATTTGATGGTGTCCCAATCAATTGGTTCCTCCTTGGGAATGATTGTTTCACCATGAATGTTCATGAAGGGGTCAGGTACAATGGGTTCAGGAATAGAGGGTAGTGGTTTGGATATTGATTGGGTTTCTTCAGTCTTATCTACCTTCTTTCTCTTTACATTGACCTTCTTTCTTTTCCCTTTCTGCCATTCTTCCTTACTTCTTTCCTCCATCTCAGTACCAACCATGTCCCCCATAGCTTCATCTTCACCTTTGTCTTCAATTTCTTTCTGTTCTTCAGCCTGACTTGACTTTAGCTATTTTTCAAGCTTTGCTTGTGCTCTTTTGTCAGCCTTTAGCTGTTTGGCTTCTTCCTTCAACCTTTTGGTTTCTTCCCTCTTGGCTATTGAGAATTTGGGATGTCCTTGCATCACACATATGCTCTTTCCCTCTCTGAAGATAATAGCCATGTTTCTCCTTACAGCCTCATCCATGGTCTCTTTGAGATATGCAATACTTCTTCCTAAAAGCTTGTCCTCATCAGCTTTTGGAAGAGGAAAATCCACCTCTTTTAGAGGATTCTTTGTAGAGTCCTTATTGGATCTGTTGTTGGGCTTGAGAACCATAGGTTGCAGATCTTTGGAAGAAGTTTCTCCATCCTTATGCCTCCCTACTGGCTTGAGTTCCATAATAATTGATTCCACTGTTGTGCTATGCTTCACAGATTGTGATTGAGAAGTTGTAGAACCAAATATTAGTTGCATCTTTTCATCAATCTTCTTCCTTTGCTCTTTGACTTGCAATTCAGCTACAGCTATCTGGATTAGATCAATTCCATCTAGCTTTCCTTTGACTTGAATTGGTGGAGAAGTTGTGATGACAGGAACTAGCACTTGAGAAATCTGAACTGTTGTAGATGGCTCTCCTTCCCCTTCCCCTTCCCTTTTATTCTCCCCCTTTTTGTTATCATCAAGGGTAGGGGTCAAGCCTTGTGCTTGTGCCAGCTGCATGAGTAGATTTGTTTGAGTTTGTTGATTCTGAAGAATGGTGACCATAGAGTCTTCAATTATTTGAACCCTATCTTCCAATCTGGCCAGCCTCTTGTCAGCATCAGATGCCTTCCTCAGTCTCCCCAACAAATCTTGCATAGTACCATAGGGTATAACTGAATCCAATTTCTCAGCATTGTAGGATTTCAGATCAGCAATGTCCAGCTTGAGCTCATCCACACTTAGATTTTGCTGGTGATGCTGCAACTGCAAGAGATGCAGAGATTCCATATGAGCTTGAAGAATTGCCTTGGTACCAGCATCCTGAGTCTCCTGAATGGCCTGCTGAATTGTCATGACTTGTTTGACCAAAGTGACACCAAACTCTCCTGGTGTTGATGGTTTTGCCCATGCCCATGCAGGAAGATTAGGAACAGAACTTGGGCCTGCTACTCCCCCTAAGTTCATGCTCTCATTCAAAGAATTAGAGTCATCATCATTAGAATTTACTCCAAATTCTTCAGATGGCTCACCAGCTTGAGAAGGCAGCCTGTTGACAGCAGCTTTATCTCTGAGAAGAGATTCTGAAGTGTGTACAATGTGTAGTGTCTGTTCTGCCTCCACATTGCCCTGTGCAGCCAATAATTGATAGGCTGAAACAGGGTGAGTAAAAGTGTCAGCATCCAAGGAAATGTTATCAATGACGGCTTTGTAATGTTGCTGAAATTGTCTTTCCTTATCTGCATCATCCACTTTCATTAACTCACTAGCAATGACTGGATCCACCCTTATAGCTTCTGTACCTGCCTTTCTCTCAATTTCTCTCTTTTCTTGCATCAGGGGCTCCCCCTGGCTCACACACACCCTCACACCCTCACCTTCACCTTCTAAGGTGGCACTCCTCTCACTTACTTTTGCCATGCTGGAAGAAATAGCATGCATTTGGTGACTCTCAACCTCTCCTTTTGCCTGGGAGCAACCCAGCCTCTCACTCAAAAAATCACTTCATTCCCTCAAGCCTAAAAGTGATTGTACAGTTGCCATGTCCTCTACAGTTGGAATTGTTTCTGTTAAGTGTGTAGAGGCCATCAACGGATAGGGAGTATCCGTTGAAGTAGAAACTGATGGTATCAATGGATAACTGCTGTTAAGCTTATCCGTTGAAGAACAACCACTTGTCAACGGATGAGAGATATCCGTTGAGGAAGGAAATGATGTAGAGATAGAAAGTGACATAATTGTTGAATCTGTGTGGATTGATTTTAAGTGTGGTGACACAGATTTTGCAATTACATCTGAAAGAATTGGCTGATGATCCAATAAATCATCTAAAAGATGATGATCACCAGGTTTTGAGTGGGGCTCCTCCCTGAGTTTTAATGAGGGAGAATCAGGAATTGATGTGAATATCATATCCATATCCAGAGAGGGTGTTGGAGAGTTTGAGGAATGGTGTGTTTCTATATTGAGAGAATGGGGCTGTGATTCCACATTTGCTGGAATCACATCAAGCTGAATTTGAGAAGGCACAGATACTGGTGGATGTATCTGTGTTGTGTGTGTCCCTTGTGTGGAAACTAGGATTTTGGCCTTCTTCTTCCTTGAAAAGGCTTGAATTGGTGAATGTGTAGCTTCAGTGTCCCTCCCTCTTTTGTTCTGTGTCCCTGGTTGGGGACTATTTTCAATAGTTACATCCTTTTGGGAGGATGCAACTAGGGATGTGCTGGACTCCTTTTGAACCACTACAGTCTTTTGAGAGACTGTGGCTTGGCTGGTTTGGGTACCACTCACCTCTCCCACCTTATCCTGGGGGGCTTTTTGATGTTCACCCCTCCCCTCACCACTCACACCCTGTTCACTCCCTTCAGGGTTTATGGTAGTTGTTACAACTGTTGTCTTTTGAGAAACAACAGAGGTAGGTTTCTTTGACTTGACTTTGGAAATTTTAGATTTGGTGGCTTTGGTAGGAGCCTGTTTGGACAATGACACAGGTTCCATAGCCACACTAGAAGGCAAAGAGACATTGGGGTTGGAAATAGTAGGAGTTATAGAAACATTTACCTCACTCACCTGTGGTGCATTCATGATTGGCAAGTATACCAATGGCACCTGGCTGTTGAGGTTCATTCTCAAAAGGTCTGCAAGGACCCTTTTCTCTTGTGCCCAGCATTTGAGTTTATTATTCTCATTGGATATAACCAAACCTTCAGCAACATGGTTAGCCAATAACATAAAGAATCTAGCAAAGTAGATGTTATGTGGTCTATTAGCTTTGTTGCCTAATCTGGAACCTAATTCTAGCATAACACAGTTGCTAAAATTAAAGTACCTATCAGAAACTAGCATATAGAGCATATTAACAAGAGATGAAGTGATAGCATCAAAATTGCTAATCTTCCCAGAGAAAACCTTAATAAAGGCATCTCCAAGAAAACTCCATTCTTTCCTAAGGCATTTCCTTCTAATACTACCTAAACTAGCAGAATCAAAAGCATAGCCTATGGAATCTAGCATTGCAGAGACATCTTTATCAGTATGTGGTGTCATGGCATTATTCTCAGGCAACTTAAAGCAAGATTGTATATCATCACAATTAATGCAATAGTCCTTACCTTTGAGAGAGAAGGCAATAATCATATCTGTGGAGTTGAACTCTGCAGTTGTCCAAATCTCCTCAATCACTTCACAGTAGATGGTTGGGGCTTCCAGCATTGCATAGCTCAGTTTGCAGTTCTTGATGAAGTCCATCATCTTGTGATAATCAGAATGGGCTTCATTCTTTTCAACCAAGACTATGAAATTATTCTTTTCATAAACAAATCCTGTTTGAGACATAATTTTGACTACTGGTGCCATTGTTGTGAGTAGAGGTTGCAGAGAAAAACTTGAGAATTGAGAGAGAAAGAGAATGATAATTGCAAGAAAGCGTAAAGTGAAAATAAGAATTCAATTGGGCTTTTATACTTTCTTGAATTAAAACACAAATAAAATAATTAAATGATACTTTTAAGTAAGTGATAGCCGTTCAGGAATAAATGAAACTGTAGAAATTCTGAAAATTACCGTAAATACAAATACATACAACACTGTATATCTGTATCAACGGTTGAGTAAAAGAATCAACGGCTGTGACTCACTGACGTGACACATCAACGGATAAGGTAAATAGTTATCCGTTGATGAACAACACTATTTTATCCGTTGAAGGATAAAATTACCAGAAATGTATTTGTCTTTCAACGGATAATGAATATCCATTGATAGAACAATTTTGGCTTTCAACGGATAGGGAATATCCGTTGATAGGATAAGTCTTGATTAAAGCCAACTTTGTTCTTGCAGCAAATTCATTTCATGCTACAAGACAGATTACATAGATGATATAGATTATGAATAGTTAAGCATACCTAACTCACTTACTAATCTTGTGAATGTTGATTCATCAAGTGGCTTGGTAAATATGTCTGCAATCTGATTTTCACTTGGAACAAAATGAAGTTCCACTGTACATTTCATCACATGTTCCCTAATGAAGTGGTACTTGATATCAATGTGCTTGGTTCTTGAGTGCTGCACTGGATTTTCAGTAATGGCAATGGCACTTGTGTTGTCACAAAATATTGGAATTTTGTTAACAGTTATACCATAGTCAAATAACTGGTTCCTCATCCACAGTATTTGTGCACAGCAACTACCAGCTGCAATGTATTCAGCTTCAGTTGTTGATGTGGAAACAGAATTCTGCTTCTTGCTGAACCATGATACAAGCTTGTTTCCTAGAAATTGACAGGTGCCTGTTGTGCTTTTCCTGTCTATTTTGCAACCTGCATAATCTGCATCTGAGTAGCCAATTAGATCAAAACCAGACTCTCTAGGGTACCAAATTCCTAGATTTGGAGTCCCCTTGAGATATCTGAAAATTCTTTTAATAGCCACTAAGTGAGATTCTTTAGGGTCAGCTTGAAATCTAGCACAGAGACATGTAGAAAACATAATATCAGGTCTACTGGCAGTTAAATATAAAATTGAGCCAACCATGCCTCTATAACTTGTAATATCCACAGACTTTTCAGCCTTGTTTAATTCAAGCTTGGTGGCAGTGGCCATGGGAGTTTTTGCAGGTGAACAATCCATTAAGTCAAACTTCTTTAAAAGATCATAAATATATTTAGTTTGACTAATGAAAATTCCACCACTAACTTGTTTAACTTGTAAACCAAGAAAGTAAGTTAGCTCTCCCATCATGCTCATTTCATATTTACTTTGCATTAATTTAGCAAACTTTTTACAAAGTTTATCATCTGTAGATCCAAATATAATATCATCTACATAAATTTGTACAAGTATCTTAGAGCCATTAACATTTCTAAAGAAGAGAGTTTTGTCAACAGTACCTCTTGTGAAGTGATTATCTAGAAGGAACTTTGATAAAGTCTCATACCGGGCTCTAGGTGCTTGCTTTAGTCCATAGAGTGCTTTCAACAAATAATAAACATGGTCTGGAAAATTTGGATCTTCAAAACCTGGAGGTTGGCTTACATAAACTTCTTCCTCCAATTCCCCATTTAGAAATGCACTCTTGACATCCATCTGATAGACTTTGAAATTGGCATTAGCTGCATAGGCTAGAAAGATTCTGATGGCTTCAAGTCTTGCAACTGGAGCAAATGTTTCATCAAAATATATTCCCTCTTGTTGAGAATAGCCTTTGGCAACCATTCTGGCTTTATTCCTTATGACAATGCCATTTTCATATATCTTGTTTCTGAATACCCATTTTGTGTCAATAGAACTCTTGTTCTTTGGCTTGGGTACCAGCTTCCACACTTTGTTCCTCTCAAATTGGTTTAAATCCTCTTGCATTGCTAAAATCCAATCTGGATCCAAAAGAGCTTCTTCCACTCGCTTAGGTTCCTCCTGTGATAGAAAGCTACTATACAGACATTCATCTTGAGTAGCCCTTCTAGTTTGTACTTTAGATGTAGCATCACCAATGATCAGTTCAAAAGGGTGATTCTTGGTCCATTTCCTTTGAGGTGGTAGATTAGCCCTTGATGAGGTTGCCTCAGTATTGTCATGATGTGAGATAGAATGTTGATTTGTTGAAACTCCCCCTGAGTTGCTGATCCTTTGAAAGGAATTGGGAGTTCTATCAACTGATGAGGTGAATTGATTATCCGTTGACAGACTGTGATCAACGGATGCTTCGTTATGAACTTCAACGGATGATGCACTTTGTCTTTCAACGGATGCTGCATTGCTTCTTTCAACGGAAGCTGAATTATGACTTTCAACGGATGCAGCATTCTGTGCATTATCCAAAGGCAGACTCTGGTTTCTTCTTGAGATGCCTTCTTCATCATTCTCATCTTCACTATCATCACAATATATCTCAATATTGTCAAATTTGAGTCCTTCATGATGTCCTTCATCTGTTAGTCCATCAATCTTTTTATCATCAAACACAACATGTACAGATTCCATGACAATGTTGGTTCTTAGATTGTAGACCCTATATGATTTTCCAGCAGAATAACCAACAAATATTCCTTCATCAGCCTTTGCATCAAACTTTCCTTTGTGATCAGATTGATTCCTTAAGATGTAACATTTGCAACCAAAGACATGTAGAAAGTTTAAAGTTGGTTTTCTTCTCTTGAATAATTGATAGGGAGTCATGCATTTTGCTTGATTGATTAGAGAAATATTCTGAGTGTAACATGCACAGTTAACAGCCTCAGCCCAAAAATAAGTTGGGAGTTTTGAATCCTCAAGCATTATCCTCGCAGCTTCAATTAGTGATCTGTTCTTCCTTTCCACCACACCATTTTGTTGTGGAGTTCTTGGAGCTGAGAACTCATGCATGATCCCATTTTCTTCACAGAACATCTTCATGGTTGAATTCTTGAACTCAGTTCCATTGTCACTCCTAATGTTCCTTACTTTGAAATCAGGATGATTGTTGACTTGCTTGATATGATTGATGATGATTTCACTAGCTTCATCCTTTGATCCAAGAAAATAAACCCATGAAAACTTTGAGAAATCATCTACAATCACTAGGCAGTATCTTTTCCTTGAAATTGACAATACATTGACTGGTCCAAAAAGATCCATGTGTAGAAGTTGCAGTGGTTCATCAATTGCAGATTCAAGCTTCTTACTGAATGATACTTTCTTTTGCTTTCCTTTCTGACAAGCATCACACAGTCCATCCCTTGTGAATTCCACTAGAGGCATTCCTCTAACTAAGTCCTTTTTGACTAGATCATTCATTGTCTTGAAATTCAAATGGGACAGCTTCTTGTGCCATAGCCAACTTTCAACTGGACTTGCTTTGCTGAGAAGACAAGTAATGGATTCTGCATCTGTAGAGTTGAAATCAGCTAAGTACACATTCCCTTTTCTAACTCCAGTTAGAACCACTTTATTGTCCTTTTTACTTGTGACAATACAGGCTTCAGAATTGAAGGAAACAGTATTCCCTCTGTCACATAGTTGACTGATGCTCAATAAATTGTGTTTGAGACCATCAACCAATGCAACTTCATCAATGATGACATTTTCTTTTGAAATCAAGCCATATCCCATAGTGAATCCTTTGCTGTCATCTCCAAAGGTTATGCTAGGGCCAGCTCTCTCCTTAAACTCTGTGAGCAGGGTGAAATCTCCTGTCATGTGTCTTGAACAACCACTGTCCAAGTACCATAGATTCCTTCTTTGTCCCTGCACACAACAAAATCAATCAAGTTGATTTTGGTACCCAAGTTTCCTTGGGTCCAGCCTTGTTAGTCTTTTTCCTAGACTTCATTCCTCCTGCATCTTTTGACTTAGGTAACTTTGGGTCAACCTTGGTCTCAGATGTGGTTGGTTGAAGTGTAGAGTTAGTCACAGAATCATTTAACACATTTGATTGAATTTGATAAGGCATAGGTTGTGCAAACATGTTATTCCACATAGGCATATTGTATGGCATTTGAGGCATACTAAATGCAGTAAAGTAAGGATTGTTAATGTATGGCATGTTTGCAAAATGTGCATGGGGATTCTGGTGAGACATAACAGGCATAGCATGCAGAGGTGACATAGACATGTTAGGCAAGGAGGGATTTGAAGGCATGGGAGCATTTTTAACAGATTTGCAATTATCAGATAGGTGATTAACACTTTTACAATGTACACAGCTTTTTCTAGGAGCATACCTATCAGGTGTGTAATTGTTATGTTTATTAATCCCTACCTTCCCATTTCTTTTAGATTTTCTTTTAGTTTTCTTCTTATCCTCAACCAACTTAAGCCTATCTTTCAACTGATCTAAAGTCATGTGTCCTATATTCACCTTACTGACATCTCTGGATGTGCTAGCTCCTTCTTTGACAAAATTCTTGAGAGTTGAATCATTCTTTTTATTTTTAAAAGAACTTGCCTGTTTTAATTGATGAGCCTTCAACGGATGCTCCTTTTCTTCCTTCAACGGATAACTTTCATCATCCGTTGATTCCACATCCGTTGACAATCCATCAATTAATTCTAACTTCTTTTTGTTTTTCTTCCAGGCATCCTCACAGAATGACTCAATTCCCTGAACCTTGGCAATTTGAACACCAACATCCCTAGATGTTTTCCAGGCCTTGATTACCTCTTGCTCACTTTCTAACTGTTTAGAAAGAATTTCTACTTTCTTAACAGCTTCTTCTAGTTCACTCTCAACAGTCAAGCATTTAAGTTTAATCTTTTCAAGCTCAATTACCTGACTCTCTAACACAGCATTCCTATCACTTAAAAACACATTATTTTCTTTGATCCTAGTGTTTTCTTTAGCTAGTGATTTAAGAGAAACACGCAAATGATATAATTCATTGGACATATCATTTATGGCTTCATTGCATTCATGTTTAGAAAGCTGAGAGAGATCAGTAGTAATTACCTGGTTGCTTGATGAACTAGTTTCATTTTCATCAGAATTAGCCATCAGGGCTAGGTTGACATATTTCACATCATCATCTTCATTTACCCCATCTGCTGCCCAATCATCTTGAGTGAGAAAAGCTCTTTCCTTTTGTTTGAGCAAATCAAAATACTTCCTTTTGTAATCAACTTGCTCAAATTTCTTTTTCTCAGAATTTGGCTTCCTACACTCACTTGCAAAGTGTCCACTAATGCCACAGTTGTAACATTTGAACTTTGATTTGTCCACCATGTTTTTGTTTGGCTTAGTGAACTTTGTGTTTTTCCTGAACTTCATCTTTGCAAACCTCCTGGACAGAAAGGCCAGATGTTCATCAATATCATCAGATTCATCCTGACTGGAATTGTCTTCATCCTCGATAAACTTGCTCTTTACCCTTGCTTGATTCTGATTTGCTTGTGCCAATTTTGAGACTTGGCATTGTCTTTTCCTCATTTCTGGCTTCAACTTTTTCACTGTCAGCTACAAGTGCAACTGATCCTCCTTTTCTCTTTCCCTTTTCCAACAGCTCATCTTGCTCCATCTCAAGTTCATAAGTCTTCACAATTCCATATAATCTTTCAAGTGTGAAGTCCTTATAATCTTGAGAATTTCTTAGAGAAACAGTCATGGGCTTCCATTCCTTTGGTAGAGACCTTAGAAATTTTAAATTGGAGTCCTTGACTTGGTACACTCTCCCATACAGCTTTAATCCATTCAATAGTTTCTGAAATCTGTTGAATATATCATTCAATGATTCTCCTTCTTCAAAATGAAAATATTCATATTGTTGAATGAGAAGCTGCATTTTGTTTTCTCTAACTTGCTCAGTGCCTTCACAGATAAGCTGCACAGTATCCCAAATTTCCTTAGCAGTTTGGCTATTGATGACATTGTCAAACATATCTTGATCCAGGCCATTAAACAAAATGTTCATGGCTTTCTTGTCCTTGTGGACCTCTTCAATATCTTCAACAGTCCATTCTGCCTTTGGCTTGGGAATAGACTGTCCAACAGCAACTTTAGCAGTAGCAGTTGTGGCCACCTTGTGTGGGATGTGAGGACCATTCTCAATGCAGTTGATGTAGCTTTCATCTTGAGAGAGAAGATGTAAATGCATCTTCACCTTCCAGTGATGATAGTTATCTCTTTCCAGGATTGGAATCTTTACACCAATATCCTTCTTACTCATGATGTTAGCAGAATAGATCTTTAAACTCTTTGTATGTTAAGAGCTTGCTCTGATACCAATTGTTATTCCAAGTGGACTAACAATGAGATTTACAGAAGGGGGGTTGAATGTAAATCTCAAAACTTTTTCAAGTTTTGAGCAGTTTGTAAGACTAAGTGTTTGAGTGATCAAATGTGTGTGAATTGCTTGGAGCTGATGCAGACAGATATATATTCAAACACAAATGTAATGAACACAAAGAACTTAAAAACTTTTCTGGTGGATTTGTTGTTCCACCAGAGATGTGTTATTTCAGAAAATCTGTGATTCAAAACTAAATCACAGCTGCTTCCTAGTACGAACTAGATGATTTTCTCTCTTGATATTTCTAAACAGCTCAGGGAAAATTCACATCTAATTACTAGCTACTACTTGGTTTATATAACACCAAGTTTACAAGTGAAGACAAAGATAAAGTACAATAAGACAATAGTTCTCCACTTGTTTCTGTTCCATTTTTATCCAGTGTAATATGGAATTATCTGTTGACTTTCCATTTTGAACCAGACTAAAAACGGCTGCTTTTTCTGCTATTCCTGAAATAGGCTACCACATCTCTGTCAATCCATGTGCCTCTGTCAGCTTTGTTAACTGTCACTATCAACTGCTATGAGACTGAGCATCCGTTGAAGCTTTCATCCGTTGATGGCTTTATCCGTTGATGCTCTAGCAGTGCATCCGTTGAAGCTTTCATCCGTTGATGGCTTTATCCGTTGATGCTCTAGCAGTTGAAGCTTTATCCGTTGAAGCACTTATCCATTGATGGATATTATCCGTTGAAGCGTTAGAGACATCCGTTGAAGCTTAGTTTCTTATCCGTTGAAGGTCTTCAATATCCGTTGACACTTCTTCACTTATACAAAATTACAAGGCATGAAATATTTACAATTAGCCCTCCTATTTGTACATCCATTAGTAGTCAACATGACTGATTATCTCCTAACAACATCTAAGAATTACAGCTTGAAACCAGAGAGTGAGATGTGCTACAATACCAAACTTATTGCTAAGTAAGGCTACTCCTTCAACGGATAGCCAAGATGGTCTTATCCGTTGAGGCTACAAACACTAGATTTCTACTTAAGTGTTTTGCTGAACTTATCATCAAACTAATACACATATTCCAAACATCCGTTAAAGGCTACTAATTGACACTTAATAAATCTACTTAAGCTGTTTTGGTGAATTATCATCAAAACTACAACATATTCCTAACATGTTGCTAGATTGTAGAAAACCTGTGGGGCCGGTCGAGATTTACGTGACTAATTGGCCGAAGGCCTGACTAAGAAATGGGGTTGCGCTGCATGGGTAGAAAAACCCCAACCCTAGCCTAGATAACTTGTTCCCCAAGAACTATGTGATGCTTGATCCCTATAAATAGGGTACGTAGACACTTGTATGAGACATGAGTAGACACTTGAAAAAATTAAGGAAACCCTATTCTTTCTTTTTTGAGGAGTAATCATACAAACTCAGTCACAACCATACACAACCTTCCCCGCCCTAAAACAGCACCCTTGATCTTTATTCCGGCCACCAATCTCCAAAATACTGTTAAACGAAAAAAATACTATTAAACGAAATTCTCCCTTTAACAGTTAATATACCGAATAGGAGATAAACCATTAATGATAGTCCTATTAAATATATATCAAAAAATTAAAACTTGATCCGGTATATTACAATTTTTTCGCCCTCACTGATTAGAGTTCCTGGTAAGCCCCTGATTAGGGATGGACATTTTACCCGCCTCACCCAGGTCCGATCCGTTCCCCGTCCCGTTCAGGTTGGTAATTCGGGGAATTTTTTGGGTTCGGGGGCGAACAACGTGAAAATAAATTATAAAAAAATTCGGGTATCGTGGCGGGTTCGAGTATTAGGGAATTATACTTTCATGAAGTTTAAGTTTTTTTTTAATTTTTTAATTATATAAAATTTTGTAGTAGATTATGATTTAATAAATATAATTTTAATATTGTCTATAATTATAAATACATTTAAATGAATTGGTATTTAAAATATGATGTTAAATTTAAAACATAGTTATATATCATGATTTATTAAATTAATTTTATTATAAATGCATTACAAAATATATCATTTTATTTGATTAAAAAAATATTAAAATTCATGAATATCCGGTGACCGGAAAGCAAAATAATTTTCTTTCACGAATCAGGACAGGTTTTGGGAGTGTGTTAGGATTTGGGAATCGGGAGTGGGATAGCAATCCTCGACCGCGAAGTGACCCGACGCCCGATTCTAAAGCGCAACCAAACAAGTACACATAGTCCTTCTGTCGCAAAACAAGTCTTCATATATTTCAAGGGAAACTTCTTAATAATTTTGTGTTTCACACACTTCTCTTTGCTGCCTGCCCTGGTTCCTCTCCTAATCCTTTTCAATCCCTGCTAGCTTTCAAGTGTTTTTCACTTAATATGTAATCTACTTCTTTTACATCATTATAGCATATACAAACTATGATGCATAATTTCGTATCTGTTAACATGCTATCTTGAATTCAAAATGAATATAACAACATGAATTAGGCATTTGATTGCTTTTGTGTTTCACCCAACTGAGGACTAGACAGATTATTCAACATTCTGCTCACCCAAATTTTATTAATTGTTAAACAAGAAATTTATAATGATAATATTGATAAAGTTACTATCTTTCTTGGTTTTCTAATTCATATGATAAAGAACACTCAACTGAAAGTTCCCTTTTTGATTCTTAATACATTTGTTTCTCCATAGTTAAGGATTCCTGACTTGAATGCTATTTTGATTTCTACGTAATTGCAGCGCCTTGGATTAAAATTATAGGTTCCGAGAAGTGGTTGTATTGTGGTCTTTGTCTTGGAAGGGATTATGTCTGGCTTAAGTATTTTTAGGCGGTTAACTTCCACCACCAAATGTGTCACTAAGGTTGTCTTAAATTCTTGCAAAGGTACGTCCGTTTACTTATCTTGGCTAGTGTAGTCATGTACTTTAAATTTTGAATTTAATGTGGAGCGTGATACTACTATGAAGTATGAACTAAGTTTGATGTTATCCTATTATTACTCCTCTATATTGTAATTTGTTTGTGTTTCCGATCACATATTTAATCAAAAGCTATTCCTGTTTGGTATTTAATTAAGCTTGTATCTATTTCATAGGCCTCTGGTTGAGAACTTAGTTTCTAATTGTTTTTCTCATTAGACAATTGTTTGACTGAATACAACATAAAAATTTCTGAAATAAGAAAGTAAAACCTTTTCAGGATATTCATTAGAAAATAATATGTACTCTTGATGACTGTATTTATCGGCTTTTATGCAGCACCTGCTTCTTTCTTTCACTCATCTCCGGATTCCACAGTGGAAGTGCACTCAGAAGAACAGGAAGTAGTTATTGCCTTAGGAAGCAATGTGGGTGACAGGCTTAACAATTTTGATGAAGCCCTTCAGCTGATGAGGAGATCAGGAATTGATATCAGGAGGCATGGTTGTCTCTATGAAACTGAGCCTGCTTATGTTACTGATCAACCTCGATTTCTTAATTCTGCAATTAGAGGTGTTACAAAACTTGGTCCTCATGAGTTATTGGATGTGCTAAAAAAAATTGAGAAGGATATGGGGCGTACTGATGGTATAAGATATGGGCCAAGACCAATAGACTTGGATATATTGCTATATGGTAGATACAGGATTACTTCTGATCGTCTAATTATTCCTCATGAAAGAATATGGGAAAGACCATTTGTGATGGCTCCGCTGGTAGATTTATTGGGATCTGATTTAAATAGTGATGTTGTCGCATGCTGGCATTCTTTGTCAATACATCCTGGTGGAATTTTTGAATCATGGGAAAAACTTGGCGGTCAATCTTTGATTGGAAAAGATGGAATGAAAAGGGTGTTACCAGTTGGGAAGAGCTTATGGGACTGGTCTCGAAAAACCTCTGTGATGGGTATACTGAATGTGACTCCAGATAGCTTTAGTGATGGAGGAAAGTATCAGTCTGTGCAAGATGCAGTTTCACAGGCTCGATTGATGATCTCGCAAGGGGCAGATATTATTGATATTGGTGCACAATCAACCCGTCCGATGGCATCAAAGATTTCACCTGAGGAGGAACTGGAAAGACTAATTCCAGTCTTAGAAGCCATTTTAAAAATGCCCGAGGCGGAAGGAAAGTTTATGTCCGTGGATACATTCTATTCGAAGGTTGCATCTGAGGCTGTCAGTAAAGGGGCTCATTTTGTGAATGACGTCTCTGGTGGACATTTGGATTCAAAGATGCTTGATGTTGTTGCAGGACTGAAGGTTCCTTATATCACAATGCATATGAGAGGTAACCCCTCCACAATGCAGAATAGCGAAAATCTTGAATATGACGATGTTTGTAAGGATGTTGCTGCTGAGTTATGTATGCGTGCTCGAGATGCAGAGTTGTCAGGCATCCCAGCTTGGAAGGTTATAATAGACCCTGGAATTGGTTTTTCAAAGAAAACGGAACATAATTTGGACATTCTTATGGGTTTACCAACTATTCGGAAAGAAATTGCTAGGAAGAGCCTGGCTGTTTCTCATGTTCCTCTATTGATTGGCCCTTCTAGAAAGAGATTTTTGGGAGACATCTGTTCTCATTCTGCTGCAAGTGATAGAGATCCAGCGACTGTTGCTTCAGTTACCACAGGGGTTTTGGGGGGCGCAAATATTGTAAGAGTTCATAATGTTAGAGATAATGTGGATGCTGTAAGGCTTTGTGATGCAGTGCTAGAAAGGAGGACATCTTTGGCATAATAGTAAGTATCATGGTTTGAATTATACTGCGTTTTAGTGTTAGATTAGGTAATACAGTGGTTTGAAAATTTTTGTGAAAATGGCTCAACTGCAGATTTTCAGTTCTATCTAATAAGCATGCAGACTAGGGAAATATCTGTGGAGGCTACTACTCTTAATTGTCTTGCCGATTGTTTGTGAGAAAAGAGAGATATGTACACATACCTGCTCGAATTGTAAAAGTTACGGTGCTTGATGTATGTCACTTATGAGACAATTTAGAAGACTATTTTGAGCGGGGTTTTGGACAGAAGGAAAGTTTTGGAAGCTACTGAATTAGGTCGAGTTGATTAAAAAGTATACTGAGTTTGAGAAGCCTAAAGCATAAGTAGGAGGTATTGTTTTCAGGATAAGGGTGAAGAACTTTATAAGAGTCTCATAAACTTTAATTTACTGTTGTGTTTAATGTGTCAGGTTATTTTCTTATGGATGTGATATGACTTGAGAGTTAAGAGTTTCAGACCTTGATACCATG
The DNA here is from genome assembly GCF_009905375.1 of Apium graveolens. NCBI lineage: Eukaryota > Viridiplantae > Streptophyta > Magnoliopsida > Apiales > Apiaceae > Apium > Apium graveolens. The sequence continues at coordinate 53,852,858 of NC_133653.1, forward strand.
CCTCGCGGGAATTTTTTTTAATATGTATTGTTGTCTTCACTGTAAGTTACTCCTGGACTACTATATTATATTCTATGTTTTTTTGCCGTGTTAGTTTTTATTTTCAGTTTAGAAGTACATATGCTTCTTCTTAGTCAATGAGCATATTCTAGGTGATGGCCCAAAATAATATTATCTTTCATCCATCAAGATGATGCATTTGAAGTTCATTTAAGATTTAAGACTTTTAGTGCGTATATTCCCAGAAAATTTAAAATCGATTCCGCCACAAAATTAAGAACATATTACATAATATATTCTCAGTTGTGTATACTTCTAAAGGCGCCACCGAGTTGATTAGTTTTCAGCAATTACAATAGTCATGATTTGTAATATCTGTTGTCACTTGAGTTAGACTAAGTCATTGACTCATTGCTATGCTGCCTCTACTACACAATGTCATCTGTTGCTTTACTTTCTGGTTTTAGGTGAAGGGACGCACACGTAGCATACTGGTAAATTTAGTGTAGGCATTTGGAACAAGAAATGGACAGAATGAACAAACATGTAAGGAATATTCTACTGTATATTTAATTTTAAGTTTGCGCTTAATATTTCCTGTTCTGGCTTCTAATCTTAGTTGTATAATTAGTTAAAATTTTGAAAATCAGGCTCTACATGAAAATTCTGGCTCTTAAACTTAGTTAAATAGTTTGTTAAATGTTTAACACTCTGAATTTACATTATTTTGCAATAGATTTATATAGTTTCTCTACGTGCAAGTTTTTGCTCTGAATATTCTAGCCTCCTGCCAGTATGTCTCAAACACAATTTATTCAGCCATTAAAGTATCTAATGGACATTAAGTGCCCGTTTGGGAAATCTGAAAATAATTAACTTACAACTTAAAATGAATAAGTGAATTATAAGTGATAAATAAAAGAATATTTAGCAAAAAAAAAAATAAAAGAATACTTATAAGTTAAATAAGTGTTTGGATAATTTTACTTATAAGTTAGAATTTTTTTTCTCTAAAATGAATTAAAATACATAATTATTAAATATAATTATCTAAATTCTAAAATGTTAAGTTAGATTAACATTAAAAAATATAAATTTTAAAATTGAGGTTAATAAATCAGCAAAAAATTAAAATAAGTTGAAAAAAAGTACGTCGTTACTAACATTCAACTTATCAGCTTATAAGTTTTAAATTCAGCTTATAAGTTGGGTCGACAAACACTCGTCGATAAGCTGTTACGGGCTTATAAGCCATAAGTGGCTGCCACAGTGGGCTGCCAAACAGGCCCTAAACTTGTCCTGAATTTATTGAAAGTGAGATGCAAAGTCATGGAAGTACCGTTTATAGATAGGATTATAATACCGCTGAAGATTTTATTACTGCTTTGTGGACCGACCAGATAGGAAAAATATGTACAAATGGCAAAAGAAAGTTTTATAAATTACTGTTGATGAGAAGCTTTAACTGGAAGTAATAGGAAAGCCAATTCCATGGCGTTGAGTAGGGAATGCAACGAATAACATACTACAAATGACTCCGATTCCAACTGGTATTGTTGTTAGAAGCTCTTTAGTCTCATCCGATGGTGCTGGATAGAAGCAGTTTACAACCTCTTGATCAAACAGTGCAACAGCTGCAAAAATCAGTATTGACATGAAAGCATGAATGAAATCTATAAATCTCAGAGAATACTTGGCAGCAAGCTCAGGTGGTAAAGTTGTGGACCCATCAATAACCCACAGGCCACGTATTGTGGCAAAACCATAGCAAATGTTCCCGGTCTGGTCCTTGAAACTATCCGTAAAGCTCAGGAAAAAACATGACAATCCACAAAGCGCAATAAGCACTGCAGTCATGGACCGGCCAACTGGGTCACAGTCACCTTGGTTTGTGAAAATGGGGGCTAGCATTTGGAAAGCAAGAACAGAACCAGTAGGCAAAAGATTGGCTAAATGTGCTGTGCTTTGAAATGTCTGGCTTATGGCTTGCTGGATCAAAGATCTTTCTACTGTCTTGGGTAACAGAAGAGGAGCTTCTTCGTTGCAATCATCTTGAGGCACCTCGTATTCCCCATTAAGGTCCATGGCTTCAATTTTTCCTCTCTTTATATTCTTGAAAGTTTGTAATTATAAGGTTGATGTATAATTGTACTTTATATAAAGATATAATTACAGTTACAATACAAGAAGGGATTGAGTGAAAGATAAGAAAACAAGGCAGGGGTGGCTAGTGATGGCTTGGAAGAAACAGAAACCTTTAGCATAAAGTATATTTAACTGAAATTCAGGAATAAAAGTTTGGTTTTTTCATGTTTTGTGCTGGTAACTTACCAACTTAGTTGTGTAAAGAAATAATATGAGGTGGCATTATGGCATATATCCTTTTTTGGTGTTTGTAAAGTTTAGTTGTTTTTTGTGTTGCCAAAAAACAAATAAAGATATTGTTATTGAGTGTGGTCTTTACTCATCTGCTATGAGTTGCAAGCAAGGGTCTTTTGCTCTTGTTATGAATGACATAGTATTTCTATTTTATAAACAAATAAGAAGACAACTATACAAGTGTATGGGATTTTTTTATTATGAATCTCAGTGTTTCCAGGGCAAAGATTATAGACATTAGACACTACTTGTATTCTTTTTCAACAGACACTGCGATGAGTAAACTAATACTCATTTAAGGGGAAATTAGGATAATATTTTAAAATAATTGAACTGCTTATTTGATACGGGTTATAAATTATGATGATCCATTATGTTGTGAAACTGACTAGCAATGTAATGATTTTTTCTAATTTTTATTTTATTTTTAAGCTAAAAATTATTTTCACAGTGAGCAAATAACCATTATCTGTATCATCACAAAATTTTGTTTACAATCTTCAAATATTTAAGTAATCTTTTTCTGATACTTCATTTATTTATTCTTGACCCAACAAATTTTATTACTCCCGACCAAATCTATACTATACTATAATAACCGGAATGAGGTATAATTTGTAGTTTGGTTAACCCTCATTTTGGTTATTCCTTTGCATCACGACCGTCAGATTTTTTTCAACAAATAATCAGAGCCGTTAGATCCAAATACCGGAAAATACACTACACAAGGTCTCATGTTCGAATCTCGTCAACAATAAACATATATATTATTATTTATAAAATACATATAAATTCTCTGGTTTGAATCCCGTTAATTATAAACATTTATATTATTATTTATAAAGATTCGTATTAAGTTTTCAAGTTCGAATCTCACCAACATAGAATATTTCCATAATTATCTATGAATAAGATCTCATCAATCATATATCATTTATATTATTTGAACTTAACTTGAAATTATAAACAATAAAATTATAATTATATAATCATTATTTAGTATATAATAATTTATATAAAATTTTAATAAAATTATATAAAATAAAAATAAAAAATATATATAAATATTAATCAAGACCCGTGCACGCACGGGCCGTAAGCTAGTTAACATAATTAGACAAGTTTGTTAAAATATCTTCAAATGGGGATGCATAATGGATGTATTTCATTTATTTATTTTTCTGGCGTTTCAGATTTTTATGGAGCAGAGAATGGGCCAGACCAGCTACAGCAATAGGACCTATTTTGGAATACCGCAGGCCGGCCTTTACTCGATGAACTTTCGTATAACTGGGAATCTTTGAATGCATTTATAATCACTCTAACGAGCAAATACAACTATTGGAATACAAACTTCAAACCACTAATCAAATTAGTGATTAAAATAGGTATCATTAGTTTTTTTTGAATTTGAAAAGCAACCATATATATAAATGAGACAAAGTCCAATAATCCTTACAAACCAGTCCAATTAAAAATGGGCTTAACCAGTCTTAACTTCATCAAAATAAACACCACAAATCATACCATAATCTAACATAATTAACCACTAAAAATTGAACTTTAAACTAAATTAAAATTAACTAATAAAAAACTGTTGGACTTCCCTAACAGTCTTCCTCCTTCAACATCTTCCCCCAGCACCGCTTCACATCTCCATTCCTGCAGCTTCTTCCTGAACACCAGCAGCTCCATTCACCCCTACAGCAGGCAGTCCCACCACAATCTGAAGCCCTTTCATATCCTCTTCATCAGCAATGCCCTCACCCACTGCATCCGCATCCACTTCCTCATCATCCAACCCTATGCCCTGATTCTGTGCTCCATTAATTTCTGTCTCCTGAGGTATATCATCATCCTGAGGATCCAACACATCATCTTCCAAAACATCAGCTTCTATCTCACCTTGTCTAACAACCCTGAACCTTTGCTCAATGCTTCTCAGCCCCATATCTAAGTACCAAAATTCTTCAATTCTCCCAAAGTCCCTTTCCACATTCACCATCATATCCCAGTGGTTAGTCTCATACTCTGCGAGATATGCAGCTAACACATTAGCTTCTCTATCAACTAACCTAAGCTCACACTTGTAGTTTCTATCAGCCTTCCTTTGATTTAGCTGCCACAAAACATGTGCATATTGAGGCCTTCAACCAAGAACCGTAGAATTATACAACCCCCAATGTGCGTCTACATGATCAGTTTTCAAGATCACCCTCTTGTACCCCTTATAATATGCCTCCTTAAGCCCCTCTAACAATGCATGTAGCTCATTCTCCCACTGATCACCCAGACCCAAAGACCCACCAGTCATATGCAAAATGACCCCCTGATAATCCCTAATAACTGCACCTATACCCGAATGCTGCCCATTTGGCAAAGCTTCCTGTGAAAAATAGTTATGCACATTGCACTTCACCACCCCCTTACTTGGCATCAGCCACCTTGCATTAACATTGATGTTCCCTTCCTCCATTAAAACCCTAATTCAAAACTGTAAACCCTAAACTTAAACTTTCTCTACAAAGAAATACAAATGAATTTCTGAACAGACAAATGTATGAAATGTCTACATGCAAAGAGTCTCTTATATACTACCCTTAATTAATCACCCCAAAAGACTGTCATAATAACCCTATAGCCTCAAAACTATTCCCCAACGCAACCGTTTGGGTTTCCAAGAAAGAATCTAAAAAACCTTTCAATTTTCCCCAAGTAAAATAATTACACTACTAGCAATCATAATTGGACGATTTACTAGCTTAAAATCTACTAAATCCTAATAACCGAGATTTATTTTCTAATATACCACAATTCTCCTATTTAATCACCTCCAAATCAATCACCTTTAAATTATTCATAAAACTCCCCTTTTTGCATGCCCATCTGCAATTTCATTCCACCTTCTATTAATATGCTTTAACAGAACATCTAATAGCTTTTCATTTTACATTTTTTCCTGAAGAGCACCCAAATCAGTTTCCTTAACTAAATTCTCATTATCTGAAAGCACCAGTATATGTTTACTAGACCACCTGCTATCCTTGATCAACTTAAGAAGAATTTCCAAAGCAAATCTCTCCACATCCAACACACTAGGAAAAGTTGTAGGCCCAACAAACTGCAATAATTTTTCTCCTGCAATATTTTGAACTAATCCACCAATGTCAGCTAAAATCTTGCCCTGAACATCCTTTTTAAAACTTCCATCTATAAATGCCATAATATCAAAATTACCTTGCTTTATAAAATCTGTCCACGAGTCCTTCTCACTTGCAGTAACCACCCCAGCTGGATTAGAAAACCACCAATCCCTTCTCTTTGAACTGATAACCCCATCAGCCAAACACCATTCCAAAGCTCTACTTTGAATCAGAATATATACATGTTTTTGATCTGGAGATTTGTTATCAAAGACACATTGATTTCTATGTATCCAAATTATCCACATAGTAGCTATTAACACATTATTCTAAACTGATTTAATGCCTTCATGATGAAAAACAAACTTTGATCTCCACATAGAAGCCCAGTTTGTAATATACACCTTTGAAATTATCCCCCACCAACTTCATACTAAAATCCATATTTTCCTTGAGAAAATACACTTCCAAAAATATGCTCTATGGATTCCTGCTCAAACCCACATAGCAACCAAATCTTATATTTACTGTAGTTATGCATTCTATGAGCTAACCAGACCTTTGTTGGAACGATTTTAGATTGGGTTAATTATCAAGTGACTCACTTAGTACGCACTAATATATCAAGTGGGTCACCAGGTTTCGTTTGGTATCATTTAAACCACTCAACTGGTAACACGTGATACTCCGTTAACTCTGAAAAAGTCAAACGTTAAATTAAACGATTTCCTTTAGTTTGATCTATGTGGACTTGCTTTGACCCCATGTTGGATGATACGTGGACAACTGACATGTTATCATATAAATTAAAAAGAAATAAAAACAACTAAAAGTGACTACGGGGCATCTAAAAGTGAACTCAATTGACACAAATAAACCCTAAGCCCCCATTTTTGGCGATCAAGAACAACAATCGACGATCATCGACAGTAAAGGTATGATCGAAGAACCCTAAACCCCATTTTTACTGTTCATATTGTTATATTTAAGTGACCGCATGTATATTTAAGGGTTTGTGTTCATATATGTATATTTAAGTTTTTGTGTTTGTATATGTATAAATTTGTGTTCTTATATGTTTAAATTTCTGAATTTTCTTATGTTAATGTACAGTATGGTTCAGATTGATGTTTATGTTCATCATTGTGGATATTTCGCAAATCCACCTAAAGAAAATATACAGTATGTAGGAGGAGTGGTGGATTTGGTATATGAGGATACTCATAATATGCGTTTTAGTGATTTGGAAGATTATTCAGTTGCTTTTGCTTACGACAGACAAAACTCGTTAGTATATTTTCAGTGTGATGGTCATAGTTTTGAAAAAAATGTTAGGGTGTTGTATAATGATGCAACTACAAGACAGAAGACAAAAGCTACCAGTGAGAAGGAAGGAGAAAGGTATAGTAATAAAAGAACCAACTGCAAACCGGATGAAGGAAAAAGGTTCAACAACTGAACATGTGGGTAAAGGAAAACAGAAGGTAGTGGAACAAGAAAAGGTCAAGCTTAGAAGGCCTTTTCTCAATCTCCAAGGTTCACAAACATCACAGGCTTCTGCAACTTCTAAGCCAATCCCAGACCAGAAAAATCAAGAAAAACTAAAAATGGTAACAAGGAGGCACCACATTGCTTGAGTAAAACAAAGTTTTCTCAGTTAATGGAAGAACTTAGAGGACCCCTCTTTAATGAATTTCTGAAGTACACACCTGTTCCAGGCTATGTAAGGTGGCCACCCATCATAAGTCCTGCAGATGCAATTCCTACAAGTGCACTGGATACTAATGAGCAAGCTGATGATCAGGATGGACAGAGTGGAGAAGATGATAATGAAGATTTTGAAGATGATGAAGAGATCCAGCAGCAACCAAGGAGAAGTGTTAGAATTCGATCCAGGCATCAGTTCAGGTTCAAGAACACCCTAGATACTGCAGTTGTGATTGATGAAGACAATGAAGACAAAAAATAGCTCTTTTAAAATTAATGTGTCGGTCTTTTGAACCTATTTTGCTGGTCTTTTAGAACCTAATGTGTCGGTCTTTTGAACCTATTTTGTAGGTCTTGTAGAACTTATTTTGTTGGTCGTTTGTCCGTTATTATGTTTCACGAAACTTATTATCTTGAACAATATTTGACTTGAATGAAATAGAATGTAAGCATATTTTTCTAAATTTGTTATAATAGCATAAATCTGTCAAATCTCTATTTTAGATTAAGCAAAGCAAACTACTTCCAGTCTTCGTTGTTACAAATTTAGTGACAATCACAAAAATGAGAATGATTATTATACACATAAATATTCTACACTGATCCTTCTTTTCTTTTTTCAAATTCCTCAACTTCTCCTTCTGCTTCGCTATCTTTGATTCAACATGTACCAGCTTCTCCTCCAAACCATCTTTTTTATATGTCAAATCTGTGATCAATTCTTTTGTTAGGTTACACACACAGTAGAAGGGGGGTTGAATACAGGGTATAGCACAATCAAATCGAATTCAAAGAACACAAGTAATAGAAAACAAACTTTATTAAACTCTGTTACAATGTGGAACTGTCCTCTCTCAGTGATGAACAAATATCACGAGAGCTTCTAGGGTTACAATAAATATTATTCTCGATAATGATAACACTTATAGTGTAAACCCTATGTCTGTGTTTATATACTACACAGTTACAAGATAATCGCTAATTGATATGGAATATAATTCTGCTTCCTAAAATATATTAATCAGTTATCTTTTCTTCCAAGTATTCTATTCTTCATAGAATTCCTTCTTCATGCATATCTCTTCTTGCGTTTGTCTTGATCTTCTTTCCTTTCAATCAGCTGCCTTCCTTATCTGAAAGTCTCCTTAAGTCCTGATATTATCTCCTGATAAATATCTGCTGATAACTTAAGTTCTGACAACTTAAGTTCTGACTTCAGTATAAGTGATGATATCCAGTTAAGTACTGATTTGTCATGTTTAAGTAAGATCTGAAAACTAAACACAAATCATATTAGACATGACATTATCAAATATATCTAACAATCTCCCCCAACTTGTAAATTAGCATAATATACAAGTTCAACAGATATTTGATGATGTCAAAAACATTAAGTACAAATGCATGAGAATTTGGCTAGATAACTATAACTTACAGTCCTTAAAGCTTTACCAACTTTAACTTCTGATAACAACTTTAGTCTGTACACACATCAGAATTTGAGCAGTTGTAGATCTTGACTTAGCTTCACTTTCTAATCTCTTCAATATCAGGAGTTGTTCTGAGATAGTTCTTTAACAAACATTTATCAGCATATCTGAGTTCATTAATTTTTGCTTTTCTCAACTCCTGATCTAGTCTGATGACATAGGCTTTTTCAGACTCTAGATTGAATTCAAGTCCCTTAATACCAAGATATGTACGGATCTTTGCAGTATTAGGCTTCATATCAACAATATCACCCTTGTGATCTCTGTACTTAGGATAGTATGTGTTGTCAGACTTCACAGAATAAAGCTTCTTCTGTCTCTGAATTTGAGTCTTCAAATAATTTGCAGCACTTTCTGTTAATCTGTCCTTCACTTGAAGTAAGAATAAAACATGTTCTAGTTCCTCAAAATACTTCAGTGGTATAGCATTTTCCCTTATATGGTAAACCCTTCCATCTGTCATGAAATATAACAAGATGTGTTCTTTCAAGAAGGTATGGTAAACCATCTGTACAGATTCAAGCTGATTCAATCTTTCAGGAATTGCTCCAACACCTGATTCACTTAAGGAAGTTAGATCATTGGTTGTGTTTTGCACTCTTCTTTTATCAGCACTACCCAATCCAGATTTATCTCTTGCTTCCTTTCCAGTAACCACTCTTGCTTCAAAACCACTTCCTGCAGTCTTCAAAGGTTGAGTCTGTTTGGCTTTAGTGAATCCTGGTAGGAGTAAATTTGAGAATTTAACATGAGCAATGTCAGAGGTTTCCTTTGACTTATCTTCTGATATCAAACCAACTTGAGCTATGTCAGAGGTTGCTTGCTTCATAGTTATATCAGAACTAACTATATCTTGACTCTGAACAACTTGAGCCATGTCAGAGGTTGTCTTAGAAATCTTCCTTGAAGTCAGAGTAAGATTAGCATCTTCATCAGATATTTCTTCATCCATAGGAGGCACATAAACCTTTACAGGTTCACCAACTTTTTCTTTGCCCTTGGACCTTGGATCTATCTGCAATTGTGATTTGGCCTTGGTTGCCACAGGATTTGTCCTTTCTTTTATCACAATGCCTTTAGCCGTAGGAAGTTTCTTTTCAACAACAGAAGCTTCAGATTTGGAGATGACTTTTTCTAACTTAAGTCTAGCTTCTTCTTCCTTTAGACTCTCAAAGTCCATTCCTGGATTTTCTTTCAGAAATAACTGTCTTGAAATTTCTTCATCAAGTTCCAAAAGTTCATCAGAACTTATCCTTTTACCAGTATCAGAAGTTATTCTTCTCCCAGTATCAGAACTTGTTCTATGACTTGTAGTTCCAACTTTACTTGATGAATGATCTTTACCTTGACCATGACCTCCACCCATTCCAGAGTTTCCCGGGTCATTACCATCATCCTTTTTCTTCAGTGTCTTAACAGTTTTGTGTTTGGACTTAATTACCTTCTCCCCCTTTTTGGCATCAGCAGGTAAAAGAAGAGAGACAAACAATTCCACTGAGGATTGGATCTCATTGAGTTGATCTTGCTGAGAAGCTTGATTTTTCAAAATTTCATCAATTTGAGATTGTTGCTTCTCTTGGGTTTTCTCAATGTTGGTAATTTTGTCAAAGGAAGGTTTAAAAAACCTTTTCTTGTCCAACTTGACAACTGTATCTTGCTGATTAAAGGATTCTTGAATCTTGTCCACCTTGGCCTGAGTTACAGATTGTTGACCTTGAAGGTGCCTTGTACTAAGAGCAGTAACTCTTAGCTATGTTTTGAAATCGTCATTAACTAGCATCTCATCAGCTTTTGCCAAGTGATCAACAAGAATCTTTTCAGAAGGAACAAAGGTAACTGTGTTCCACTCCTTAGTCCACTCCTGTCCTCTAGGAGTTTCACTCCAAGGTACTGGTGCTTCCCCTGTAACAAACTTTTTGACTATCTCAGCTTTTGAAGGAGCTTGTAGAGGTGCATGTCCAGAAGGACCAGCTGCATCAGCATCTATATTTGTAGCAGCATTACCAGTATTATCAACATTTGCAGCATCAGAACTTACAGAGTCAACATCTTCAGCATCCTCTGATAAAAGAACAGTATGAGAGGCTATGGAGGCTTCAACATCATCCTCTAAGTGTTGATCTCCAACTAAGTTCGGATCAACAGCCATATTCTGATGCTCACCTAAAATCTGATCTTCAGTATCTAAATGCAGAGAATGTGTTGTAGGTAATTCTGGATTAAAATCAGCATCAGGAATTGGTATTGTTGGTGGAGTGACTTGAGTTGGTGGAGCTTCTAGATTCAAAACCTGAGGCACTTCCAAGTTATTGATATCAATTTCATCACTTGGCCCCTGGGTATCAGCATGAACTAGAGATTGATGAGTTGCACGAAGGTCTGGATCAGCACTAGGAGAATTGTGAGCTTCAACAGGGTCTTGTGAGATCAGAGATTCCTGACCCACTTCCTTAGCTGCTGCTTTCATTCCTTTACCAGAATCTTCAGGCCTTTTTGCCAATGTTTTGAATCTTTTAGCTTTTAAGGAGACTGTAGGAGCTGTATTTTTTAGAGGCCTAGAACTCCCAATATCAACATCCTCCTGAGAAGAGACCTTCTCAGCTTCTAGAACAACAGGTTCTGATACAGGAACCTGTTCCTCAACATCTGATTCATCTTGCAGAATGAATATCCTTCTCTTCTGTTGTGTTTGAGGTACTTTCTTAGTCCTCTTAGGTTTGGAAGATGAAGGCTGCACTGTAGGATCTAAAGGTTGAGGTTGAGAAGTTTGAGGAGGTTGATTAGAGGTGGTAGGTGTTGATGGATGAGGTTCAGATGGTTGGACATCAGGATATAGTGCAGTGTATGTAACGGGATCATAGGTTATTAAGGCTTGTTCGACAGATAAAGGAATTAAGAGGGGTCTTAACACAACCTTCTTATTATCAGTAGAGAATAAGTCATTAAAAGCTCTTTTAGCTATTCTGAATGATGAAATTAAGTCACTAGCATTTCGGGGCTTATTATCACAACAGAAACTATAGATAAGCTGACAGAATCTAGTAAAATAAACAGTAGATCTATCTTCATTCATTCTGTCCCTAATGTAGGATCTCTTCAACTGGCCCAGCTTTGCCAATGTCCTCTCATACCCCAGACTAGCCATCATGTTTTGAAGAACTGGATCTTCAACAGTAGAATAAACACAGTTCTCAGGTAGCTGCAGTGCTTGGCGAACCGTAGACAAAGTCACAACATACTCATCCTCCACTGATGAAAAAATAATACTTGGGGACCCATGAGCACCACCATAATCATATACACCGCTTCTCCAGAACTCCAGTACTTGAGTACCAGAGACTGCTTCAGGTTCGGTCAGAGCATACCCAATATCAGAACTAGCAAGAAAGTCCCGAATGAAGTAAAGTTCAGATGGGGCTTCTGACTTGATAAGAATAGCAGAGAAGTTATTAGGAACAAATGTAGCTCCATCAAAAATTATGTTCTTGGGTGCCATGAGAAATTCGTGAGAAAGAAAATTGCTTGTAAGGTGTTTGAGAAAATGTCTGTATGAAAAATCGTCACTAGATGAGAGAGAATAAAAGTAAAAGGAGAGAGATAAAATATGAAAGTAAATAAAAGATTTTACAATCTTTTCTCTCTTTTACTTATACATGGTAGAAAAAGTAACCTTTGAGACACCTGTCACACATGCAGCAGTAAAAGATAATTAATGGGCACGGGTATTCAGTAATCATTACTTATCACATGCAGTTTTTCAAGGAAAAACCGTTCAACTTACCAAGTAATCCCATTAATCAAGGACTTTCAGTTTTATTTTAAATTTTAAAACTGTTCCCACTTAATAAATTATTATTACTGCTTTACCAATATTCTGTAAAAATATGACCAATGAGAGAATGACCATAAATAAACCAAGTAAACAAATATTGCCATGTCAGAATCAGAACTTGATTTGTATCAGAGCGAAAAAGGTCATCAGAATATGGTTAGTATCATGATTTAAAATATTATCAGAATATGAAACGACTCAGAGACAGTATCTTGCACAAAAGATAAATTTTTATTAATATATTAAGCAAATACATTTCATGAAACTTAAATTACATGCTTAAAATTACAAGATTGTCCTAAGCTACAAATCCTAATATCAACAGCTTTAGTCCTAAGCTAAGAAGCCAGATAAAGCTGACGGTGAAGAGAAATGGATAGATAACAATTATTTCTTCTTCCTACTCTCAACAAAAAGAACAGCAAGACGAATGATCCGTTCTTGTTGTCGAAGAGCTTCTCTCCTATCCTCTTCCAGACGCTCAAGATGGCGATGACAGTCCATGTAGAAGAATAAGAGGTCTGTGAGAACCTCTTGGGGAACTGAGTCCCAGATTTCATCAGGAATGGCAGTGACATGCCACTCCTACTGCCATTCAGTACACCTCAACTCGATAGTGAAAGTGTCATCGTTCAGAACTAAGTTGAAACGAACCATGTTTTTGATGAGTAAAAAAAATGAGTTTGAGAGAAAATGAGAGATGTGTTGGCTGGAATGAGGTGTTGGTTTATATAACCAATAGAATACCAAGAGACGCAATGAAAATTGAATGGTTACATGTAGAAATAATTCTACCTCATCTCCCTAGACTGATGAGTAATTATGACAGCCATTAAGCTTAAACAGGAGTTAAGGAGCACACTGAACCAGTAAATAAATTACCATCCATTTACGAGTACCACTAACCCAAATTATGTTGACTGTTAATATCTCACCCATACATATTCTGATTTAAAATAAGACTGTTTCAGATTTTAACCACAAATAAGTCAAGTAAAGAATCAGAATTTAATATCAGAACTTAGACTTATATCAGAACTTAACAGTCATCAGAACATGATTCCTTAACTCAAAAAGTGAATACCTATTTCCATAATTCTTCACACAAATTCTGATTTTGTTTCTTCAGAACTTAATCATCAGAACTTCCATCATTACTTATCCTCGGAATTTATACAACTGACACTTAAATGTTCATCTAAAACAACATTTATCACCACAGTAATTTTCATCATTCATATGGAGTGTATGTGTGTGCAGTAAGCTAAATATCAGATAAATATTAAAGTCTGATTCACTTCAGTACATCTTAGAAATAAGGTATAACAAAGAACTTTACTCAAAATCTGTCATAATTCTGAAGTCTACTTTAGAATGAGTTCATGCATGAATCCACCTCAACTGTTTTGTGCTCATTTTATGCATCTTTTGAAATTCTATTTTACAGTGGCTTCTCAGTGTAAGTGAGTCACGACTGCTTGTCAGAATTTATGCTATTATCAGAGTATTTCTCCAGTAATCATAGAGTGTGAAAAGTCACCAAGAAAATATTTATTTTGCTTTTCTGATGCATATTACTTAATACCAGCAATGCACTTGGGTCTTCCCTTCCACATTTTTACTCTAGATCTCAAATGCGTACCTGATTTTAATTTCTTTTTCTTTTTCTTTTGATAAGTGACGCTTGTCAGCACTTAGTACATTCACTAGATTTACTGACATCAGAACTTAACAGATAAGAAGCATTATTCTATTTTTTGACTTAGTAATAAGATAGACAAAGTAAACTTAATTAAGCTCAATATCAGAATTTGCTTGTGTTAAAAGATTTCCACATAAATAATTACTTCAAATATGGGATCTTTAGTATATTAAAGACTACTAGGTCAGCATCTAACATAGTTATCCTCATTGGATTGAATAGTCACAGAAACATTCATATCACTATCAGAGTTTAGAAATTCACATCAGACAATAATCAGTACTTAAGCAATTTTCAATTAAGCACAGAATACACAAAGATAGTAATATATGTAAATACTGATCATAAAGTCTGATGAAACAGAATCATAAACTAAGCAGACTTAGAGAACGAACCTGAAACCATTCCAAGTTCATTTACCAATCTTGTAAAAGTAGCTTCACACAATGGTTTTGTGAAGATATCTGCTAGTTGTTGATCTGTTGGAACAAAGTGCAATTCCACTGTACCTTCATTCACATGTTCCCTTATGAAGTGGTACCTAATGCTGATGTGCTTTGTCATTGAGTGTTGAACTGGATTACCTGTCATAGCAATAGCACTTTGATTATCACAGTAAATAGGGATTTTAAAATATGTTAACCCATAATCCAGTAACTGATTCTTCATCCAAAAAATCTATGCACAACAGCTTCCTGCAGCAATGTACTCTGCTTCTGCAGTTGATGTGGAAATTGACTTTTATTTCTTGCTAAACCAAGAAACCAATCTGCCTCCAAGAAATTGGCAGCTTCCACTTGTGTTTTTCCTGTCAATTTTGCATCCTGCAAAATCTGCATCTGAGTAACCTATTAGCTTAAAGTCTGATTCTCTAGGATACCACAATCCCAGATCAGCTGTTCCCTTAAGATACTTAAAAATTCTTTTCACAGCTGTTAAGTGAGGTTCTCTTGGATCTGCTTGAAATCTTGCACAAAGACAGGTAGCATACATGATATCAGGTCTACTAGCAGTTAGATAGAGTAGAGAGCCAATCATACCTCTGTAATCAGTAATATCTACTGATATACCAGTATTCTTATCCAATTTTGTTGCAGTGGCCATGGGAGTGGATGCACTTGAACAATCTTGTATTTCAAATTTCTTCAGCAAATTTCTGGTGTACTTGGATTGACAAATAAAAGTGCCTTCTTCATTCTGCTTGACTTGAAGGCCCAGAAAATAGCTAAGTTCCCCCATCATACTCATTTGATATCTTGACTGCATCAGTTTGGCAAACTTCTTGCAAAGTCTGTCATTTGTAGACCCAAAAATAATATCATCAACATATATCTGCACCAAAAGTAAGTCCTTTCCATGGTTGAGGTAGAACAGTGTTTTGTCAATAGTTCCTCTGTTAAATCCACTTTCCAGAAGAAACTGAGCTAAAGTCTCATACCATGCTCTTGGAGCTTGCTTATGGCCATAAAGTGCTTTATCAAGCCTGTAGACATGATTTGGAAATTTGGAATCTACAAATCCTGGAGGTTGTTCAACATATAATTCCTCTTCTAATTCTCCATTGAGAAAAGCACTTTTCACATCCATTTGAAAGACTGTAAACTTTTTGTGAGCAGCATAAGCCAAAAATATCCTTATGGCTTCCAATCTAGCAACTGGTGCAAATGTTTCATCATAATCAATTCCCTCATGTTCAGAATATCCTTTTGCAACCAGCCTTGCTTTATTCCTTGTAATTATGCCATCACTATCAATTTTATTTCTGAACACCCACTTTATACCAACAACGGATCTGTTCTTTGGTCTTGGTACTAGGGTCCAGACTTTGTTTCTTTCAAATTCATTTAACTCTTCCTGCATTGCTTGCACCCAATCAGCATCTTGAAGAGCTTCTTCTACTTTCTTTGGTTCATTCTGAGAAAGAAAAGAATTATAGAGACATTCATTTGAAGTAGCTGTTCTAGTTCTGACACCTGCATCAGGATTTCCAATTATTAAATCAGGTGTATGTGATTTAGTCCACTTCCTTACAGATGGAAGGTTTTCTCTAGAACTGGATGATCCCCCATGATCCATGCTATCTTCATCAACATTTTCTGTTGCTCCCCCTGAAATTATGCTCTCTGAGTTGGATCCTTCAGAAATTGAGTTTCCAGAATTATCAGAACTTGGCTCATCACAATTTGATGAATCAGAACTTGAAGAGTCAGTTGTAGGTTCTGATGCTTCTTGAGATGTGATTCTATCTTCAGTATGCTCCCCCTACACAGGTGCATCTTCCTTTGGCGTAGTCACCACATTTTCAATAATATCAGAGTTTAATCCATCAGAGTTTGCAGTATCAGGATTTAGACTGTCAGGATTTTCAGTATCAGAATTTAAGTCTTCATTTTCAAATCTCAGCTGATCATGATCATTAAAATCTTCAAGTCCAGTAATCTTCTTGTCATCAGAGGAGACATTGTTAGATTCCATGACAACCCTTGTTCTTAAATTGTAGACTCTAAAGGCTTTTGTGGAAAGTGGATATCCAACAAAAATTCCTTCATCAGCTTTTAAATCAAATTTGGATAGCTGTTCAGGATGAGTCTTAAGAACAAAACACTTGCATCCAAATACATGAAAATATTTCAGATTTGGCTTCTTTTTCTTCACCATCTCATATGGTGTCTTTCCATGCTTGTTAATGAGTGTAGCATTCTGAGTAAAACAAGCAGTCTGCACAGTATCAGCCCAAAAATAGGTTGGTAGCTTTGCTTCATCAAGCATAGTTCGTGTAGCTTCAATAAGAGTTCTATTCTTTTTTTCAACAACTCCATTTTGCTGTGGAGTTCCAGGAGCAGAAAATTCCTGCTTGATTCCATGGTCTTTGCAGAACTCTTCCATGATCAAATTCTTGAACTCAGTGCCATTATCACTTCTTATGATCTTTACAGAATTTTTGACCAATTTATCCAGTTGCTTGACATGATCAATCAAGATAGATGCAATTTCACTTTTTGTGTGCAAGAAATACACCCATTTGTATCTGGTGAACTCATCCACTATGACCATAGCATATTTCTTCTTTGCAATAGACATGACATTCACTGGACCAAATAGATCTACATGTAGTAGGTGATAAGGCTCAAGAATTGATGATTCAGTCTTGCTCTTGAATGAAGATTTTCTTTGTTTAGCCTTCTAACATGAATCACAAAGGCCATCAGGAGCAAATACTGACTTTGGCAGTCCTCTCACAAGATCTTTCTTGACTAGTTCATTTATATTGTTGAAATTTAAATGAGAGAGTTTCTTGTGCCAATTCCAGCTTTCTTCAATTGATGCTCTACTCAACAGACAGATTGCAGAACCATCAGTACTTGTTGAAAGCTTAGCTTCATAAATGTTACCATGCCTTTATCCTTTCAGAACAACTTTGCCTGTAGATTTGTTTACAACTTCACAGTGCTCTTCAAAGAAATCCACATGATAACCTCTGTCACAGATTTGACTAATACTCAGCAGATTGTGTTTAAGTCCTGAGACTAGAGCTACTTCTTTAATGATGACATTCCCAAGATTGATATTGCCATATCCTAGTATTTTTCCAATGTTGTTAGGTCCCAATTTGTTTGTAGAAGGGGGGGTTGAATGCAAACAATACCGTTTCGTCTAATAAAATGCGGAATAAAATTGTGAAACAAAATTCAAGTTAAATAAAACTTTTATTAAACTTGAAAGGTGTTACAACTACGGTATCGATTACAAGGGATTAATCTCAAATCAATTATTACAAATTTAGAATAAATTCGACATGAACTTTTTCTATTTTTGTAATTAAAAGATCAAATGCTAAAAGCGATTTGAGATTAAGTTCTAGGGATTTTAATCCGCTAGATTGATATACAGGAACAAGATAAGTAATTCTAGTGGTTTGGATTTAACATTAACAAACTAGAATATTTGATCTTGAATAAGCAGATGGATGATGAAATATTTTTCTTTTGTTCTCTGCTTTTATCTTGTTCTGTATGTTGCTGCTCTGTTTTTTTGATAATTTAATCTTCTGCTTCTTTTTCTCTTTTGAAGTAAACAGCCGAATGTAAATGAACTGCAATGACAATCCTTTGAACCAGCATGACTTTCGGTATGACAATTGATTGTCATACCGATTGTCACATAAGTACAATTCAGATTGTCTTGCAAAGATTAATAACAGATTTTTAAACTAATAAAAATTCTAACAAGACAATCAAATGAATTAGCATGACTTTCGGTATGACTATTGATTGTCATACCGATTGTCATACTAATACAATCAGTTTGCCTTGTTCCAATTTAAATAGATTTTAAACCAATTAAAATTCTGTAATTCCTTAATATTAATTCTAAATTAATTAATCAATTTAATTCAATTAATTAATAAATTAATCCTTGCAGATATAATTTATTTTCTTAATTAAATTATATGACTTAATTAATTAATGGAGAATTAATACTAACCCTGAGCAGCAACCATTCTTCTGACAATCTTCTGAAAGTCACTGAGACTTATGAATCAATTTCGTCACTTCAATGCTGACACTCGATGTACTGTCTGGTTCATGAGTGACTAACTTTTGTGACGTTTCTTCATGTCTTGACTTTGTTGTTCTGATTGAATCCTTGTAATAAATGATACCTTGACGAGATCTCTGTCACTTGATTAAATCCACGATCTTGATTTATATCACTGAGGCATGATCAAATTCTTGAACTTCTTCCAGTGAATCTTCAAGTCTGCAGATGAACAATGTTTCTTTATTCTTTGACAGATGTTACTTTGTGAGATCTCTCTGATGCTTGATCCACTATTTACTTATTACATTCTTATTTGAGTTGAGTTAAATACTCGAATAAACGAGTAGGCTATGACATATGCCTTTCAATCTCCCCCTATTTGCTTGTTAGACAATAACAACAAATACCTAGAGGATAACTCAACTAACAAATAAGAAAAAGATATGAACAGTAATGTAAAGTAAATAGCAGAAAAGTTCTGGATTATATTTAACATTTTCCAGATTCCAAATGAAATTTACAAGTGAATACAAGATAGATGTTCCTCTAGCCTGAACATATAACTACATTAGACTATCTTGATTCATAACGCTCTAATCATATTACATTGAGTTTTGAGCTAATTGAGTTTAGTTGTCTTCTCTTCTGACTTCACCTTCTTCCAAATCTTGAAGCAATTCCTTGTCAAAAACACGATCCTTTTCTGAAGTGAAGCTTGCAGGTCTGACTGGTTGAACTCCAACTGTCTTCAACTTATTCTTGAGTTGATTGTACCTTTTAACATTCTTCTCACAATAAGCTTGAATCAAGTCAGCAGCTTGAGTCTTCAACATGGATGAATATCCAGCTGTTCTCAAATGATGTTCCATCCAGACCAGATGCTTAGCTGAGTAGTCTTTAAGAGATTGTACATCTAGCTGACAGATTTGAAGACAATCAGACTTAAAGAATCTCACTTGATGAGGATTGTTGACCACTTGAGGACTAGCCCTGCTGGCAAACTCTTTAAGTCTTTCCCGAAGAACTTCATTCAACTCTGAGCTTCTTTTCACTTTGTTTAAAAGAACCCAAATCTCTGACAACGAACGATTCTCGAATAGATGAAGTGACACCTTGAATGATCCTTCACTCTGACTATATACAAAAATGCTCATCTCATTTAGGGATCTATCAAAAGCAGCTGTGATCCTTGAGACTTCAGTCTTGATAGCATTCATGTACATGTCATTGTTAGGATTTGATATTTCCAGCTTGTCAAGAAGATGTAAGAACTGCCTATCATTGTTAGTGAATAGCTGAGGCATATCGAGTACTCTCCTAGCTTCATCCCACTTTACACCCATCTTCAGTCTGACATCTCTTCTCCTTTCTTGAGCTTTAATGTCATGAAGACGTTGCTTCTGAAGAGTTTCTGTCCTTTGTATGTCTTTTCTCCTATCAATGATCTGTGAGACCTTCTTGAGTTCAGCTTCTTTTCTTTGCATTTCTGACTGTTCTTTCTGAAATTCTTTCTCAAACCTAGGATCCACTGTATCTTCTTCTTCCCAATCTTCAAAATCACTTTCTTCTTCAGCTTCAAATAACCCATCTTTATCTTCCTGAACTGGTTCAGTGGGGATGTCAAAAATATCGAAGTCATCCTGTTCTCCACTGTAGTAGGCATCATCAGCCTTTCCTTTATCTCCAGCAGAAGTATCTTTTTCTTTCCCTTTGGAACTACTCCCTCCTTTCTTCTCCCCCTTAGTTGAGGGATCCTCTACAGACTTTCCTTTGAAACCTCCACCACTTCCAGAGCCTGATCCTCCACCAGACGGTCCTTCAAAATGAGCTCTTTGTTCTTCATTAGGGCAATGAGAATTCTTGATCATGTAATATAAGTGCTTCATGCCTTCATTTAGATGTTCCATGCCCGTCTCTATCTTTACAAATCTTGAGTTGTCCAGTGAATGATTCATCTCAACGAGGTCTTCAAGAGAAGTCATTCTTGTATGTAGGGAGCAGAAGTTGGATATGTCATCAGTTGATAAGTTTGGAGTGTCCTGAATAGAATTGAGCTTTGGTATTACAGCAGTCTTTAAATCTGAGATGTCATTTCTTATGATCGCAAGCTGATTGTCGACAGAGGTGGAAGAAGAAGACCGTTCAACCACTTGTGCTTTGAATGCTTGAGCTTCAGCTTGACTTTTGGCAAGTTCTTCTTTCAGGGCAGCAATCTGAGCTAACAGGTTGACAGTATCAGTGTTTGTGTGTGCTCTCACCTGAAGTTCACTCGTGTTTGGTTCACTCATCTCACGTGCATGTGTTTCTCTCAATATGATTGCTCGTGAGGAGTCTTCCAATTGCTGTTCTTGTGTACCTGCATTAAAAATCACCCTAGCCTCTTCAAGAGAGGTCAGTGGTGGTGCAATGAGAATTCGCGAGTCCCGATCCTCAGTCAATGCTATCAAATCTTTTGGAATAGATGTCTGAATTGCTTCAGGGATAGATTGACCGAGTTGCCCTCCACTTTCTCCAGATAAATCTGCGAGTGGAGAATCCCATAAGGGGGCCAGAGTTGTTGGATCTGGGAGGGGAGAAAATGACTCTATTAAAGATGGCGGAGAGTCAGATTTTCCCTCTGAAGCATGTGACTGCTCTTCTGCCGTAACTATGGCAGGCACTGTAACCGACTCTACGTGCACTCCTCGCTGGGTGTCCTGAGTTTTATCTGGGGAAGTGTATGGTTCCATTGTGAGTAATGGAATTGTGCTTGACTCAGTACAAGATGCCATGGCCCGATGGCGAATTTCAATAGATGCATCCTGTTGAGAGAATGCCTCTAGTAACTGTTCATTGGCCATTTCAAAGTCCATGTCCTGTTGGGAGGACAAGGATGGGCTTTCAGATGCCTCAGAATAGGTTTTTCTTTTCTTAGGAGGAGGCAGAGCTGAGGGTTCACTCATATTTAACATTGTACTACTTCCTAGTAATCTTCTGGGTAACATTTTAGACAGTGGGGGAGAGGGTGAGATAGAATGAGACTCTGTGTTTGGCTCTATGACCTGGGATTGAAGCTGTGGTTCTACAACTTCATGGTCAGCCCTATCAACCACTGAGGGTCTGTTAACAGAAGTAGGAAGAGAGTGAGAGTGAGAGTGAGAAGTTACTACCTGTAATGGAAGAGCCTGGGTGGCTTGAACCACTGGAGGTTGAGGTTGCTGTTCATGGCCGGGAAGATTAAAAATAGGCAAGGGAATATAATTGGCCATGAAAGCAGATACAAGTACTGGTACTTGCATAAATTTGAAGGTTGTGTCTTGGCGAGTGTAAATCTTTTTGCTAACTGGTGGGGGTTCAGTTACAGCAGAGTTAGCAAAAAGTGCTTTGTGTTCAGGAGTGAGTAGATGATCTGCTATGAGCATAAGAAAACGAGCATAGTAACATGATACCCTACGATTTGTAGAATGATCACGTAAAGCAGAAGTTAGACGTCTCAAGAGAATGGGAAAAAGTAGTTTGCCAAAATTGATCCTTTGATTGAAAACAACCGCAAGACCAATATACTGCAGGGTGGAAGTAATGTTATGAAAATTAGATTTTGTACAGTTGGCAAACACTTTGGAAAGTGTATCGAAGAATATATCCCATTCAGACACCAAATTTGATTTAGAAAGTTTGGTTAAATTGATCACCCCCTGATAGTGAATGGCATTGAAAAAATTTGTGATATCATTTTCAGAGGGTAAATTACAGAAATTGTCTAGTGGAAAATTTAAAGCACGATTGACGACTGTTTCATCAACTACATACTGTGTGTTTGCGATGGTGAATGAAAAATATTTTGAATCAACAGCCACAGTAGAAGTTGTGCAAATTAGTCTAAGTAGATCGACGTTTAAAATCACATTTGATTTAATAGCAGAGCTAACAATCGAATGATCATTTAAAAATCTAATCCAAGGCTTAAAATTTTCAACATCACATCTTTCCGGATTGAAATAACCAACTTGATTATGCGCGACAATTTGGAAATTGAGAGCCATTTTTTTTTAAAAAAAATAATAATAAGACACAAGCTTATCAGAATTTTAAGAATAATATTAAGAAAATTCGAATTAATTAAATTAATTTAATAATTCGAATTAAATTAATTATAATCAAAAAATTTAGACCGAAATGTATCTCGTTAAAATTCTTAACTCACAAGCACAATTTTGATAAACCAAAAGACACAAATCTGAAATTAAAATTAAAAAGGAATTTGAAGGGGCAAACTTATTTATAATAATTTTTATTTATTTAAGAAAATTTCAGCAGCACTTCTTTATGTATATACTTGTATGTATATATCACAAAGTGATGATTAAGTGTGCTGAGTAAAAACTCGAGCAAAGAAATGAATCAGATTTTTGGTTTGGTTTTGATCTTGTTCGAGGAGAGAGAAGAGAGTAAAAGACTGTTAGAATTTTTCGAAAATGAACTGCTGTATTGAAAATGGTTGAAAACAAAGCAGTACAAGCCTTATATAACAGCTGGTATGACAATCCGGGATTGTCATACCGATTGTCATACCAGGCAAAAAGAAGGAAAATAAAACAATTAAAAAGAGTATTAAAAATATAACTGGTATGACAATCTGATAGTCATACCGATTGTCATACCAGTACAAAATAATTCTGATATTAATTTTATTACTGGCATGACAATCAATAGTCCTACCGATTGTCTTGCCAGTTATAAAATTAATCTGATATTTTAAAATAAGCAATCATTATATACTAAAATGATTTTCAGCAAGACAATTTCAATTGTCTTGCCGATAGTCTTTCTAGTATTAATATAAAATAACTATTAACATATTTATATTTACAAGAATACTGAAATGATTTTCAGCAAGACAATTTTAATTGTCTTGCCGATAGTCTTTGCAGTATTAAAACAAAATGAATATGTACAGACAACTATTAATGTACTGAAACTTTATTTCAAAATAGTAAAACTAAAATAAAAACTTATAATTTTTACAGAAACAAAGATAATATATCAGAATTAATTATTTTTATTCCAAAAATAGATTTATGTAGAATTTTAGCAAATAAAATTCATAGAAAAATATCTTTAGAGGAAATAAAATATTCTGAGATATTTTAAATTAACAAGTAGAGTAAATAACATAGATAAGATAATATATATTACATAGAAATAAGCAAGAAATATGATAAAATGATAAAATAAATTTGCAAATGAATTTTTTTATTTATGAAAAATTCATTTGTAAATTCATTCAAGAACAGATTCCAGATATTAATTAAATTAATCACTAAAACTATTTAACATGCCCAATTTACCAACTAATCTGGTAAATGTGGATTCGTCAAGTGGTTTAGTGAAAATATCTGCTATTTGTTCTTCTGTTGGAACAAAAAATAGTTCAACAGTACCATTCATGACGTGCTCTCTAATAAAATGATACCTGATGTCAATGTGCTTTGTCCTCGAGTGCTGCACAGGGTTGTTGGTGATGGCTATTGCACTTGTATTGTCACATAAAATAGGAATCTTGTTCAATACAGAGCCATAGTCTCGTAGTTGGTTCCTAATCCACAAGATCTGAGCACAGCAGCTTCCAGCAGCAATATATTCAGCCTCGGCCGTTGAGTTGGAAACTGTTTGCTGTTTCTTGCTGTACCATGAGACTAGCCTGCTTCCTAAGAATTGACAACTTCCTGAGGTGCTTTTCCTATCAACAACACTTCCTGCATAATCTGAATCTGTATATCCGACAAGGTTAAAACCAGATTCTTTAGGGTACCAAATACCTAGATTTGGTGTTCCCTTAAGATATCTTAAGATTCGTTTAACAGCAACGAGATGAATATCTCTAGGATCCGCTTGGAACCTTGCACATAAACATGTAGCATACATAATATCTGGTCTACTTGCAGTAAGATAGAGTAACGAGCCAATCATACCTCTGTAGCTTGTGACATCTACCTTAATGGAGTTTTCACATGGTCCAAGCTTGACAGCTGTAGTTGATGGAGTCCTTGCTGATGCAGAATCCTCTAGATTGTACTTTTTGAGGAGTTCCTTGAGATACTTGGATTGACAAATAAATGTTCCATCTAACCTTTGATTTACTTGTAATCCAAGAAAGAACTTCAGCTCTCCCATCATGCTCATTTCAAACTTGCTGTGCATTAACTTAGCAAATCTCTTACAGAGATTATCATTAGTAGACCCAAATATTATATCATCCACATAGACTTGGACTAATATAGTATCATTCTTATGTTTTTTAGAAAAGAGAGTTTTGTCTATGACACCTCTAATAAAGCTATTTTCAATAAGAAATTCAGAGAGAGTGTCATACCATTTTCTTGGTGACTGTTTTAGCCCATAGATAGCCTTGAAAAGAAAGAAGACAAAATCCATATGATCTGGATCTTCAAAACCAGGAGGTTGCTCTACATATACCTCTTCATCCAACTTTCCATTCAGAAAGGCGCTCTTGACATCCATTTGATAAACTTTAAAGTTTGAAAATGCTGCGAATGCCAGAAATATCCTGATGGCCTCAAGTCTAGCCACTGGAGCATAGGTTTCATCATAATCAATACCTTCAGCTTGAGAATACCCTTTAGCTACCAGTCTTGCCTTGTTCCTTGTAACCACACCATCTTCATCCAGTTTATTCCTGAAGACCCACCTTGTACCAACAGCTTTCTTGTGTACAGGCCTAGGTACCAGTTTCCAGACTTGTTGACTTTCAAACTGATTGAGTTCATCTTGCATAGCAATCACCCAATCTGGATCAGTTAGTGCTTCTTCAATTTTCTTAGGTTCTATCTCAGAAAGAAATCCTGAGAACAGACACTCATTTTGAGTAGCACGTCTAGTTCTGACTCCAACATCTGGATCACCAATAATCAACTCAAAAGGGTGAGCTTTATTCCAGACTGTCTGTCTTGGAAGATTTGATCTTGATGATTCGCCTTGAAATTCATTGTGATGTTGTGTCCTACTAGATGATCCTTCAGCATCTCCCCCTGAGTTGTTGCCATGTTGACTTGAAGATTCTCCGTCAGTAGCAGTGGTATCTCCATTGTTTCCAGAGTTTCCATCACTATTACCTTGAGTATTATCAGGATTAACAGGTTCTTCAACAGCAACAACCTCAGGTTCTTGACCATGTTCTGACTCTGAATCTGACATATCATCAAACTTCAGTTTCTCAGAAGGATCTTCAGTTTGGATACTAGGGAGTTTAGTGTCATCAAAAGTAACATTGACACTTTCAGTTACTTTGTGTTGATCAATGATATACACTCTATATGATCTTCTTCCATATCCAACAAAAATACCCTCATATGCCTTTGCCTCGAACTTACCACGACGATCATCTCCATCCTTGAGCACGAAGCATCTGGCACCAAATACATGAAAGTATTTGATAGAAGGTTTCTGTTCATTCAAAATCTCATAAGGAGTTTTCATGAAGTCTTTGTTGATTAGAGTTCGATTCTGAGTATAACATGCAGTATTGACAGCTTCAGCCCAAAAGTACATTGGAAGACCTGATTCATTTAACATCGTTCTTGCAGCTTCAATCAATGTACGATTCTTCCTTTCTACCACTCCATTTTGCTGAGGGGTTCTAGGAGCTGAAAATTGTCTGGTAATCCCTTTGTCTGTACAGAATCCATTTAGAAGTGCATTCTTAAATTCTGTTCCATTATCTGACCTTATTGCTCTAACAGGGACGTTAGAATCTAACTCAATCATCTTGATATGATCAATCACAACTTGTGGTGTTTCATCCTTAGAGTGAAGAAATAAAACCCACGTATACTTGGAATAGTCATCAACTATCACAAGACAGTAACACTTCTTTGACATAGAAAGGATATTAACTGGACCAAATAAATCCATGTGCAATAATTGCAGAACACCAGTTATGGAAGATGTGTCAGTGCCTTTGTGACTTGCTTTCTTTGACTTTCCTTTCTGGCAAGCCTCACATAGTCCTTCTGGAGAGAATTCCAGCTGAGGCAGACCTCTTACCAGTTCTCTTTTGACAAGAGAATTCATTGTCTTGAAATTGAGATGGGAAAGTCTCTTGTGCCATAGCCAACTCTCATTTGACGATGCTTTTGCATAGAAACAATTGACTTCAAGATTGCTTCCAGAGTTCATGTCAGCTACGAACAGATTTCCTTTCCGTATTCCCATTAAGGAGGGTTTTTCACTTTTCTTGTGCAGAATCTGACACTTCAGCTTGTCGAATAAAACATTGTAGCCGTTGTCACAGAACTGACTAATGCTAAGCAGATTGTGTTCAAGTCCTTGCACAAGATATACATTTTCAATGATAACATTTCCAGCTTGCAAACAGCCATATCCCTCCGTTAAACCTTTGCTGTTATCTCCAAAGGTAACCACTGGGCCAGCTTTCTCAACCACATTTGATAGCAGGGCTCTATCTCCGGTCATATGTCTTGACGATCCACTGTCAAGAATCCACACTACCGGTTGTACCTGTTTAATGCCCTGCAATACAAATGGATTAGAACTTCTTCGGAACCCAAGCTTGGCTGGGTCCGGCATACTTGTAAAATTGGCCTTTATCAGGCAAAACAACATTCTTAATTTCACTATTCTCAACATTCTCAATGACTGAACATTTGACCTTTAAAACAGCCTTATCAGATTTATGTTTAGGCTTAGGCACAAATGTCTCCTTTCTAACTTTAGGAGGACTAGCAGTCTTAGACCTATCATGCTTTCTATTATTCACATGCTGACGAGGAGTAGTCTTATCATTAGAAGCATGCTTACCATTAAAATAAGCAAACAACAGATTAAAAGCACAAGACATACAATCAGGAACACCACATGCTTTATGAGAAGGATTAACAATAGGCAACTTATGCATGGTAGACATGGCATTTGTGCTATCCAACTCATGTGTGTCTGAGTTAGTCTCAGTTGCTTTCACAACCTTGACTGGAACTTTTGACACACTTGACTTGGAGACAGTTTTCCCATTAGCATTATCTTCAGCACGAATTTCTTCTTGAATAATAAAAGAAGTCTCATCAAATGGTTCAGCAATTGATTCCTTATAGAGGGGTTCATCAACACCCTTAAGCACATGTGGTACTTCCCTGCCTTTAGCACATACATGAGGAGGGGAGTTTATGCCTAATTTTCCAATAGCAGCATTGTAATCATAACCTATTCCATGTGTTTGATTAACAGCTTGCTTATTATAAAACTCTTTGGACTTCGAACAAGAATTAAAGTAAGCTTTAACCTTAGCCTCAAGACCGGTGATCTTGTCTTTGAGAATAGTTTCTAGTTGTCTATAACAGTCAACTCTATTCTCTAGAAAAGATACTTGGTCTTTAAGTTTATCTTGATTAATGTGCACAAGTCTCAATTCATTGACCTCTTTCTCAAGGTCTTTGATTTGTTGATTTAACAATTCATTATCACGACGAGCACAATCTAAGTTACCTCTTAGATGATAAACCATTTCAGCATCAGAAAGTTTTACCTCTTTTCTTGACGATGAGGTGCTTGCATCACTAGCCATGAGAGCAAGATTCCCAACTTCTTCATCTTCACTGTCAGTATCATCCCAACTTCTTCCCTTTGCCAGGTACGCCCTTTC
The DNA here is from genome assembly GCF_009905375.1 of Apium graveolens. Classification (NCBI taxonomy): domain Eukaryota; kingdom Viridiplantae; phylum Streptophyta; class Magnoliopsida; order Apiales; family Apiaceae; genus Apium; species Apium graveolens. The sequence goes on from NC_133653.1 coordinate 53,881,308, forward strand.
AGATTTACTCTTCTGATTAGAATCATAAGAGTTCTTCCTTGCCTGTTTTGGCTTTCTGCATTCTGTGGCAAAGTGTCCCAACTCATTACAGTTGAAGCATCGGATGGTGCTTCGATCAACCATCCCTGTTTTATACCCACCACTGCTGGTGTTAGAGGATGAAGATCCACCTTTCTGGAATCTGTTGTAGTTGGACTTGTACTTGAACTTGGGATTCCTTTTGAATCTGACATTTGAGAATCTCTTGACAATCAGGGCCATTGACTCATCCTCCAATTGCTCCAGTTCTTCCAAGGAATAATAATCATCTCCTGATTGATTGGTAGTAGGAGAATCAAATTCTGCTACTATAACATTGTCTTCAACCTTGGAAGACTGTACCATTCTGTCTGACTGTTGAGATTGTTGTTGATATAGTGGTTGTTGTTGTTGTTGTTCATCAGCTACCAGAGCAGTAGACGTGCTGACCACCCTTCCTTTCCCGTAAACCTCCTTCTGCTGAATCTGCTCCAACTCATAAGTCTTTAACACACCATAGAGCCTTTCCAAAGAAATCTCACTCAGATCTCTTGCTTCTCTTATGGCAGTGATTCTATGTTCGAGATGAGTTGGCAGTGTCAAAAGGAACTTTTTGTTGACCTCCCTGATGGAATAGTATTTACCATTAATATTCAGGTTATTGATCAATGCATTGTACCTCTCAAACACTTCAGTGATTCCTTCTCCTGGATTGGATTTAAAGTATTCATACTCAGAGGTTAGGATTTCTAGTTTGTTCTCCCTAACTTCCTCTGTGCCTTCATTAATAATCTCGATAGTTTCCCAGATATGTTTGGAATCTTTACAATTCATCACATGTCTATTCATTAGGGGATTAAGGGAATCTACTAAGATTAATTGAAGGCTAGCATCCAGGGAAGCTTCTTCTATTTCAGCAGGAGAGAAGTCCTCAGGATCCTTCACATAAGTTCTCGCTTGGGTGATCACCACATCATTCTCTATTACCTCTGGTTCAATAACCATAGGAATTTTTGGACCCTTCTTCAACACTTGCAAATATTTGGGATTAGCAACCTGTAAAAACAGTAGCATCTTCTTCTTCCACATCACATAATTTTCTTTATCGAAAAGTGGAATTTTAACGGTTCCAACTTTTTGTGTAGTCATAATGAATTTTTTGAGTGAATAAAAATTCAAGAAGTGAAAGAAACACAAAAGTCTAGGATCTTGATTTGTACGTTAATCAGAAGGCTCTGATACCAATTGTTAGGTCCCAATTTGTTTGTAGAAGGGGGGGTTGAATGCAAACAATACCGTTTCGTCTAATAAAATGCGGAATAAAATTGTGAAACAAAATTCAAGTTAAATAAAACTTTTATTAAACTTGAAAGGTGTTACAACTACGGTATCGATTACAAGGGATTAATCTCAAATCAATTATTACAAATTTAGAATAAATTCGACATGAACTTTTTCTATTTTTGTAATTAAAAGATCAAATGCTAAAAGCGATTTGAGATTAAGTTCTAGGGATTTTAATCCGCTAGATTGATATACAGGAACAAGATAAGTAATTCTAGTGGTTTGGATTTAACATTAACAAACTAGAATATTTGATCTTGAATAAGCAGATGGATGATGAAATATTTTTCTTTTGTTCTCTGCTTTTATCTTGTTCTGTATGTTGCTGCTCTGTTTTTTTGATAATTTAATCTTCTGCTTCTTTTTCTCTTTTGAAGTAAACAGCCGAATGCAAATGAACTGCAATGACAATCCTTTGAACCAGCATGACTTTCGGTATGACAATTGATTGTCATACCGATTGTCACATAAGTACAATTCAGATTGTCTTGCAAAGATTAATAACAGATTTTTAAACTAATAAAAATTCTAACAAGACAATCAAATGAATTAGCATGACTTTCGGTATGACTATTGATTGTCATACCGATTGTCATACTAATACAATCAGTTTGCCTTGTTCCAATTTAAATAGATTTTAAACCAATTAAAATTCTGTAATTCCTTAATATTAATTCTAAATTAATTAATCAATTTAATTCAATTAATTAATAAATTAATCCTTGCAGATATAATTTATTTTCTTAATTAAATTATATGACTTAATTAATTAATGGAGAATTAATACTAACCCTGAGCAGCAACCATTCTTCTGACAATCTTCTGAAAGTCACTGAGACTTATGAATCAATTCCGTCACTTCAATGCTGACACTCGATGTACTGTCTGGTTCATGAGTGACTAACTTTTGTGACGTTTCTTCATGTCTTGACTTTGTTGTTCTGATTGAATCCTTGTAATAAATGATACCTTGACGAGATCTCTGTCACTTGATTAAATCCACGATCTTGATTTATATCACTGAGGCATGATCAAATTCTTGAACTTCTTCCAGTGAATCTTCAAGTCTGCAGATGAACAATGTTTCTTTATTCTTTGACAGATGTTACTTTGTGAGATCTCTCTGATGCTTGATCCACTATTTACTTATTACATTCTTATTTGAGTTGAGTTAAATACTCGAATAAACGAGTAGGCTATGACATATGCCTTTCAAATGTTGTCATCTCCATAAGAAACACTTGGGCCAGCTTTCTCCACAAAGTCTGATAGTAGGGCTTTATTTCCAGTCATATGTCCTGAACATCCACTTTCCAGAACTAGGATGTTTTCCCTGTTGCCCTGCAATCACAAAGACCACTAATGATTGGTTTTAAGGACCCATACTTGCTTGGATCCTTTGGCCTTATTAATTTTGCTAACATTTGCAGCGGATTTAGTATCAGAGTTTATGTTAACATTTTTCTTATCAGCATTCACACTATCAGACTTTGTATCAGAACTTACACTAGAAGGAACAATGCTAACTTTCTTTAAAGAAGGTTTTATTTGATAATAATCATAGTACAAACTATGATATTCCTTAAGAGTATAAATGGAATGCCATAAACTACCACAATGAAAACAAGGATTTTGTGGCCTATTTCTAACAGACTGTCTCTTAACTCCTGACTTTGAAGGTAAGGAGTTTATGTTCTTATTCTTCCTGCAAAAAGAAGCCAGATGGTTAGAACTTCCACAGTTATGACATGTTTTTCTAGGAGCATTAGGAACAGGCTTATAATCGTTGCTTTTATTCACACCTTCCTTTCCATTCCTATTTTTCCTAGGTGACTTTACCTTGTTTACATTCTTAACATCTTTTAGCTTATGCTTAAGCTGCTTCTTTATCATTAAGCCTACGTTAACTTCAGTTGGCTTTTCCTGTTTTACTTTGTCAGAAGTTAATTCCTCTTTAATTTCTGATTTCTCATTATCAGACTTTACAGCTACAAACTTAACAGGTTTTACCTTTGGCTTTTGTTTAACAAATACAGGCTTAATTTCTACAGTTCTTTTATCATTCTTATCATCTCCATAACCTAAGCCCTCTTTCCAGTTTTCACTACTTAACAAATTCTGAGTTGTTCTGCCAGAGTTAGTCCAAGTCCTGATAATCTCTCTTTCCTTTTCTAACTCAGTTTTTAGAGATTCATTTATTTTAAGTACTTCATCCCTAATGTAGAAAACATCATCTCTATCTTTCTGAGTTTGATGGAACATGACTAACTCTTTTTCTAAATAATCATTCCTCTTTTTACAGGCAAGATTTTCAGAAGTTAATCTTTCACATGTTAAAGTTTGATCTCTATAACTAATGAACATGGTTTTAAGATATCTTCTCAACTCATTAATATCATCAGTATGAAAGGCATAAGTAGTTTGAGGTACCTTTAACTCAGCAGCTTCAGAACTGCTATCAGCATTTGCCATCAAGGCATAGTTCACCTCACTTTCAGAATCTGAAGTATCTATCCAGCTTTTCTTCTTTGTGATAAGAGCCTTGCCTTTGTCACTCTTCACTTTCTTGCAATCAGGAGATATGTGGCCTTTCTCACCACAGTTGTAGCATTTGACATTTGTGTAATCTCCTCTGTCAGACTTCCCTCCTTTGCCTTTAGATTTTCAGAACTTGCACCTTTCCTGGAAAAAAATTTTCCCTTCCTGAATTTTCTGTATGCAATCCTTGTGATTCCTTTCACCATTAGAGCACACAGCTTCATCATCTCTTCATCAGCATCCATCTCAGGCAAGCTTTCAGTTTATGAGTCATCATCACTATCAGAACTTGATGACTCAGTATCAGACTTTGTGATAAGCGCTTTTCCTTGCCTTTCCTTGAGGTAGCTGCTTTGGGGGATTCTTCCTCAGCCTTAAGAGAAACTGTCCTTGACTTTCCTCCTTTCCTCTTGCTTCTTTGTTCCATCTCAAGTTCATGAGTCTTGAGCATCCCATAAATTTCATCAAAAGTTGTTTCTTCAAAATTATAGTTGTCTCTTATAATTGTGGACTTCAAATCCCAACTTTCAGGAAGAGCTAACAGGAATTTAAGATTTGAATCTTCAAGATCATACTCTTTATCAACTAGTGACAAATCATTCAAGAGTTTGACAAATCAGTCATATAAATCAGTCAATGACTCATTAGGCTTTAAGTCAAAGTGTTCATACTCTTGAGTGAGTATAGTCTTCCTGTTCTTCTTAATCGAATCAGTTCCCTGGCATCTTGTCTCCAAGGCATCCCATATCTCCTTTGCAGTTTTACAGTTAATTACCCTATTTGATATTATATTATCAATGGCACTATGCAGCAAGTGCCGTACCTTAGCATCCTAAGCAATTGATGCGATATCTTCAGCAGTGTAATCACTCTTCTCCTTTGGTACAGACTTTGCTGTTTCGCCTGCAACTACAACAGCGAGTTTGGTTGGCTTGTGAGGTCCTTCATTGATTCTATCAAGATATTCTGGATCTGTAGCTTCCAGAAATATAGTCATCCTCACCTTCCATATAGGGTATTCAGATGGTTTCAGTATGGGAACTCTGATAGCCTCATATCGAGTATGGATTTGAGTGTTTGGAGGTTCTTCAGTTTTGGTGAGCTTGGTTGGAGTTTCTGCTTCGGACATGATTGTTTTTTGATCTTAAATTGTTTATGTGTTAACAGATAGGCTCTGATACCACTTGTTAGGTCATACACACTGTAGAAGGGGGGTTCAATACATTGTATAGCACAATCAAATCGAATTCAAAGAACACAAGTAACAGAAAAAAAACTTTATTAAACTCTGTTACAATGTGGAACTGTTCTCTCTCAGTGATGAACAAATATCACGAGAGCTGCTAGGGTTACAATGAATATTATTCTCGATAATGATAACATTTATATTATAAACCCTATATCTGTGTTTATATACTACACGGTTACAAGATAATTGCTAATTGATATGGAATATAATTCTGCTTCCTAAAATATATCAATCAGTTATCTTTTCTTCCAAGTATTCTATTCTTCATAGAATTCCTTCTTCATGCATATCTCTTCTTGTGTTTGTCTTGATCTTCTTTCCTTTCAATCAGCTGACTTCCTTATCTGAAAGTCTCCTTAAGTCCTGATATTATCTCCTGATAAATATCTGCTGATAACTTAAGTTCTGACAACTTAAGTTCTGACTTCAGTATAAGTGCTGATATCCAGTTAAGTACTGATTTTTCCTGTTTAAGTAAGATCTAAAAACTAAACACAAATCATATTAGATATGACATTATCAAATATATCTAACATCTTTGGCTCTACAACTTACCTCTGGATCAATCCACTCAAAAAAATTGCATCCTCTAGTGTCCTGCACATTCATATAAATCAATTTTATAAATCAAATATTTAATCACATGTTTTCAGAATTGAAAAAAATTAAAAGATGCACACCTTTCCTTTGCAACATGTAAGAAAACGTCTTCCGAGATTTTTTTGTGTCCAGCTTGTTCGCAACCGTACTCGTTCTCCACAGAATTAATGACGATGTGACTCAGGGAGAAAATTTACGTTGTTACTCATATTGAAGAACAAATAAACCTAAAACCCAACTTGAATCTGTACATATAGGTGGGTGTATCTGTACATATAGGAGGGTAGAGGCTTATGTGGATAGCCACGTTGCAGAACTAGCCGTTAGCATTCCACATCACCTTTTTCCATCTGTAGTTTTTTAATAAATTAACGGAGTGTCAAGTGTTGCCAGTTGAGTGGTTTAAATGATACCAAGTGAAACCCGGTGACCCACTTGATACATTAGTGCGTACTAAGTGAGTCACTTGATAATTAACCCATTTTAGAATTTACTTTCCATAAGAAAAATTTAACCTTTTCAGGCACCTTGTATTTCCAAATATGTTCCCAGTCATCACATTTCTCTACATCACTTTTTATCAGCAATTCATAAGCAACTCTAGTGGTATATGTATCCATAGCTGGGATCCAAATAATCATATCATTATTAGCAGAAAAGTATACTGAATTCACTATAACCCTAAGCTCCTCCAACTCCTCTAATTCCCAATTCCTTAATTTCCTCTTCCAAAATACTTCACCACTCCTATCATAACAATCCCATAAATACTTGAATATGCTCACTTCCTTTTGCTGTAACTTAGAAATGCTGTATAGCCTAGGGAATCTGTCCATAATGGCTCTATCTTTGAACCAAAGATCTTACCAAAAAAGAGCTGATTTCCCATCAGCAACTACCCATCTCACAACTCCAGACCTAAAATATGCAGATTCAGAATGCTTAGAAACTGCCCCTAATATGTCATGTACCATAACTGAGTATGATTTCTGATTGCTCAACATCTCTATACCCTCACCCTGACCACAACCATACTTTTATTTTAACCACACATTCCAGGCCATTTTTCTCTCAGCTTGCCATTTAAACCACCACTTACAAAGCAATAATGAATCCCTATGCTGCAAAGAGCTCAAACCTAATCCTCCATGTTTCTTTGATTTACAAACTGAGCTCCAAGCTATTAAATGCATCTTCTTGCATTTATCTCCTCTATCCTCTGCTGAATTTCCGTAAAAGAAATCCCTTCTAATTCTTTCCAACTAATTACAAATTCCCACAGATACTTTGTGCAATGCAAACCAATATATTGGTAAACTGTCCAAAGTTGACTTAACTAAAGATAACCTCCCAGCTTGATTCAAGCTATCTCTTTTCCAATTACCTAATTTACTTCTGAATTTCTCCACCAAAGGCTTCCAAAAGACTGTCTTTCTAGAGCTAATACCAATTTGACTTCCTAAATAAACCAAAGGCCAGGCTCCTACCTTGCAACCCAACTTATCTGCCATATATTCCAATTCTAGATTTGGAATGTGACAAGAATATAAGCTGCTTTTTTGGAAGTTAATCTTCAAACCAGAAAGCAACTGGAAGCATTGGAGTACTTTTTTTATTCCCAAAATTGATTCCTCATTACCTTGTAGGAAAACTATTGTATCATCAGCATACTGCAAGTGAGAAATTTTCTTACCCTCCTTTCCCATCTGTAAACCCTCAATGATTCCTTGTTCACTTGTTGTATTTAACATTTTGCTTAAGACCTCTCCTGTTAGATTAAAAAGCATAGGATAAAGAGGATCCCCTTGCCTAATTCTATTAGACATGTTGAAGTCTCTAGTAGGTGTACCATTGACCAAAACAGACAACCTAATTAATTTAAATAAATCCTCCATCCACTTTATCCATCTGCTCCCCAAACCCAAACACTTTAGAGTTTTGAACAAGAAACTCCAATTCACTGAATCAAAAGCCTTCTCAAAATCCAACTTTAAAATCAGTCCTTTGTTTTTTGAGGTCTTCATAAAGTGGAAAACCTCATTTACTATAAAGATGCTTTCAACAGCCTGCCTACCCTTTACAAAACCAAATTGATTCACCCCTACTAACTTATCATAAACTGGGTTTAGCCTATTTGCCAATACCTTAGTTAAAAGTTTAGTAACACTATTTATTAAACTTATAGGTCTGAACTTACTAAGCTTATTTGGCACCCTGACCTTTGGCACCAATGCTATAAATGAGGAATTAAAGCCTTTAGGAAGAACTCCAGTACTAGCAAACAATCTAAACCCTTCCAAAACCTTATCCTTCAAAAAAGGCCAAAACTCCTTAATATACTTCATATTAAAACCATCTGGCCCTGAAGTTTTATCATTACTAAATGATTTCAATGCATTTACTATTTCCTCCATATATAAATCCCTTTCCAAAAACATAACTTCCTCATCATTCAACCTTTTATCTATTAATGATCCCAATTCAAAACACTCCAGCTTCCTTGAATTAAAAATATTTTTAAAATACTTGTAGAAAGCCATTTTAACCTCCTGTGATCCATTTAAGACATTTCCATCCACTACAAATTTGTCAATTTCATTTCTGCGTCTCCTTCTTTAAATCACTTTATGAAAAAAATTTGAATTTTTGTCTCCTTGCAGATTCCAATGTATTCTTGCTTTCTGTCTTAGCATTGAGTCCATTTTCTTGTAGCTTTCAGTAATTTCTAGTTGACACTTAACAACTTCCTCTCCTCCAACATGACTTTTATCCATACACTCCAATATATTTTCTACTTCTTTAATCTTAATATCCAACTTATCCTTAGATCCTTTTATACCATTGTTTCAGCCCCAACTTTAACTTCTTTAACATGACTTGAAAATTTTCTTGTAGTTCTGATTCTTTGCCTTGCTTACAAAATTTCTCCATTTCCACCCTAGCATTTTCATCAGACAGCCACCAATTAAATGCCCTAAAAGGTACTGGTTCCTTTGTACTTTTATTAACATACAGCAACAAAGGCCTATGATCCGAGACCATCTTGTTGAGTGCCAAGACTTCCCAATTATCAGCAGCATACCAATTATCAGTCACCAAAAACCTATCTAACTTACTACACCTTCCAAAAGGTCTATACCAAGTGAAATTCTCATTTACCATCCCAATCTCACACAAATTATTACTCCTAATTAAAGCCTTAAAACCCTGCACATCCAACCTTCTATATGTGCAATTGACACTCTCTTTCTCATCCATAATACTATTGAAATCTCCAACTACACATACCAAATTATTTCCTGCAATAACTAAAATTTCTGATATCTCGACCCACAACTGCCTCTTACCTTTTAGATTTAGAGGACCATAAATATTGACCACATGAAAAATGTCATTTGTCAACTTGCATTTGAACTGAACCCATTTCCACATTCTTCTTGAAGCCAAACCTAAGTATTTGAAACACAAACTATCCCATGCCATGATCAACCCCCCTGACAAACCCTCTGAGTTCTATATTAGCCATCCTACCTGATCACTATCCCATATAGATTTCTCCCAAAACTTCCTCCAATCCATATATTTTATTTCCTGCAAACATAATATATTAACCCCACTAGATCTGATCAAGTCTTTAACCATCTTCCTCTTCACACTATGACACAACCCTCTACAATTCAAAGATATTATTTTTATATCTCTTACTGACATAATGATTTAATTTTTACTAAAAAATCAATTTCACTAACTAAATCAAATTACAGCTCGCCTTGTTGTAACTGCTATGCTCTCTTATTAAGATTAACCTCTCTATCTCCTAACATCGCTAATCCCATTTGCTCAGCATATTCTATTATTTCTCTAGCTGCTTCTTTCCTCTTTATCTCTATATTTCCTGGCAAAATCTCCAAACTGCCTCCAACCCCTAAACAAGGGCCTAATTTTTTATTTTTTCCAAGATACTTCCTACCACCCAAATTAAAACCACCTTTCAGATCAAAAGGATTGTTAAATTTTCTACCTTTCTTTTTAGGTCTTCCAACTCCTTTAACTTTGAGCTTAACAATTCCATTACACAAAGAGCCTTGTGAATTGATAGCAGAGACACCAGATTCAAAGCTGTTAGACAATTCAACTATGTCTTTTGCCTTCTCAGACTTCAACTCACTGAGAGAATCCTTACTAGAAGATAATGAGTTTAATCTAACCATTTTTTCTGCAGTTTTACCATTTACCAAATCCAAATTCCCCTTTTTAAACTCTCTATCCACATCTAACACCTCTCCCTCCTTCCACAATTCTTGTTTCTAAGGAGCAAATAAACTTTCCTGAGTGCAACCTTTACTCCCATTACTTACTACTACTGAATTGGACTCCTCAACCTGACTAAATTCCACTTCATTGACTACATTCAAATCCTTATCCTTTGATTCCATTCTACCATCCTCCTTCCTAACTTTTGATATTATCTCCCCATCAGTTAAACTCATTGGACCCATTTTATTCTCCAGCTTTTCAAAATTTGAAATGTCAACAAATTTAATTGGATAAAGCTTTCCCTTCATTAATATATTCATAGACTCTTCAATCTTTTCCCTTCTTTCAGTAGATATACAGATGACTGGATTAAAAAACTCACTTTCATTATCCTTCTGATAAGACCAGCTAATCCAATCCCCCATCCATCTCGTATATCCCTTCAAATTTTCCTCCAACCATACATTCATTGGAATCCCATAGGTTTGTAACCACACTGTCCTAGGATCAATCAAGTCCTTGTCAACAAATTTTCTCAGACTCCCAAACCACTTTTCAAAAAACTTATCTTCATACTTTTTCCACCCCTTCTCACACATACTAGCTAGTAAGAAATTTCTAGAAGTCAAACCCACTACATTAATCTGACTTATCCCTTCAGCTCGTAGCTTACTTTGCAACGAACTTGCTGATTATCAATTCTTGAAATAGCTACCTTGGTATCATATAGGCCCTCATCTACATCTCTATCTATTACCGCTTCAATGTATCCAAACATTTCAACTCCCAATTTATTTACTGCTTTCCCTCTTTCTTATCTTTTTTATCTTTAGTATTCACTATTACCATATCCTTCTTGATACTACTATATTCCTCCCTAATACCTGTCTGCTTGGTCACAACCACATTATCCTTATACACTCTACTACCTCCTTTTCCTTGCTCCCTATCAGCTTTCTTCTCATTTAGACTCATTCTTATACTAGAACCTAAACCCCCATTTTCCTTAACATTGAGAATAATTGTACCGGCTTCTAACTCCAAAGTTGTCTTAACATAACCAAATCTCTTCCATTTTTATCCCTTTTTCTAGGAAAAACTATATCCAAAATATCACATGTACCCTTAAAGCAATTCCAAACTTCCCTGGCTTTACACTCTTCCGGAATATTATACAAAAAAATCATGAAACTTGAATTTGTTCTTATTCTCCCTAATTTCTTCTTCCTCTACACCACCTGCCACTCCCCTTTGTCATCTCCAGGCCTATCTCTCTCATTTTATAATGCTTGCGCATATGACTTCTTTTCTCATAAATCCCTTCTTTTCTCTTTCCATTCCAACCCTCCCCTCACTCTCAAACTTCTCCAATGGATCTGATTTAGAGCTTTGTTAGGGCTAGAACACACGCTAATATTCACGCAAGTATATGCGATTACAAGTAATATAGAATAAATTCTAGTTCGTTCCCACACATATAGGTTTAGGTTAATTTCAATCAATGTATCTATGCTATACTGGTATGGTTATTATCCAATGCTAAGACGAGTAACAAATTGAGATTGATTATAACTAAGATTAACTAAGAGATTATACTAAATAACATAAACTAGGAGATTAAAGAGAATTGAATAATATATGACACATGTAATATCCCGATGAAATTATAATTAAGCAAAATAAATTTATGTGCTTATATTATTTTTACAAGTATTATGCATATTATAAAAATATTTGATTAAATTTTAAATTTTGTCTTGTGTATTGTTGGTTTGCTCGAATATGTCGAGATCCCATAAAAATAAATAAATTAAAAGGGATACAGACCGAAGTGATAGGACGAGGAAGAGGAATGACGGAAAGAGGAAAGGATGATAAGAGATAAGCGCTGAATAGGAATGGAAAGATGAAAATTTTAACTAAAGCACGCAAGCTAAAATAAATTAGCCCGCATCTTTTACTAGACAAAGCCTAGTAGGAAGGAACATTGCACTTGAAAGTGAAAATGTTGCCTTGGAAATAAAATTAGTAGAAGAGCTCTTTTTATAGAGCAAGTATCTTGGTTAGTTCCACATCTTCTCGATGTGGGACTAAGTGGATGTAGACTAAAAGCTATAATAGCTTTCAAGTCTAGTATGATTTTTAAGTTGTTGCAAGTCCCATTATATAGAGTTGAGACAAGATCTCTTGCAAAACCTTCCCGATGTGTGACAAAGAGAATTATTCAAAAGCAAAGCTACAAGTCATAGTTGGTTTATTTTGAAGTGTTGGCTTCATAGCCTTGGGTTTTATAAAGGAAGAGATGTTACATCTTTATATCTCATCAATGTGGGACTTGGTAAAGCCTAGTTAAACCTTAAAACTCTAATTTTTACTTGATTATGAGAAATTTATCTATTTCTCTTAATATTAAAACTTTAAAACCAAATTTAATTGGCTATATTGAAGCCAAGAGAAAGTTTTAAGTTTTCTAAGTAGAAACTAAAGCTAAGTTGGGTTTATATAGGCATTGAAGGAAGGTTGGTCTCATTCTCTAATCAGTGTGGGATATATGCATCTTAGGTAATAAAAAGGAGATCTCACAACCCACATCGGAAAGAGAAGAGAAGAAGACAGAGGATATATAGAAGAACTTGACCTTAAAATTTTAATAAGTAGAAGTAAGATTGATGAACTAATGGTGTGAGTTTTTAAAGGGTGCTTATATGTTCTAGATATTATGTTCCTTGCTTAACTTTTATTTTTTTCCCTACCTATCTTTGTGCCACATTGAAAATGAGAAGTGAAGTATATTAGACTAAATAGAAAGGTACCATTATATGTAATTGTGAAAAAGGAATAAATATAGGAAGTCATGTGATAGTTTTTTTTAGCAAAACACGAGTGTTAGGTTGAATTTCTTAAACTATATTTTTCCAACTTCCCTACTATTGTACCACATCGAGGATGTAGGAAAAATGAATCCTTACTTTCCTTATTTAAGTTTGTATAGTTTCCTTAAATAGAACTATCCGCTTCGGTTGTTTCAACCAAGGAATTCGGTTAGTTTTTCTTAATCGCGAACTTAATTTCTTTATCTTATTTAGTAATTTGGTAATTATTAGTTCAGTTAGAAAATAAATAGGTTATATTAATAATAAAATTTACGTGCATTTTTTGAATTATGTATTTAGGAAGAAAGATCGACAGTAAAATCAATTCGAAGTTCGGGATTCATATAGAATAAATTAAGCGGTGCACTGTAAGTATATACTGTACTGATTCACTGTTGATGTTTTAAATGATGATTTGAGTTTACCTAAGGCTTCACTGATAAAAATGAGTATTCTTGCATTGATATTGATGAACTGATGATGATACTTCCTAATCGGAAGTAAAGCTAAACCGATTATTTAGCTGGCCGGGATCCCAACTTGATGAATTGATGAACTTGTCATGCTTCAATACTCAGTTTTAATCTTGTGAGAACTATATGATGAATTTTTGTTGATTGTAGTATCTTTCATGTCTCTTTATTCGAATATTTGTTTGATGAACTTTGATTTCTCGGATAAACCTCAGTTGAATTCTACTATATATGCTTACTGAGCTTTCTGAGCTCACTCGTTTATGTCACTAACTTCCACAGGAAAGAACTTTGGAGAAGGATGTTCAGGAAATGATAAGTATGTGATGAACTAAGGCTTAGTAGACGATGAATGCGTGTAGTATCTTAATGAAAAATGCTTGTGTAATAGACTTTTGGTTGTATCGTGAACTTTGGTTGTAATACTTGGAATACTTTAAGAATTATATATTATTATTTAAGTTTAAGGTTGTGTAAGCATATATTGAGTTGATTGGTTTGGTTTGGCGTTCCCGGGTTCGGGTTTCTGAGGTCATCCCGGGGTTCGGGGTGTCACAACACAAACATGGGATTCTAACTTCATTAAATACTTCATTCAATAGCCTTTTCGTTCTTAACCTTAGCATGTAATGGTGATGACACTAATCAGATAACACGAAACTGATAAATGCCAACTTTCGTTGTACGAATACCATACCACCAGACATCCACAAAAGAGATAGAAGCTGAATAGACACCAATTATATTGAGACCCTATATGTCTATAGAATTTGACAATATAACGGTTTAATGCACAAGTTATCCCTTATGATTACATAAGGGAAGTAAGATGGTTAAAATTACCTAGGAATCATGCATATCACATACATGAACCTATGCTAGCATGGCAAGTTCTAAACCCTTAAATTCACTTTCGCTTCATTAAAGATTAACACACTATCTTATAAGTTCGCGACACTCATAAGACGAATAAGCACCACCAAAACTAGGTTATCATACAATCACCACACTCTAAGGCATGGAAACGAATTAACTAAAGAAATCCATAAATAAAATCCGTTAGAACCCCACGATAACAATTAGCCCATAATCGGACTCATCATCAACATGGGTTCCGATGAAAGCATGGTATAATAAACGTAATCTTTATACTTAATAAAACCAAGTACGAAACAAAAGTATAGGTTTACGAATAAGAAAACTAGCATCCAAAGTTACAACTTAAAACAAAGAATCACAAGAATAAACCAAATCTTCTTCGCCTTGGTTAATTTATGCTCTACGGTCTTCTTGCGCCTTCTTCTTAAGCTTTGGTACGTCTTGTTATGAAAAATGAACATAGGTTATGTATATATAGCAGCCCATGCAGAGTAGAAGTCTTATGGATCAAAATTCCATGAGAAATAAGATTTTAATTCCCGATATGGCGAGGCCGTGCGCTGCTTCAGCGCCGGCAGGCTGACATTCGCGCGGCCGCGCTGACATTCTGCCTACCTGGCGCGGCCGCACGCTATCACAGTGCGCCCGCGCCATCTCTCTGGAAAAAATATTAACTTCTTCTTTTCTTATTGGTTTGAGCTGGTCTTTTCACGAGCTTTTATTCTAGACACCATCCTAACACCATATTAGCACCAAACAATGCCAATTCACCTGTATTACTGATAAATGCCTGAAATGCAAAAATACTATAAAAACACGTTAAAAACACCAACAACTTGAGTACAAAATACCAATTCAAAGCTTTACAGAGCGTTATAAAGTGTAATAAATTCCACTCAACATACCCCCAAACTTGAATCAATACTTGTCTCAAGCATAAATAGACTCAAAGAACAAGAAATAAAAATGCATGATTTTAAACTATATGAATGCAACGATCCCCATAGAATAATTAACCAATCAACAAGCAACATCTCAGCAAATGCAGTTATTCGCACAAAGATCAATCAAGCCCCACAAACTAACTTACAAGCCAGAAACGTGTGTGTGTGTGTGTGTGCAAATGCTTACAGATATACTATCGCAACCAGATCAATAATCATGACTCACTACTCATCAATGCAATCGCAAGGTTATAATTAGAATAAAAGCTAAATTCAAAATAACTTATAACACTTCAATTCTATCGAAATTTACATGGATTTATGCTTTTATTCACAACACAAAAATAATACAAATGACAAATATGCTTCTTTGATCGTGCAATAAGTGAGGTGCATAAAATACTTATACAATAATACCCATGTAGCGAGCGTTAGGTTAGTGGATCCCAGACTATAAAAAGCCTTAGATCACTAGGCATAAATTCCCCTAAGAACTTAATAACCCGAGTATTAAAGAGTCCACTCGTGATCAATTATGCATAAACACACATTTTTTTTTCTTTTTCTCTTTTTTCTATATTTTTTTCTTTTTTTCATAAATTTCTGAACGAGTGCGTTTCGCTCTATCTCGTTCAACTCTAGACTACTCATATAAAATGAGTCGGCTACTAGCCATTTGACACCTAGCCATAACAACTAGCAATGAAATCCAATTTTCTCCATTTTTTAAATATCCATGTTATTTTATTATTAAGAGAATATCATACATTTTAAATATAAACAACCGATTAAACCTCGACAAACAAATAAACCATGACCATGATCTAGCACTCAAGCAACCTATAAGACTTAGTGAAATATAATTATCTCTAACATGCAAATCAACTCGATAAGACTTAACATCACTAAATACGACATCGCTACACTAGTATCAATATCACAAATCAATCGGTAAAATCATCTAAGGGATCATGTTATTATGCAAATGCATGAAACTATATGAACAAACTATCATAAAAACTACTACATGGCAAACATGCAACTATATGAACTAAACTAGCATGAATATGCAACTATATGCGATTCACAAAACACATAAATCCTTAACTACTACCCCCAGACTTAAAATATTCACTGTCCTCAGTGAAGGTAATAGCAAGGAATCAAGCATACCTAATCAGAACCAGGATCATCACCCTCAAGGGGTGGAGTGTTAGGAGTGTCTGGAGGCGGATACACGGAGTCCTCACCGAATACTGGCCACTGGATGTCAACTTCTGTGGCTCTAAAAGCAGTCCATAATGCCTGGGTGAGGTCATGTGCAAACCTGATATGGATGACATGCATCACATCCATCCTCCTAGCTAGACGCCTATACAGCATCGTACTCAAACCATCACTGTCCTGTGCTTCCTCCTGTTGCGGCTGCTGCTGCGATCCCTAAGGACCAGCCTCCTCTCCCAACTGAGCTCTCCAAGCTGCTCAACGAGCCTTCGAAGTCCCAACAACATAAGTCTGATATGCTGGCCTTCCATATGGCAGATGGTCATAAGAATAACCAAGCCCCTTAGGATCGGGATTTCCATCATAACACTCTGTCATGTTCAACAATGTCGAACTATCAATTGGAGCACTAGGGAGCTGTAGCTGCTCATGTGCGGGCCAACAAACGCCAACCGCAACGCACAACTTCATCATAATGGACGCATAGGGTATCGAACCCGTAGTACTCCCACACAAGAACCTCAGAATATCCTAATGGATCACCATCCCAAGATCCACATAATCCCCCTGCAGAATACCCCACAACAACTGTACACGCTCTACAGTAATCTCATGCACATTAGAAGATGGCATGATATTAGCACAAATAAAATAATTCCATGCACGTGCAAACATGTTCATGCACGAGGCAGGGAATGTGGTATACTCGTTCGTGCCCTTCTTAACCTTCCAATGCGTCTCAGGCACGCACTGGGTAGCAACAATTAAATCCAAGTTAAACTCCTTCGGAGTCTTCTCGTTCCAGTTCTCTTGATCCTCCCTCCTCTCGGTCTGCTCAATCACCCTACGGATCGACCTCTGCACTGTAATCCACCGTCATCCCCCTCACCACCGTGAAACCATTCTTCTCCGCCTTAGCATTAGCATAAAACTCACGGACCACACTCATGGGCATAGCAATGGGTGTCTCGCAGAAAACTACCCAGCTCATCTCCAAGATCATCTCCAACAACTTATCATTTTTCCCCGATGGCAGAAGATGACGCTCCTTGGCTATAGGCTTTGAAAGTAGCCTCACATACTCCGCCCCAGCCTCGGGAGCTAAAAGGCTAGGCCTCACACCATCTACACTCGAAGAAAAGGTGGTGTTGTTGCTTACTTGAGTTCGCTGTCTTTTTGGTGCCATTGAGATTAAGAGAGATTGAGAAAATAGAGGTTTGTAAGAGAGATTGTGTGTTTGAGAGTTTTGAGAAGTGATGGAGAAGTTTGTAAAAGTATATTTATATATATATAGGAGATTGGGAGAGAATTAGTTATGGAAAATGAGTGGGAATTGATTATGGGAATAATGGGAATAATGGGTTTGATTCGAAGAGGGAAATTTGGGATGTAGAAGAGTAAAATTCGGGTGGGAATTGATTTTGTATTAAAAATCCCCGAATTTTCTCTTTATTCTACTGGTTTTATTTTTTTCCGAACTCAGGACCCGACGCGGGTGCGCTCAGTTTCTGCCATTTCAGCGCGGCTGCGCGCTAGATCAGCGCAGCCGCGCGCTAGATCAGCACCGACACGCCCAGTTTCTGGAATTTCAGCGAGGCCGCGCGCTAGATCAACGCGGCCGCGGCGTGCTACTGTAGTTGGCCCTGGATTTTTTTGTTTTTCTGATTTTTTTTGTTTTTCTCTTTTCTTTCCGCTTCCTCTATCTACTAATGTACAACATACTTGGGTTGCCTCCCAAGAAGCGCTTGGTTTACGTCGTTAGCTTGACGTAGTATCTCGAGATCCAGTAGTCAATAAAACGGCACTAACCACCTCACGGTTATCCGTATCCCCATAGTAGTACTTCAACCTCTGACCATTTACCTTAAATGCTTGGCCTGGATCATTCTCAAAAATCTCCACAGCTCCATGCGGAAACACAGTTTTAATTATGAAAGGCCCAGACCATCTCGACTTCAATTTTCCAGGAAAAAGACGGAGACAAGAGTTAAATAACAGAACTTGTTATCCTGGCACAAATGACTTGAGCACTAAACCCCTATCGTGCCATTTCTTGACTTTCTCCTTGAACATTTTGTTATTTTCATAAGCTTGAAGCCGAAATTCATCGAGTTCATTCAATTGAAGCATTCTCTTCTTACCAGCTGCATCCAAATCAAGTTTCAACTTCTTCAACGTCCAATACACTTTATGCTCGAGCTCCACAGGAAAATGACACCCCTTTCCATAAACCAACTGAAACGGCGACATTCCCAATGGAGTCTTGTATGCTGTTCTATACGCCCAAACAGCTTCATCAAGCTTCAAAGACCAATCTTTCCTTGATGAACACACAACTTTCTCTAAGATACGCTTGATCTCCCTGTTAGACACCTCAGCTTGACCATTAGTTTGAAGATGGTAGGCTGTTGCAATACGATGATTCACATTATACCTTTGCATCATGGCAGTGAATTTGTGATTGCAAAAATGCGATCCCTCATCACTGATTATGACTCTTGGAGTCCCAAATCTTGTGAATATCTTCTTATGAAGAAAATTAAGCACTACCTTTGCATCATTTGTTGGCAAAGCCTTGACTTCCACCCATTTCGACACATAATCGATCGCCAACAAGATATACTGGTTATTGCAAGATGAGACAAATAACCCAATGAAGTCGATTCCCCAGACATCGAAGACTTCAACCTCGAGAAGCAAATTAAGAGGCATCTCATCCCTTTTGGACATATTACCCACACGCTGACATCGATCACACTTCAAAACAAAGTGATGTGCATCATTAAACAATGTAGGCCAGAAGAATCCCGTTTGAAGGACACGAGCTACTGTCTTCTCTCCACCATAGTGGCCTCCATAAATAGTTGAATGACAGTCTCGTAAGATCCCCCCCCCCCGGTTTCGCTGTACGAAATATATCTCCTGATGATTTGGTCAGCTCCTTGCCTAAACAGATATGGTTCATCCCACATGTACCACTTCACCTCATGAAGAAACTTCTTCCTTTGAGCATACTACAAGTCTGGAGGCATGATATTACTTACAAGGTAGTTCACAATGTCTGCAAACCATGGTTCTTCCTCTTGCACTCCAAACAGCTGCTCATCGGGAAAAGACTTATTTATCAATGTCTTATCCAGTGAAGTTGCTCTTGGATCTTCCAAATGAGAGAGATGATCAATGACTTGATTCTCAGTACCTTTTCTGTTGATATCCACTTCAAATTCATGAAGCAAAAGAACCCATCTGATCAATCTAGGCTTCGAGTCCTTCTTCGAGATGAGATATCGAATTGCAGGGTGATCAGTGAAAACTGTCACCTTCATCCCAAGCAGATAAGATCGAAACTTCTCAAACCCGTAGATAATAGCCAGAAGTTCTTTCTCAGTAGTAGTATAAGTCAGTTGAGCACCATTTAGGTTCTTACTATCATAGTAGACCACATGAAATATATTGTTCTTTCTCTGCCCAAGAACTACTCCAACTGTATAGTCACTTGCATCGCACATCATCTCAAAAGGTTTGTTCCAATCAGGTGCAGTTATGACAGGTGTCGTGATTAAACTCTTCTAAAAGAACTCAAAAGCAGCTAGACACTCGTCATCAAACTTGAACGGGACATCCTTCTCAAGAAGATTGCACAAAGATTTAGAAATTTTTGAAAAGTCCTTGATGAACCGCCTATAGAAAACTGCATGACCAAGAATGCTACGAACTCCCTTCATAGAAATTGGTGGAGGAAGATTTTCAATGAACCCCACCTTGGCTTTGTCCACCTCAAGACCCTTACTAGAGACCTTGTGACCAAGTATAATGCCATGTCGCACCATAAAGTGATATTTCTCCCAGCTGAGAACCAAGTTGGTCTCAACACACCTTTTAAGAACGTCGCCAAGATTCTGCAAGCTCTCATCAAATAAATCACCAAACACAGAGAAGTCATCCATAAACACCTCCACATTCTGACCAATCATGTCAGAGAAGATAGCCATCATACATCTCTGAAATGTGGCAGGTGCCCCACATAAACTAAAAGAAACCCTTCTAAAGGCGTACGTACCAAATGAACAAGTGAAAGTAGTTTTTTCCTGATCTTCCGGAGCAATAAAAATCTAATTATAGCCCGAATATCTATCCAGAAGATAGTAGTACTCATGCCCAGCCAATTTGTCAAGCATCTGATCAATAAACGGCAGAGGGTAGTGATCTTTTCTCGTGACCTTGTTCAGCTTCCTATAATCCATGCAAACTCTCCACCCCGTGACTGTTCGAGTAGGAATGAGCTCATTCTTCTCATTAGCAACAACGGTGATACCTCATTTCTTTGGTACACACTGAACTGGACTCACCCAAGAACTGTCAGAAATGGGATAGATGATCCCTGCATCCAGCCACTTAAGAATTTCCTTCGTCACAACTTCTTTCATGATAGGATTTAGCCTTTTTTTTCCTCAACAGTAGGCTTGCTACCTTCCTCTAGTAGAATTTTATACATACAATAAGAAGGGATGATTCCCTTGATATCTGCTATCGTCCATCCAATTGCTAATTTGAACTCTCTCAAAATTCTTAAGAGTTTTTCCTCATCACTACCTGAAAGGTCAGATGCAATAATAACAGGCAAATTAGATGCATCACCTAAAAAAGCATACCTTAAGTGTTCAAGAAATGGTTTAAGCTCAAGTGTAGGAACTTCCTCAATAGATGGCTTGAGTGCTTTGGAGATTTGTTCAGATCCTCCATTTCAAGAGATTCAAAAGGCATATCCATCTTCCTCTTCCAGGGAGAAGCATTCAGATATTGCATTTGCTCAACACCTTCGTCATCTTCACTATCAGAATTCCCCAACAAGGCCTTTTCTAAGGCATCAACCCTTAGCAATTGATCAAGTTCTGAAGTAACCACAGAATCGGCCAACTCCACCTTTAAGCACTCCTCATTTTCCGTAGGGAACTTCATGGCATTGAACACATTAAAAGTTACATCCTGATCCAGCACTCGCATGGTGAGCTCACCCTTCTACACATCTATCAATTTTCGGCCAGAAGCCAAGAAAGGTCTTCCCAAGATTATGAGAATCTTCTTATCCTCCTCGAAATCTAGAATTACAAAATCAGCCGGAAAGATGAGTTTATCAACCTTGACCAAAACATCCTCCACAATGCCTCGTGGGTAAGTAATAGAGCGATCTGCCAACTGCAAAGTCATATAAGTCGGCTTTGGATCAGGTAAATCCAACTTCTTGGAGATTGACAAGGGCATCAGATTGATGCTAGCTCCCAAGTCACATAAGCATTTGTCAAATGACACATTTCCAATGGTGCAAGGAATAGTGAAGCTTTCAGGATCTTTTAACTTCGGAGGTAAATTATGTTGCAGCACAGCACTGCATTCCTCCGTGAGCAACTGTCTCTAAGTCATCAAGCTTCACCTTCCGAGAGAGTATACCTTTCATAAACTTTGCATAACTAGGCATCTGTTAAAGAGCTTCAGCGAAAGGTATGTTGATGTGAAGTTTCTTGAACACCTCCAGAAACTTCTCAAATTGCTTATCCAGCTTTTTCTTCTGCAGCCTCTTAGGAAAGGGAGGTGGGTGATAGATCAGTTTCTCCCCTGTATTACCCTCAGGAGTGTGTTCAAAAGTAGTCTTCCTTGGCTCCACTTCAGCTTCCTTCTGCACTTCTCTTCTTCCTCAGCTATAGCTTCTTCATCCGAAACTTGAGAGTGTTCGGGATTTGCAACCTTCCCAGACCTTAATGTAATTGCATTAACATGCTCCTTAGCTTCCCTCTTTCCTGGCACTTCAGTGTCACTAGGGAGTGTACCAGGTTGACGATTTAACAAGGCATTGACAATTTTTCCGATTTAATTTTCCAAGGTCTTGATAGAAACCGCTTGGCTCTTACACATGAGCCTCAACTCTTCCAATTCAGATTTTTCCTTAGACTGTTGCAGCTGGAGTTGTTGCCTTGGTGCATATTGCGGTTGCTGAAAACCAGGGGGTTGTATTGCTTTGCTGGATATTATTGATAAGGCTGTTGAACCGCATTCTGAGTGTTGCTCCAGCTAAAGTTAGGATGATTGCGGTTGTTAGGATGATATGTGGCTGGTACAGGTTGCTGTGACCTCTGAAAGTTGCTCATGAACTGAGCTGATTCACTAGAAATGGCACACTGATCAGTCTCATGGGCACCAGCACAAAGCTCACAGACACTAATGATCTAACTAACTCCATAATTAGACAGAAAATCCACCTTCATCGTCAAAGCCTTAAGTTGAGCAGCTATAGCAGTAGCTGCATCCAACTCCAGAATTCCTGCTACCTTGCCCTTAGTTAGTCTCTGAGTAGGATTCTGGTATTCATTAGCAGCCATCAGTTCAATTAATTCATAAGTTTCATCGTAGCTTTTAGCCCACAAGGCTCCTCTGGATGCTGCATCAAGCATGGGTCTATAAGTAGCACCCAAACCATTATAGAAATAGTTAATGATCATCCAGTCAGGCATCCCATGATGAGGACACTTCCTAAGCATATCCTTATATCGATCCCAAGCCTCGCATAAAGATTCTCCAGATTGCTGAGCAAATTGAGTAAGTGCGTTTCTGATAGTCTTCGCCATATGAAAGAATTTGGTTAAGAACTTCTGAGCAAGATCCTCCCATTTGGTCATAGAACATGGTGGTAAAGAATGTAACCAGAACTTAGTTTTATCCCGCCGAGAGAAGGGGAAAAGCCTTAACTTAATAGCATCTTCAGAAACTCCAATGAACTTGAAAGTGTCGCAGATCTCGATGAAATCTTTGATGTGCATGTTGGGGTCTTCTATCGGAGAACCCCCAAACTGAACTGAGTTCTGTATCATCTGACTCATGCTTGACTTGATCTCAAAGGCATTAGCCGAGAGGGCTGGTCGAACAATGCTAGACTGAATATCATCGATCTTCGGTTGAGAGTAGTCCATCAAAGCCTTTAGATTCGCTTCTGGTTCTCCCATTGCAATAAGAGCCTCTTCTTATTTCTCAACTAAGATTTCTTCTTCAACTTTCTCCTCGACTACAACTTCTTCCTCAGTTTGATCCAGTGTTCTCTTACGAGACCGAGAACATGTATGCATACACGCTCGCTAAAGTACCTAAAACACGACAAGGAATTAAGTAAGTAATAATGTCTGAGTCACTGAACTTTAACGACTAATGATGACAAACACATAAACTAAAAATTAACACCGATATCCCCGGCAGCGGCGCCAAAAACTTTTTAGGGCTAGAACACGCGCTAATATTCACGCAAGTATACGCGATCGCAAGTAATATATAATAAATTCTAGTTCGGTCCCACATGGATAGGTTTAGGTTAATTTCAATCAATGTATCTATGCAATACTAGTATTGTTATTATCCAATACTAAGACGAGTAATAAATTGAGATTGATTATAACTAAGATTAACTAAGAGATTATACTAAAGAACATAAACTAGGAGATTAAAGAGAATTGAATAATATATGACACAAATATGGGATTCTAACTTCATTAAATACTTCATTCAATAGCCTTTTCGTTCTTAACCTAAGCATGTAATGGTGATAACACTAATCAGATAACACGGATAAAGGCCAACTTTCGTTGTACGAATACCATACCACCAAACATGCACAAAAGAGATAGAAGCTGAGTAAACACCAATTATATTGAGACCCTATATGTCTATAGAATTTGACAACATAACGATTTAATGCATAAATTATCTCTCGTGATTACATAGGGCAAGTAAGATGGTTAAAATTACCTATGAATCATACATATCACATACATGAACCTATGCTAGTATGGCAAGTTCTAAACCCTTAAATTCACTTTCGCTTCATTAAAGATTAACATACTATCTTATAAGTTCGCGACGCTCATAAGACGAATAAGCACAACCAAAACTAGGTCATAATACAATCACCACACTCTAAGTCATCGAAACGAATTAACTAAAGAAATCTATAAATAAATCCGTTAGAATCCCACGATAACGATTAGCCCATAATCGGACTCATCATCAACGTGGGATCCGATGAAAGCATGGTATAATAAACGTAGTATTTATACTTAATAAAATCAAGTACGAAACAAGAGTATAGGTTTACGAATAAGAAAACTAGCATCCAAAGTTATAACTTAAAACAAAAATTCACAAGAATAAACTAGATCTTCTTCGCCTTGGTTGATTTGTGCTCTACGGTCTTCTTACGCCTTCTCCTTAAGCTCCGGTACGTCTTGTTATGAAAAACGAACATAAGTTATGTATATATAGCAGCCCATGCAGAGTAGAAGTCTTATGGATCAAAATTCCATAAGAAACATGATTTTAATTCCCGACCTGGCGCGGCCGTGCGCTGCTTCAGCGCGGGCGTGCTGACATTTGGCCTACCTGGCGCGGGCGCGCGCTATCACAGCGCGGATGCGCCGTCTCTCTAGAAAAAATATTGACTTCTTCTTTTCTTGTTGGTTTGAACTGGTCTTTTCACGAGTTTTTATTCTAGACACCATTCTAACACCATATTAGCACCAAACAATGCCAATTCACCTGTATTACTAATAAATGCCTGAAATGCAAAAACACTACAAAAACACGTTAAAACACTAACAACTTAAGTATAAAACACCAATTCAAAGTTTTACGGAGCGTTATAAAGTGTCATAAATGCCACTCTACAAACTTCCGAGACTGCCTGCCTATCTCCTTCAAAAAAAACTTTTGCTTGTTTCTTTGTCCAAAAGATCCTTATATGTCCAAACAAAATCCTTAAGAATCTGTTCACCATCCTCCTTGTTGACCTTTTTGCTTGCTTTGACATTAATCCCCTTCTTAACTGTCTTCAAAATGCCTTCCTCAGTCCCCCAAATTTGAAATTTCTTCCCGTTATCAGCAACCCCGTATCTGTTGACCTTTGATAGAGAAGACATCCCACTTATATGTTTATCGAATTTTCTAGAATATATTTATATCGATATTATCACTCAGGATCATTATATGTTTATAGATTTATAACGATATTATCACTCATGATCAGTATATCTTTATATATTTATGAGCAATTATCACTAATGATCAGTATTATGTAAGTTAGTTCTTCTCAGTAATTTATTATTATTTATTTATAATTTAGACATAAATGGTTAATATGTTTACTGAACGTAAACGAGTAATCTTAGAGATATTTGTATTTTGTATTTTAATTTATTTTATATTAGAGCGAGACTCTATATAATTAAATGCAATTAAATTTACTTCTGATTTAAATGTGATAGAAAGTTAAATATTCAACATTCCAATTTATAAGAATAACTTCAAAATGAAAATATTTTAGAAAAACTAAATATTCTAAAACCTATATAAATCATGTCTATGAAATTATAAAGTATATAAATCATGTTTGTTGGTAAAATATATTCAAATAAACAGACGCTGACATTTGATTGGTAAAATATTCCACGTAAAAATTTCCACTTTATTCCTTTAGAAATCTAAGAAATTTGATTCACGTTTATTGTTTCCAATCGAATCTATTCTATTACTATCCCTTACAAATATCACTTGAATATATATACGAATACATGTGCAAAGAAAATAAGCAAAGATATTACATGGGTAAGAGACTTTGTTCCCTTCAGGCTTCTAAGTATTGTTCGAATATTTTCTGTTATTTCAAGCTATATTTTGATTAAAATTTTTTATGATGATATTCTACTTGTAATAAATTGTAATGGTTTTGAAAATATAAAAAATGAAATTTTAATGACTAACAAAGTTATTTACTTATATTTTAACATTTATTTAACAGACTAACATATACACACGAAAATTAAAGTACAAAAAGTACCATATGAAAAACTAAAAAATACAAGTGTGTTATTGAGAATTTTTGAAATTAAAATTTATAAATTATCTTAAGACTTTCATATAATGATGTAAAATTTGATAATTAGAATTAATTGATGAGATCATCCTATAGCTCTTAACCGGGCAATCGATTTAGAATTAATCAAAATTGAAGAATTTTAAAAATTATAAAAATATCTAAAATTTGACCTTGTTAAATGAATATCTTTGAGATCAAAATATTTTATTTATTAATCTATATTATTTATATATCGAAGTTAAAAATACATTATATCTATAATATTAAGACCGAAAAAAATATTAATTTAACGAGATTGTTCATTAATCGAATATTCATTTTTCGAGTTCCTACCGGAGAAGGATGCTTTTGAATTGCGGAGTATGGCTGGAATGATAATTTTGTCAATGTCGAGCGGAAAATGGCCATGATTTTGGGCTACCATTTCGACCATCCTACACCATCAAAACCTAGATAAATCTCTTCGGTTTGATCTTCCGAAATGTCCTATATCCTCTAATTAATTATTATATAAAAAAATTAAAAATTCCCAAATTTAAAAAGTTGAAGAACCGTTATTGAGCCAAATTATAACGCATAGGACTCTAATCAAATTTTTGGAAAGTTAAAGTACACCAACATTGATTTTTTAATTTAAGGATTTTAATTAAAAATGATCTATAATTCAAGGACACATGAGTTAATTATGTAACTAAATTCGGCGGTTTATGTATTTAATCAAAATTTTAAATAATTGTTTTGGATTTTTGAAATTAAGAGGTATTCAATTTAAATTTTAAAAAATCCTTTAAAATCCGAATGTATTCAATAGATTAGAAAATGTATTTTAAAATCTGATTGTATTCAATTTATATTATAACAAGTGTACTGAAATCTCGCGGTATTCAATTTGAATTTTTAAAAATTTATCAAAATCTCATGGTATTCGAAAATAATATGATTAATTTTGATACATTTGCTAATTCTTTTCTAATATGTTGAAATCTCTTTAAAATTACATGAGATTTTGAAATATTTCTGAAAAACTTTACAAAACCGGTAAAACTCTGCAAAAAATTTCAATCAACTCCGTCAAAATTTACAACTAATTAAAATCAAGAATTTTTTAAAAAATTCATAAATTATTATCAATTATTTAAAAATCTAAAATAAATATACCTCGCTATAAACGGCGACGGTGTTAAAGCAGTGGTGTGCTTAATAAAAATAATAATTTTACGAGGATGAGTCGCCTAATATAAGTAATTAATCTTTTAGAGAAACTGAATTTTCAAAGTACAAAATAAAACAGATAAGCAGAGAAAGAAATAACATAAGATATTTAGAAATATGTATGTGAGGTGATAATAGAATAATTGGATGCATTATTGGGGGAGAGGATACAAATACAAGCACATTGGATTGTCTTTGTACCAACTGATATGTGATGGCATTATTAGGGCTCAATTAATTAAACTGGGTCCTATATCTCCTCCATCGCCATCACCCACAAACATAGATATCTATGAATTTACTTATATGGCGGGACTATTGTCCATTCCAATGTGCCAATTTTATGAATTTATACTCTGCAATGTGTCCGTTTAAAAAAATTTAAAATAAATAATTTATAATTTAAATCAAATAAGTGACATGATAAATTAATAAATACTTACTATAAGTTTTTCATTTGTTTGGATAATTTTATTTATAAGTTATAAAATTTTTTATTTAAACGAACTAAATTAAATAATTTTTAAATATAATTACTTAATTTCTTAGATTTTAAGTTAGATTGACATTTAAAAAATATTTTTTAAAATTAAAATTAATAAAAAAATAAACGAAAAAGTGGGTCGATACTAACATTTAACTTATCAGTTTATAAATTATAAATTAAACTTATAAATTAGATTCAGCTTTGTAAGTCATTGCTTATAAAATTTGTGAAACAGAGCCAATAATTAAACCCGGTAATTTGCTCCGCCATACTGAAATCTATATATTCCGATACTATGTTGAATGTTCAAAGAGGTGCGGGAGAGAGGCGGAGGTCTGTTTTGAATCGTGGACGAGTATTAGTAATTGGTTAGTTTTACCAGCTAGCTACCTTGCAAAAGTTGCAAATAATCAAAAGTTAAATAATAAGATCTGCTTATTTATGGTGTATCAATATTTAGATACACTATATAAGTCTGGAGTGAGCTGGGGAAGCTGCTTTAACAGTCTTTCTTTGACCCACTACTAACCATCCAACGTGACTGCATGAGCAACAACAGCTTTATTCACTTGCAGATATATGTTTAATTCCTTTTGCTTTCATCATTTCCTCTTTTCTTTTTTGAAATTCATATAGCTTCTTCTAGATGTCCCCGGAAACAAATCCATTAATAATATTAACTTTTTTATTTTACTTTACTTCTGGCCTGTGTTCTAAAAATCGGGAATCGGAATTGTTCGGTGGAAGAACATTTCAGTGATTAATCGGATTGATTAATCGGAATAAATTTATTTAATAAATAACAAAAAATAATTCTATATAAATGTCACTAACCTTCCATAAGATTTACAAAAATAAAACCATATATCATTAATTCAATATTGATGTTTTAATAGTAAAATTTATAAAAAAAACTAATATCACAAGTCCATAATTGATATTTAAGTAATTTATAGTAATTAATTACTACTGACTACTCCCTAATACTACTTGATAATTAGAAATTACTACATACAAATTCAAATTTTAAATTACTACCTACTTGATATTTAAGTGATAATTATTGAATAAATTTAAAATACCTCAAAATTGTGAATCTATCGAGCAAGCAAGTTGAGTACTGAGATTTGAGAATAATTTATTAAAGATTTTGTATAGAGGATTTAGGGATATAAAAATATAAGATTGTTCTTGTATGTAAAAGAGTCAATATGTCAATATATTATTATTATTATTATTATTATTAATTATTAAATGTTAAATATTAATGATTATTTTAAAAAAAACTTTATTTTTTTTTAATTTCAAACTTTGACCGATTCGGCCGATTTTTGACCCGACCGGACCGATTTTTTCCGAACTACCCGACTTTTGACCGATTTTTCAAAAAACCATACTTTGACCCGACTAACGATTAATCGAGACGGGAACCGTCCGAATTCCGATTAATCGGGTAATCGGCCGATTTTTAGAATACTGCTTGTGGCCCGAAACATTGAATATTTGATATTTATGACCATATGTTTATGAAATTCATTCATTTTGTCAGTGTTATGTGTTACATATAAGTTGAGAAAAATATTATTTTTGGAGTAAATTTTTAATTTTCAGAATAAGGTAAAATTGAGAAGACAAAATTGTTCCAGGTAACGCAAAAGCAACGCATAAATCAACAGTAGGACAACATCGTCTTTTCAGTTTCATTGTGCTCAGAAAATTAAGTTTGAAATAACATTTTCCTAAATTGAGAACTAGTAACAAGGAAGTACATGATTTTGTACTAGATCTTTTAAATTTGAACTTGGGAAACGGAAAATGGAAGCTTGCTCTAACCGCGGGCATCATGCAACTGCAACCCTACTCGTTCTACTGTGTGTATTTTTTCAAAACAAGGGGGGAGGTTGGGTCCAAAAGAAAAGTGAAGCTACTTGAATGCACCACTTTGTGTGTTGTGTGATGTGAACAATTCATCTGGTACTGGCGAGAAAAGTCATTCAAATAATATAAAAAACATTTTCAGAAATTGATGACAATTGAAGAACTGAATTTCATGAATGGCTGAAAATGTTTCCCTCAGTATTGTTCCATTTTGAATGCAATTTCATACTCAAAAAAAGGTGACAGATCAATTGCTTTTCTTGTCTTACTTGTACCCAATTTGAAATATAGATTTAAATAGAGACCAATATGGATTTTGATAGTTACTTGTAGTGAATATTAGAATTACACTAGGTATTTGTTTTTTTTACATTTTTGTAGTTGGACACTAGTACATGAATATATTCTGAATTGGGTGCATCAATAAAAGTGCATGAATTACAGACTAAAATGGTAATTTAATGCTAATTTAAGTTGAAACTTATAAACGGACAATCAATTAATAGAAAATCAGGATATTCATTGTAAGCAGAATCTGGATTTTAAAGGTACTGGGATTAAATTATCTTGATGTTATTAACCGTGATTATAGAAATTGGACAATTTTATAAAAAAATGTTAAAATATTGGTAAAAAGTATTTGACCAATTCGATAGTTAACTGAAAAATTAATCATAAATTATTTGATTTTAAAAAATTACCAACAATCGATTACTCAATCAAATAGTTCTGATTTTATAAACAGGTATGTAGTCAAATTGCAATGTGTCGGTTGAGAGTGCAAAGGAGCCGATATTAATCCTAAGCAATCTCAGCCACCATTGATTACAATCACCGAACACTGTTCACGTTTTTCGGTGAATAACCACTGTTACAGATCTTGTTTCCGGCTACGCACCTCAAATTTTGTTGTTACCAAATTCCTCCGTCAACAATATGTAGTCATGTTGTCTTCGAAGAGTTGTTAAAGCCATCTCCAATAATTGTGATCCAAAAATCCAAATTTGGATCACAAAAGATCCAAATACTGATCTAAATTTTTGACCAACTCCAACAGTGTGATCCAAATATTTAATCCAAATCACTTTTTATACATAATAATATATAAATATTATATTAACCAATTTTATCTTAAATTTATCGTTTAATAATTATTAATAATTTATATAACATTTCATAAATTAATTAAATAAAAAAAACTAATACACATAAAAATATTAAAATTATGCACTTAATTCACAAAAACACATTAATTGCAATAATTAACATACAAAATATTGTTGATACATTCTAATTTTCCGAATTAATATATTTCCCCCCAAATCCTCAATTAATACATCTGTAAGTGCAATATGCACCTCTTTATTTTTTATTTTTCTAAATCGGTTCAGGAATTTTTGGAATCGAGTATTTTCATCGATCAGAATAGTCTCAACTTCTGGATCCGGCACTTCTGATTCTTCAATGTACTTCCATTTAAATTTTAATAAAATTATGTTTTCTTGGTTTAAATTTTAGTTTAAAAATAAATTTCGTTAACTATTAATTATATTTTGTTATTAATTATATAATTTAAAATTAATTTAAAATCTCATAAATTACAAATAACAAAATTATTATTTTATATTAAACCATGTGATCCAAATTTGGATTACTGAAAGTAGTCCAAATTTGGATCACCGTTGGAGGAGAATTTGGGGTAATCTGTCCCAAATTAAGATTTTTGGATCACTTTTAAATTTACCCTAAGGAACCGGTAGCTTAAAACATTATTACTAACGTCCATGTAATCGAACCTAGTAATTCCGCCAGAGTTCAGAATTAACATATTAAGAAATCAGTCTTTCTCGTAAGGTGACCCTCCTCAAAATCTTATATCTTTATATTAATATTAATATTTGTAACACTAATGGACAGAGAGGTCGGTGAGGACTTGAAGATACCTGGCCTCTGCCGTGGT
Source organism: Apium graveolens (assembly GCF_009905375.1). NCBI lineage: Eukaryota > Viridiplantae > Streptophyta > Magnoliopsida > Apiales > Apiaceae > Apium > Apium graveolens. Next base: position 53,913,154 of record NC_133653.1, read on the forward strand.
TACTGATTACATGGAATAGTTTAAGATTGTATGGTAAATTTCCTATTACTTGATCCAAATTGCATATATAAAGGGCGATGATTCCTTTCTAGAAGGAAACACCTTGACAGACGTGAACGTGTGAGGTTAGTGAGTGGTGAGTGGAGATGGTGAAACAGGTTAAGAAGAAAACAAAGCATCAAAACATGCATGCATTATACTATAATTTCAAATAATCCTCTGCTGTTTTGTACACTTCGCATCAGTTTCCCTACCAAGTTGAGTAGATGATAGTGATAGTAGAATGGGTAAGGATTGTGAATCAATGTAAAATTACGTAATCTAACACCATAATGCAGAGCCAGGACCAACTGCACTCCATTCCACTCACTCATAACATCACTAAATCTAGGGCATGTATTTTTTCAGCCATTAGCCAAAAAAAGGTAACCAACTTATCATTTTTTTACAAAATAACCGTTCAACTGTTTCTATTCACTTCAATAAACCAACAAACTCTTAATTATGAAAAAAGTCATAAAATTTAATTATGGTTAAATAAAAATGAGATTTTCGTTTCACATACTACTGACATATTTAATATAGACTATATAGTTGTAATAAGAAAAAGGTAACTAACTTCTTTTGTGAAATTTTAACTAAATTTTCTGGCGTTGGGACAATAAATTCTATTTAATTATTTAAAAAAATTTAACTCACGTAAGTACGTATCAAGAGTTAATTTTTTTTTTTTTGGATTTAAGGGCATGTATATATATAAATTGATTGTTATCTAAACTTTATTTTGAAACTTAATAGTTATTTCGAAAATAATTAAATAGGAGTAAAAGTTGCTTGTAATTATTGTCCGAGAAAATTACCTGTATATAGCAAAAAAGGAAGAAACAAATGCAATACGCATAAAGAAAATATAAAGGCCCCCAAAATATAAGAAACAAAAAGAAAATAAATGAAAGCAGCCAAAAAGATGAGTGTGATTAAGGATAAATGGTCGGTTGTTGTGTTTGGGGACCCTTTGGGTTTTTTTCCATGGAAATGTTAATTTATACAAGTACGGGGGTAGCTTAGCCGATTGGTGTCCTAGACACTTCTTGCTGCAGCCTGGAGATTTTCTGGATTGGAATTTGGAACCCCGGATTTTGTGATTATCATAATATCCCTGCTAAGTGTCATGTTAATAACGTAAAATGTGTACTATCGTAAGTCATAATATGATTATAGATGACAATATATTAAATAATGTAAAATATGTATTACTGTAAGTCGATAATGTGATCATAGATGATAAAAGACGATAACAGTTATTTTTACTGATTTTTTTTAAAAAAATTAATATTAATCTCACACGAACATATAAGTAGTCGAACTCACAAAAATGATAAACTCAACTCACCCTTGGCTGATTAGGCTCACAACTATGGATGTAGGTAAATATGTGTAATAATATTAACGCATACGAGAAGCTCTCATACTCTGTTTGAACGTATGAGCTACAGTGAATCCGTGAATAAGCAAATGTTTTTACTCACATACAGTAAGTCAGTTACAGACCCTCACATACAAATACAATGTTGACATGCACATTACAAACATGACCCAACTAACCTCTTTCCCCCCTAAAAACACACATTACAAAACACTCCTACTCCAAAATACACACAAGTACAATCACTGATTTATTAGCCAGCCCTAAACACCCCCCACAATACTCCTCCTAAAAATCAAAACTTTATCTGCACAACTTTTATCATTTCCCCATCAAATTTAACATTTTGTCGGCTCTCTTGCATTTACTTTTTCATTACATCAATTCCAAATCATCTTTTCACACACACATTCATGTCTAAAAATCCTCTTCCTCTTCATCCTCTTCTTCAATACTCAACTTCTTCATAATCTTCTTCTATCTATCTGTATCTATAATCTCCACACTCTCAAAACATGCATCATTTTCAACTCCCACTGCTCTTCCTCACACTTGTTTCTTCAACTTTAGCTCAAAACCAAGAAGCCCTTTTTCTCCACCGAGTCAAACTCACTCTCTATGACCCAGACAACACTCTCTCTACCTGGAACACACAAAACAACACCACCCCATGTAACTGGTACGGCATCAAATGCGACCCTTTAACACGTTCTGTCAACTCAGTTGATCTCTCTAGCTTAAATCTCGCTGGCCCATTTCCTTTAGCTCTCTGTTCTCTTCAAGATTTAACTTCAATTTCATTCTACAACAATTCTATTAACTCCACACTTTCTGAGGACATTGCCACGTGTACGTCTCTCCAGTACTTGAATCTTGCTCAGAATCTTTTATCAGGTATGTTACCCAAGTCTTTATCTGAGCTTGAAAATTTGAAAGTTCTTGATTTGACCGGAAATAATTTTTCCGGCGAGATCCCGGCAAGTTTTGGGAAGTTCCGGCAGCTTGAGGTTTTATCTTTAGTTGAGAATTTGTTTGATGGGGAAGTTCCCGGGTTCTTAGGAAATGTTTCGAGTTTAAAGCAGTTGAATTTGTCGTATAACCCGTTTTTACCGGGTCGGATTCCGCCGGAATTCGGCGGGTTGGTGAATTTAGAGGTGTTATGGTTGACTGCTTGTAATTTGGTTGGCGAAATTCCTGACTCGCTGAGCCGACTCAGTAAGTTGGTTGATTTTGATTTGGCTGCTAATAGGTTGAGAGGGGTGGTTCCGAGTTGGCTCACTGGTTTGACTAGTTTGGTTCAGATTGAGTTGTATAATAACTCTCTTTCGGGCGAGTTGCCGAATGAGGGGTGGGCGGAGATGAAGGGCTTGAGGTCGTTAGATGCGTCCATGAATCAGTTGAGTGGTAGGATTCCTGAGGGGTTGTGTTCTTTGCCACTCGAATCGCTTAATCTTTACGAGAATAGATTTGAAGGTGCATTGCCTGAGGGCATTGTGAATTCTTCAAATTTATATGAACTTAGGTTGTTTGATAATAGGTTAAGTGGTGAATTGCCCAGGAATCTTGGGAAGAATTCCCCTTTGAAGTTGATTGATGTTTCGAGTAATCAGTTTTCGGGGGAACTTCCTTCGAGTTTGTGTGAAAAAGGCGTTCTTGAGGAGCTTTTGTTGATTAATAACTCGTTTTCGGGTGGGATTCCTGAAAGTTTAGGCAAATGTAGGAGCTTGACACGGGTTAGGCTCGGGTTCAACAATATGTCTGGTGAGGTTCCGGATGGATTTTGGGGCCTTCCTAATATGTTCTTTTTTGAGCTTGTTGGGAACTCTTTTTCGGGTCCAATTGCAAAAACAGTTGCTGGTGCATCAGCTTTGTCATCTCTGATTATATACAAGAACAACTTCTCGGGCAATATTCCTGAGGAGATTGGGTTTTTAGAGAATTTGAAAGATTTTTCGGGGAGTGATAATAGATTTAGTGGTGTTCTACCTGTGAGTATAGTGAAGCTTGGACAGTTAGGAAGACTTGATCTTCATAATAATGACTTGTCAGGTGAGCTCCCAAGTGGCATTCATTCTTGGAAGAAGCTGTATGAGCTGAATCTCGCAGAGAATGATTTTTCCGGAAAGGTTCCCGAGGAAATTGGAAGCTTATCTGGGCTTAACTATCTTGATATGTCAGGGAACCGGTTTTCAGGAAACATTCCAATAGGGCTGCAGAATTTGAAGCTTAATCAGCTTAATTTTTCGGGTAATCAATTTTCAGGACATATTCCCGAGCTTTATGCTAAGCAAATGTATAGGAATAGCTTTCTTGGGAACCCTGGCTTGTGCAAAGAAATCGATAGTTTGTGTGACCGTAGAGGGGGAGCTAGGAGTGTGGGTTACGTTTGGATGCTAAGGACAATCTTTTTGCTTTCAGGTGTGGTACTTATTGTGGGTCTTGTTTTGTTCTTTCGGAAGTATAAAAATTTCATTATGGCAAAAAGAGCAAATGATAAATCAAAATGGACGTTGATGTCATTTCACAAATTGGGATTTAGTGAAAGTGAAATATTGGGTGCTTTGGATGAGGATAATTTGATAGGAAGTGGGGCTTCTGGCAAAGTTTACAGGGTTGTGTTGCGTAATGGTGAGGCCGTTGCAGTGAAAAAGCTTTGGGGAGGATCCAAGTTGGCGGATGAGGATGAAGATGTTGAGAAAGGATCGGTTCGTAATGATGGATTTGATGCTGAGGTTGAGACACTTGGGAAGATCAGGCATAAGAACATTGTTAGGTTATGGTGTTGCTGTACTACAAGAGATTGCAAGCTTTTGGTTTATGAGTATATGCCTAATGGTAGCTTGGGTGATTTGCTTCATAGTAGCAAAAGTGGTTTGTTAGATTGGCCAACTAGGTATAAAATTGCTATGGATGCTGCCGAGGGACTTTCCTATTTACATCATGATTGTGTTCCACCAATTGTTCATAGGGATGTAAAATCTAATAATATTTTGCTCGATGAAGATTTTGGAGCTAGAGTGGCAGATTTTGGATTGGCAAAGGCTGTTGATGCTATCGGGAAGGGGAACAATTCCATGTCTGTCATTGCAGGATCTTGTGGTTACATTGCACCAGGTTAATACTACATTTCATCTCCTTTATCAACTCTATACTTCAAAACAGTTGTACTTATTTTGCACTGGGTTGATATTATGTTAGGCTGATAATTAATTTGGCATTGGTAATACGGTCCTAAAATCTTGAACATAGTAGATGGAGTGTAGTAAACTATATGAAAAATTGATGCGTAGTTGCAAACTTGCAATTTTATAGACTCAAAGTTCTGCTCTCTGTAGATGGCAGTATTCATTTTATCAAATATAAGCTGGTTTCAATAGCCTTCTGCATCAGACAGTTCCTTCTCTTGTTTTCTTCGTAATATTAAGATGTGATATTTCTTTGGATTGATAAATTACACAGTAAGCAGTTTGTGTCTATACATCTTGGCCAGGATAAAATATTTGTTTTCTCTCATTTTTATAGAACCTCATCTCTAAAGTTTTTTCGTGACTGCAGAGTATGCATACACACTTCGCGTGAATGAGAAAAGCGATACATATAGCTTTGGTGTGGTCATTCTTGAATTAGTTACAGGAAGACTTCCAGTGGATCCGGAATTTGGAGAAAAAGATTTGGTGAAGTGGGTTTGCACAACCTTGGATCAGAAAGGCGTAGACCATGTCATTGACCCAAAACTAGATTCCTGTTTCAAAGAAGAAATATGCAAAGTCCTTAATGTTGGTCTCATTTGCACCAGTCCTCTCCCTATCAACCGTCCCTCGATAAGAAGAGTTGTTAAAATGTTACACGAAATAGGTGGATGTGACAATCAGCTGAAGATTGTTAAGAAAGACGGTAAATTATCACCATACTACTACGAAGAAGCATCAGATCAAGGAAGTGAAGCATAAAATGGCTCTTGCTGTACAAATTTTCCAAAGCTTGGACAAGAGTGAAGTTAAGCTTCAGCTCTTCTTGTTCATCAACTAATTGCTTATTGTTTTTACATTGACAGGTACTACTCGATGCTTTTTAGTTCTGATTAGTACTTATTAATGTTTCTCCTGGTGCAATGATGTTTTTATGGGGTTTTTAAAAAGGTTTGAATTATATAGGTTGGACGAACATGGGTTTTTCATAGTGGTATTTGTGTGAAGTAGTATGTAAGAAATTTGAGGAGATGTTTGTACATTTATATTAACTTATTAATTATTATATTGATTTCGAGAAGTTACCCTCTGGTAATCTTTGTTGAATGTGCTGAATAATTAAACATTTTACTCATTTACAAGCAAAAAAGGACCACTTACTGAACACTGCAGGATTAGAAAATAGCCCATCAGTTTTTTCTTCTGGTATAACAGAGAAAAATCAAGGGGTTAGATTGGGAAGCCAACTTTGATTTTATATGGAAGTAATGCAGCTGTTTTGTGAAGTTGGTGAGGAAAAGGAAATAAGCCCAGGAGGGGCACAGTTAAAACATTTTTTGTGCACCCAGTTACTGATTAAAGAATCAATGTTTTTTATCAAGTTACTGGTGTAGTAGTGTAACAAATTAAAAAGCTGCAGCAGCCAGCAAGGACTGCATGACTAATCTAAACTTAACATTTTCCACTCTCCCCAGCTTTGATCCTCCTTTGTAACAAAGTTGCACTTTTATTTTTGTTTAAAATGGTCAAACTTTAAATCCTAACAATCTCTTTTGTTTTGCAAACCTAACGTGTTGTTCCGAATTTTTAAAAGAGAAGGAAATAGTAATTACCTTATTCCAATTTTCGAGTAAAATGATGTAAAATTTGCATTTATCACAACCTGTTTTTATTTTTTTTTAAAAACTAGAAAGCACAATTATGAATAAAAATGAAAATATTTTTACTTAACTTTAACTTGTTTTCCACCCTTTTAAAACTTGGGAATAAGGTGTAAGGCACTGTTAGCTCTAGACCCCGACACTGGTCAAAGGGATGAAGGCCCAATAACTAAAAGCCCATTGGGCCGAAGGCCCATAATCTCAAAGCAATTGGGCCGACCATTACATGAACACAAAGGAACAAAGGGTACCCCATTTTTTCTTCAACGTTCGTTCGTCTTTTCAGCGTAACGGACAGCAATTGGGCCGACCGTTACATGAACACAATGGGTGTCCCATTTTTTCTTCAACGTTCGTTCGTCTTTTCAGCGTAACAGACGAACAATAAATGACAGGATTTGATTATATATCCTTAAGAATGACAAGCTGGCATTAAATAATTTCCTCGACTGACATAGGGACTTGAGAATTGTCCTCAGGTTCGAGGATGTCACTCAAAGCCCGCCCTAATTTTTCTAACTGAGAATGAAACATGTGCCGAACAAAATGTTTATCAGAAGCAAATTGATTATGCAACTGATGTTTCATGTCTTATGCTTGCTATTGTGAGTGCTGAGATTTAGAAGTAACAAGAGCATATTGATGCTTATGATGTGATTGATTACCTTCAAAGGATGTCTGAAGGATAGGCTCGTCAAAAAAGAGTTGACAATAATAAAGACACTATAAATTTGCATAAATGGGAGAATGAGATCTAATTGGACCAAATGTTATAAAGATGATAGATATACATACCTTGATATTTTGGGTTTTAAGATTGGTCTAGAGACTCAGCTTGATTTGATCAAGCAATCTTTAAACAACTTTTATTCTCAGTTTGTTATGAACAAAATGAATGGGATAGAAAAAACACCCAGTGTGATGCATGTTTAGAACTGCTGAAAACAACACAGTATAGGCAGGAACTACGTCCATATTGATGGTGTACACATGGAATACAAATGGGAAAGGAAAATGGACACGCAAGGTTACGATTTGATTTATTCAGTGTCAAACCAGAGTCCAATCTTAATGGGGTTTTTGAAGCCTATTAGTGGTGTTGCTAAAAACACATTTGTCACTTCTATGGTAATAATAGGATGATTGGAAGTTAAATTGTCGAGCTTATTTGGAAGATCTAAAGAAGAAGACCATCAATGGTCAATCTTCTTGTACCAGATTAGAATTGGAGCAACAACTGGTGCTCTAGTTGGAGTAACTCGGTACCTAATTTTGCCCATATGGCGAAGTTGAGAACTTGGTAAATTGTTAATACGTGCCCGCCTTTAGCGAAGACATTATATCAATTTCTTGTCAGGACAAGAAAGGTTTTTTATTTTATTAAAATAAACAACAGTTGTTTATTCTATTTCAATGATAAGGCTTATAATGTTGCACAATTAGTTAACCATTTGTATGTTCTAATTAACATGACTTAAATCAAACATTACCTCTAAAATTATTGTTAAACCATATTAATGAGAAACGCATTTTTAAGTTACATATAGATGTATACTTGGATAAGTTTAATTTTGAATCATATGAAAGATGTGAATCGTGTCTCATTAAAAAATGACTAAAGCTTCTTTTACCTGATAAGGTGAAAGGGCCACCAAACGATTATGACTTATACATAAGTGATGTATGTGGCTCAATGCGTCCGATGACAAGGAGTGGCTTATACTACTTCATAACATTTACCGATGACTTCAGTAGATATAGATATGTATATCTTATGAAGAACAAATATGATTCATTTGAAATGTTCAGAGAATATAAGGCCGAAGTAGAAAAGTAAACAGGGGAAAGTATAAAACAAATTACGATCAGATCGTGGAGGAGAATTCTTAAGCATCAAATTCAAGAAATTTCTTAAAGAAGTGTGGTATTGTATCACAACTTAATCCTTCTGGAACACCTCAATGGAATAGGGATTCTAAGAGGAGAAATCGTACTTTGTTGGACATGGTGCAATAGATGATGAGTCAAGCGGATCTTCTAATCAGTTTATGAGGTTATGCTCTAGAAACGACTGCATATACACTTAACCAAGTTCCGACTAAAGCGGTTCAAAAGACTTCATATGCGATATTGACTAAGAAATGTCATAGCATGTCATTTATGAAAATTTTGGGCTATGAAGCGTTTGTGAAATATTTAGCCTTTGACAAGCTTGGGCCAAAATTATATAGATGTTATTTTGTGGGATACCCAAGTGAGACTAATGGGTAAAGTTTTTATAACCTTCCGAGAATAAAGTGTTTGTTGCTCAGGTCGCTGTATTTCTTGAGGGAGAACTACTTTCTAAGAAAACCAGTGGGAGGACAATACATCTCGATGAAGATCGAGAACCACATGATAACACTGAACTAGAGTTGGAAAAAGATCAGGATGTACATCAAAATATTGAAAGTAATCATGTTCAGGAAACACATGTTGTTCGTAGATCTAGTAGGATTCACCATGAGCCCGAGAGAAATTATGGATTTCTCTTGACTCAAGATGGTGATGTGATGCTTATGGATAATGATGAGCCTCTCACATACCAAGATGCTATGAATAGTCTAGATTCCGAGAGATAGATGGAGGCCATGGAATCTGGGATGGAATTCATGTATCAAAAAAAAGTATTGACTTTAGTTGATCCACCCGAAGGTTTAAAACTTATAGGGTGCAAGTGGCTTTTCAAGAAGAAAACTGACGTGGATGGTAAAGTACAGACCTATAAAGCGTAATTAGTGAAAGAGGTTTAAGTAAATTCATGGTATAGACTATGAAGAGACCTTTTCACTAATTGTTATGGTCAAGTCCATCAGGATTTTGCTAGCAATAACTGCTTACTTTGACTATGAGATTTGGAAAATGGATGTCAAAACCGCTTTATTATATGGGATCCTTGAAGAGGATGTATATATGATACAACCTGAGGGTTTTGTCAATCCAAAATTTGCTAAGATGGTCTGTAAGTTGCTTCTATTTATTTATAGATTGAAGCAAACCTCAAGGAGGTGGAATATTCATTTTGATGAAACAGTCAAAGAATTTGGCTTTATTCAAAACGAAGATGAACCATGTGTTTACAAGAAGGCTAGTGGAATCCATGTGACATTCCTAGTATGAAATGTATATGACATATTACACATAAGGAATGTCATACCTTCTCTACAGGCTATTAAGACTTGGTTGAGAAATATTTTCTTGATGAAAGACTTAGGTGATGCTACTTATATATTAGGAATCAAGATCTATACAGATAGATCAAGGAGATTAATCGGCCTAAGTCAGAGTACACTACATTGACAAAGTGTTGCATCATTTTGGAATGCAAAAGGCAAATAGGGGATAAGTCTTGATGTCTTATGGGATAGTGATCTCATAGGATAACTGTGACGCCCTCAATCTCGGGGTTAGGAAATGAGAACCCACACACCATTAAACTAATATAATAACAACAGATATAATAAACCTCGATTAAATAATAACAAGATCTAAACATGATTAAATATGGGACAAGATTATAACTACCAACCATAATAAATATATTACAACCCAAAATATAATTAAGTTAAAATTCATTCGATTCCGACATGGAACCGACAGATAACCCATTGTATCTGAACTAACTTGAATAGCCTTTCCAACTAACAGGCTTGCTCACACACACCAGAACTACCTGTTCTGGCATCTGGAAACCTATAACACGGTAGGGACCGCAAGGAACGCTCTTGTGAGCGATGCGCCTAAGTCTGGACATCTTCTTGCTTAACTTTCATGGTTAGATCAAAGCAAATAAATGAGCAAAGAAGCTCGGCAAGTAACTATATAAACAGTTGTATAATGCAACAATAATTTCCATATCCAACTTTGAGGCTATCTACTTTAAATCTCTAGGCGGCAGCTATATATGATTAGTTAAGTAAATATTATGAAGAAGGTTTGGGCTTTCAAGAATCAAGGCCCAGGGGAATGAAAGCCGACATTCATCACAAATCATTAACAGGATTCTGAAAGAGTTTCTCAATTGAAAGAAGCGATCATTCAAGCTTCGAAATTCAATAACTAATTAGAGTGACGGGGTTCACAGGTTTCACATCTTTAACGAAGATACAAATCATTTCATTTCGTTTCATTTAAAAGAAACAAATTGCTTTAAAGATTATATTCATTTTCTCTTTTATAAAATATAAAGGAACCCTTGATTGGAATATCCATCTATATAACATAATACGGGTGATCAGCCCATATCGACCTCCATCTGGTCGTTATGGTACCTATTGGACTAGTCTCGCTAGCCTCTTATATGACTGGACTAGTCCCACTAGTCTCTTACGTCTCTATCCAATCCATTAGGAATTCATTTGGAAAACCTTTGTGTTGGAAGTAGGAAAAGTTGACTAGGTTCATTTTATCATTGCCAAGAATATGAAACCATTTGGACTCATTCAAGTCAAAAATCATTCTTAAGTTTAATTCAAGATTTCAAGAAATGAGAACGAATCGAAAGTAAACAGGGATCAATACTAAAGATCTTGATCAAATGTTAAACATGGTATACTGGTTCGAGATCAAAATAGTTCCAAAGATCAGTACATAACAAGGTATAGGGGTTATCGAAGAATCCAGGTTAATCAAGACATTATGTAAGGAGGTTCATAAAGGTTCTCTTAGGTTTATGAGATTAAAAGATAACAAAGTAATGGAGCAAGGTAATAAGTATCAGGCTCAATAGGGTTACAATAAAGGATCAACATGGATTGATAATAAGTTGTTATAAAGAATAATATCAGGGTTTCTCAAAAATCAATAACAGGCTTATCATAAACATTATAAAGATTCACTACTTTAGCATGGCATTGATAATATTCTCTCTATAATCAAATCATAAGAGAAGGCAGAGTTACTTGCCTTAAACTTCTTTCATGCTTAATGGGTACTGAGCTACTTCCACCTAAGATATCCTTCCCTTTCCTAGCCTGAATGCCTCCGTTATCTGAATCTACAATCTAAAACAGAATCCCTAATTAGCAACTTAATCCACTCTCGGCGTTTCTTAGAATGTCTAACGATTACCCCAAATCGCGATATCACCTAACTTATGTACTCGAGTATAATCACGTAACACATAATACGATAAACTCATACATCCTTAATATCATAACTATACTTAACATTTAGCAATTAATCATCAATTCAAATATTGTGATACGAAAATACTTTATCTCCTTTTTGCTTATCAAAATTTCGACCCAACACAAAGTATACCAAGTAAGTCCTTTTGGATAATCGACATACAAGTAACAAAACCAACATGCAACTTCAAGAACCTTATACCACTTAACAACAATCATTATGCCAGTTCAAAAATTAAGCATAAACTTTAGTTCAAGCCAAGAACCACTCATTCAAATCATTTTCTTCAAAAACCGAACCTCATCATCCAAATTTTTGAACCAAAAATTCTTGGAAACTCAAATCAAAAATGAAATCCCATTTTAAACATACTAAATTCATTACTCTAAACCTCTCTTTACACAATTAACTATTTAACTCTTTATAAACTAAAATTTATAACATGCAATCACAAAAACTTGACATGCATATAACATTTAGCCCATAAATCAACCGAATCATTCATGCAATCAAATTAACACCACAATTTGAATCAAAACTATGAACAATCATCGTATAAGTCGATTACAACAATTATTTCAATCCAATCTTTTTTAAAATCAAGAACATCATTCGAAATTTTCAAAAACCATAACATATAACACTCGAAATGAATATTTCTGAATTACTAGAGCTTATTTAAGCATCATAACTCACCACCCACTCACCGGAGTTCATCTCCGGTGGCGGTGGCTTCTCGGCGGTGCCCCCATTCGAGGGTGTCCAACCAAAAACCACCAATTTCAACAATTAGCCAAGATCACTAGCATGCACATCACAATCATCATTTTCGTTAAAAGAGTCGAACTCAAAAATAATCTCAAGGTTAAAAACTGAATGGTTCTTGATGAAAATCGCGCAACACACCGAACCACACACACAATACACACATGCAAGCATCTTTATGCATAAATAGAGTACAAGGAACTCAAATCTTGGGGAGGATTTTTGAATGAAACAAGATATATATATATATATATATATATATATATATATATATATATAGAGAGAGAGAGAGAGAGAGGGGGGGAGTGTTGTACCGAGAGAGAAACAAAGCCGAGAGAAAGACAAAGCCGAGAAAGAGAAAAGAGATAGATGAAAACCCGGTGGAGAAAAAGAAAAGGGGGAGGGGTGTATATATATAGACACTCAAGGGTAGAATGGTAATTCTCTCTTTTAATTCTTTTCTACTTTTCTTATTTATGCAAAAACATAACAAAACAAATATAATTTTCTTCACACAAAGTGCAATAATTTGAAATTTGTTTTTTCTTAAATTAAAATTTAAAATTAGCTCCTCTCTATTAATTTTAAATAAATTATTGCACAAATAGATTATTTACTGTGGATTTTACAAATAAATCTAAATAATAAAAGAAAACTTCATAAAATTATTTTAAAATATCAAAACATCAAGGTAAATCAAATTTCTATTTTTAAAAAGTCCATTGGACTATTTTAAAGAGAATAAAATAAATTTCACACCTCGATCATATTTCTATAATTTTATAAAAATGTTTAAAGATCAATAAAATTCTTTTTTTAATCCTTTTATAAATATATAAAACTCCAAAAATCACAAATTTGAACATGTACTCATTAATGAACATGCAAATACACAATATCATCAAATATATTTCACATTCATGTTCTTAAACACTTTCAATCCCTTTTTCTTACGGGTTCCGTTCAACTTGACGACCCGACGACACATCTTAATTTTCTTAGTTGACTCATCAAACTGGAACAAGTTACTTTACGTTCCCAGTTACTATTATACAACAATGACAATTAATTACAAAATCATTTAACCATTTATTTATTCACATAAATTCACAATTACAGCACAAAACTATACTTTATTCATTTAATCACGTCACAAAATTTTCGGTCACTACAATCTACCCCTTAAAAGGATTATGTCCTCAAAATCTAATCTAAAAAATAGATAGGGATACTTCTCTCGCATTTCAGTTTCTAGTTCCCAAGTTATTTCCTATATCTTAGGATTTCTCCACAAAACTCTAACTAAAGGCACCACTTTATTTCTAAGCACTTTCTCTTTTCGATCTAGGATTCGCACGGGTTGTTCCACATATGATAGATCTTGTTGAATTTCCACTAGTTCCAGTTCGATCACATGACTAGCATCTGCATTATACTTCTTTAGAAGGGAGACGTGAAACACATTATGAAGATGTTGCATTTGCGGAGGTAACGCTAACTCGTATGCCACTTTTCCAACTTGCTTTAATACTTCGAATGACCCAATATATTTGGGACTTAACTTTTCTTTTAACCCGAATCTGGATAAACCTTTCCATGAAGATATCATTAATAACACTTTGTCTTCGGGTTCGAATAGCACATCCTTTCGATTTTGGTCTGCATACCTTCTTTGTCGGTCTTAAGCAGCTACCAGCGTTTTGCGAATCGTTTCTACTTTCTCTTTCATTTGTTGCACTAGTTCTGGACCAATTAGCTTGCGTTCTCCAACCTCATCCCAATACACAGGAGATCTACATTTCCTTCCATACAATGCCTCGTAAGGCGGCATGCCAATACTTGCATGATAACTGTTATTGTAGAAAAATTCAATCAATGACAAATGATCGTCCTAATTACCTTTAAAATCCAACGCATAGGTTCTCAGCATATCCTCGATCGTTTGAATAGTCCTTTCGCTTTGGCCATCGGTTTGCTGATGATACGCCGTACTCATTTTCAACTGAATTCCCAAATGATCATGAAATTATCGCCAAAATCTCCAGTTGAATTTCGGATCTCTATCGGATACGATAGACACTGGTACTCCATGACGCTTTACGATTTCATCCAGGTATATTTTGGCCAACTTTTCCAATGAGAAGTTTTCGTTGATAGGTAAGAAATGTGCGGATTTTTTCAGCTAATCGACTATTACCCATATTGCATCATGATTAGACTTGGTCTTTGGCAATCCCACCACGAAGTCCATCACGATATGCTCCAATTTCCATTCAAGTATGTCTAGTGGCTGAAGCAATTCACTCAGTCACTGATGTTCCGCTTTTACTCTTTGACATGTATAGCATTTACTTATCCATTCCGCGATTTCCTTTTTCAAGTTCGGCCACCAATAATTCTCTTTTAAGTCCTTGTACATTTTTGTACTTCCAGGGTGAATCAAAAACCTCGAATTATGCGCTTCCTGAAGAATCTCATGCTTTAGTTCCATAACATTAGGAATCCAAATACGTGAGCCAACGCAGTATATTCCTTTCTTGTCCTTTTGAGCTCTAACCTCTTCTCCTATCAATTCATCCTTCTCGTGGATAATCACTTGTTCTTGACAAAATCGAATCTTTTCCAAAATTTTTAGCTGAAATGTCATCGCATACGTTGCTTCATTTACAAGTTCTGGAACTTGCACCTCTATTTCCAACTTCTTAAATTATTTGATCAACTCTTCGGACGAAGTTAACACATTCAATCTTTCCTTGCGGCTTAGCGCGTCCGCTACAACATTCGCCTTTCCGGGATGGTAACTTATCGTACAATCATAGTCTTTAACTCCAACCATCTCCTTTGCCTCATGTTCAACTCTTTCTGCGTAAAGATATACTTTAGGCTTTTGTGATCTGTATAAATCTCACACTTTTCTCCGTACAAATAGTGTCTCCAAATCTTAAGAGCAAATACAATCACTGCTAATTCAAAATCATGTGTAGGATACTTCTGTTCGTGCAGTTTTAATTTCCTTGACACATAGGCTATTACCTTTCCGTGTTGCATTAACACACAAACTAATTCTTTATACGAAGCATCGCTGTAGATTACAAACTCACCCTTCTCATCGGGTAAAACCAACACTGGTGTAGTTACTAAACTTTTCTTTAGCTCTTGAAAACTTTCTTCACACTTATCCGTCCAAACAAACTTCTCATTCTTTCTTGTTAACTTAGTCAACGGGACAACAATCTTAGAAAAATCTTGTACGAATCTTCTATAATATCCAGCTAATCCGAGAAAACTTCTTACTTTCGTGGGAGTCCTTGGTCTATCCCAATTCATCACAGCTTCTATATTTGCGGGATCTACTTTGATACCTTCAATATTAACTACATGTCCGAGAAACTGAATTTCTTTTAACCAAAATTCGCATTTAGAAAACTTTGCATATAACTTCTTTTTCCTTAAAATCTCCAAAGAAATACTCAAATGTTCCATATGTTCTACCTCTAACTTGGAGTATATCAAGATGTCATCCACTATCACAAACTTATCTAGATATTGCTTGAACACTCTATTCATAAGATCCATAAATGCAGTTGGCGCATTAATCAATCCAAACGCCATTACCAAGAACTCATAATGTCCATATCTCGTTTGAAACGTTGTCTTGGGTATATCTTCCTCCTTAATCTTTAGTTGATGGTACCCAGATCTTAAATCAATCTTTGAGAAACAAGTAGATCCTTTCAGCTGATCAAATAAGTCATTGATTCACGATAGAGGGTAGTTATTCTTAATAGTCAACTTATTCAATTCGCGATAATAGATTCGCAGTCTCATACTTTTGTCCTTCTTCTTTACGAATAGCATTGGTGCACCCCTTGGGGATACACTCGGGCGAATTACTCCTTTGTTTAACAGCTCTTGCAATTGCGTCGCTAATTCCTTCATCTCGATAGGCGCCATTCGATAGGGAGCTTTCGAAACTGGTTCCGTTCCAGGAGCCAAATTAATTGTGAACTCAATCTCTCGATTCGAAGGTAGTCCAGGTAATTCATCTGGAAACACGTTGGGAAAATTTTTAACCACCAAAACATCTTCAATCCTTAAGGATTCCATCTCTACATCCCTTACATAAGCCAAATAAGCTTCACATCCTTGTCGTAACAATCTCTTTGTTTGAATAGTCGTTAGAAACTTCCTCTCTTGCTTCTTTCCTCTGAATATCACTTCAGCTCCATCCTTGGTTCTCAATTTTACTTTCTTACTTTTACACTAAATTTGCACGTCGTGGTTTGACAACCAATCCATCCCTAATATAATGTTAAATTCTCTTAGTTTAGAAGGTATTAAGTCAGCAGAAAAGTGCCGAGCTTCAATAACCAAATCGCAATTGGGACAGAATCTATTGGCAGTAAATCTTTCTTGATTTGCTACTTCTGTAATTAAATTGGGTTAAAGAGGGTACGTAATTCACTTTAATCTATCAATAACACTTTTAGCAACAAATGATCTAGTAGCTCTAGAATCTATTAACACATTGACTTCTACTGAATTTATAACAAGCGTACCTGCTACCACATCCATATTTTGCACTGTATCTTTCATGGCCATGTTGAATGTTCTTGCCCTTGGCTGGGCTGCTGGTGCTGGTGGGGGTGGTGGTCCATCAATCCTAAGCATATTCACCTTCTGAACAGGCTCTTTATAGTTCCTTGCCATATGGCCTACCTTTCCACACATAAAACAAGTCATCTCTGGCTTTCCTTCACCACTAGGGCATTCCGTTGAGTAGTGTCCTTTCTGGTTACATTTGAAACACGTCACATTCAACTTATTGCACCTACCCGGGTGTCGCTTTCCATAAATCTTACACTCCTGAATTCGAGGTCTATTATCCTTCACTGATCGCCTCGTTTTCTGAAAACAATTCTTCTGATTTCCATTTTCGAGCTTAAACTTCTGAAACTTCTGGTTCTGGTTTCCAGCATTCCTTCCAAACTTTCCTCCAAACTTAGAGCTTCCTTGATCTTGTTCAGATTACTCAAACTTTCTCTTCTTTTCTTCACTTTCCCTCTTAGTTGCTTCTCTTTTTCCTTCTACAATCATCGCTTTCTGTACCATAGCAGCGTAAGTCCTTATCTCCAGAAGAGCCACTTGACTCCGTATCCACGGCTTAAGTCCTTGTTGAAATCTTTTGGCCTTCTTCGCTTTGGTATTCACATACCTAGGCACACAAATCTTGCAAACTCCGAGAACTTCACTTCGTATTCCGCCACGGTCATGTCTTCTTGTCTAAGATTCAGAAATCTCATTTCCAACTGGTCTTGCATATAACTTGGAAAATACTTCTCTAAAAACATCTCTGCAAACTTTTTCCATGTTACAACTTCTCCTTCAAACAACATCTTAGAAGGTTCCCACCAATAACTAGCCTCATCCTTAAGATAACAACTTCTCCATTTGTCTCAACCAAGACTGAGCTTTAATCGAATCTGGCAATCCTACAAACTCCTGGGGATGTATGGATTGAAAATGCTTGAAATTACCGACTTTAGGGGTTGAGGGATGTTGCAAAAGTTGAAAGAGTCGGTTCATCGTAGGAGTATCTTAGTTTTGTTCTTGATCTTGGGTTTGAGTTTCTTCTTCTTGGTGATTTGGTGAAGTGGTCATTTCTTACAAACCTGATTGAGCAATTATTTATCAATACGATAACATGGCATACATATCAATAAAGATTCTTTTAGAAATAGCTTTGCGGGATTTAAGTCTTACCCAGTTGCACATGCAATCCTATTACTACATAATTCCCTCATCGGTTAAGGTTCTCACATGACATAAGGTGTATTATCACAAAGACGTTTGATCATGGTTAATTGGAAAAACAGAATATTAATTATGGTTGCTTGGAAACATAATGTGCAAAATAGTTTATGAAACTCAAAGTTCCACAATGTAAGACAAAATGCATGATTTATTTAACGATTCAAAGGTACATAGATAAAAGGTTCGAATGCAACAAGTGCTGACATAAGATACACTAATATAGAAGGATTAAATAGAGGAAAAACTGGAAAATATCCCCTATCTACCCCCAACTTCTACTTAACCTCCACTAGCTCCAATCAACATTACATAAAGTCATAATATAGCATAAAAAGAAAAAGGGATCCTGACATCTGACCAAGTATCCCAAAGCCTACCTGCGCTTAAAAGAAACCATAAAAACTACGGGCTCCACCAGATGTCCCGTCTGATCTCACAATCTCACTAACCATTAAAATCAATAATCTCCCTCAACACTGATAACATCCAATGAATGATCTTATACACTCTCGGGGCCTCAACATCATTATCACTGGAAGATGGTTCCCCATCCAATCTCCTCCGGGAAACCTGCTCCACCATCTGAATACGAACTCTCCACTCATCGTCCAGCACAGACGTCTACTTCCTAGACTCATGAGCTAGCCTATCCACCAAATCTCCCAACTCAGGAATACGTGAGTAAACATAATCTCGATCCTGGGCTAACTTGCCACCAACACTGACAGGCACACGCACATGCATAGCAGTCTCTCGCTCAGGGGCTGAGGTCTCTGGATCTGGTCTCAGGGGAGATCTACGCATAGGGGCCTCACTGATCTCAGATGGATCCTCCTCAGGGTCTGAACTAACATACAGGGTCTCCACTGAAGGGGTGAAATAGAGACCACTGGGAAACCAGGAAAACTATGCTCAGAATTGAATCACTACCACCACTAGAGTCCCGAGAAAAAACACCAAACAACAATCAAGAAACAATATTAGGGTTAAATAAAACCTCCAACTAACTCAGTTCCCTAACTCTATTTATCACTTTAACCTATTCATTACACTTAGATTATACCTAATAGTCTAACTCAACTCTATATGAGTCGAACACTCTCACAAAATTAATTACCCAAATACCCTTTTATCATAACTTGTCTCAGGGACTAGATCATATAGCTCTGATACCAACTTGGGATGCCCTCATCTCGGGGTTAGGAAATGAGGACCCACACACCATTAAACTAATATAACAACAACAGATATAATAAATTCCGATCAAATAATAACATGATCTAAACATGATTAAGTATGAGACAAGATTACAACTACCAACCAAAATAAATATATTACAACCCAAAATATAATTAAGTTCAAATTCATTCAATTTCGACATGGAACTGACAGATAATCCATTGTATCTGAACCAACTTGAATATCCCTTCCAACTAACACGTTTGCTCATACACACCACAACTACCTGCTCTAGCATCTGGAAACCTATAACACGGTAGAGCGGTGCGCCTAAGTCTGACCATCTTCTTGCCTAACTGTCATAGTTAGATCAAAGCAAATAAATGAGCAAAGAAGCTCAGCAAGTAATAATATAAACAGTTCTATAATGCAACAATAATTTCCATATCCGACTTTGAGGCATTCTACTTTAAATCTCTAGGTGGTGGCTATATATGATTAGTTAAGTAAAAGTTATGAAGAAGGTTTGGGCTTTCAAAAATCAAAGCTCGGGATGAAATGAAAGCCGACATTCATCACAAATCATTTGCAGGACTCTGTAAGAGTTTCTCAATTGAAAGAAGCGACCATTCAAACTTCGAAATTCAATTACTAATAAGAGTGACAGGGTTCACAGGTTTCACATCTTTAACGAAGATACAAATCATTTTATTTTGTTTCATTTAAAAGAAGCAAACTGCTTTAAAGACTATATTCATTTTCTATTTTATAAAACATAAAGGAACCTTTGATTGGAATATCCATCTATATAACATAATACGGGTGATCAGCCCGTACCGACCTCCATTTGGTCGTTATGGTACCTATGGCATTATTTCATCCTTATATTGGACTGGCCCCGCTAGCCTCTTATGTGACTGGACTAGTCCCACTAGTCTCTTACGTCTCTATCCAATCCATCAGGAATTCATTGGAAAAACCTTTGTCTTAGAAGTAGGAAAAGTTGACTAGGTTCATTTTATCATTACCTAGAATATGAAATCATTTGGACTCATTCAAGTAAAAAATCATTCTTAAGTTCAATTCAAGATTTCAAGAAATGAGAACGAATCGAAAGTAAACAAGGATCAATAGTAAGGATCTTGATCAAATGTTAAACAGGGTATACTGGTTCAGGATCAGAATAGTTCCAAAGATCAATACATAAGAAAGTATAGGGGTTATAGAAGAATCCATGTTAATCAAGATATTACGTAGGGAGGTTCATAAAGGTTCTCTTAGATTTACGAGATCAAAAGATAACAAAGTAATGGAGCAAGGTAATAAGTATCAGGATCAATAGGGTTACTATAAAGGATCAACAGGGATTGATAACAAGTAGTTATAAAGAACAATATCAGGGTTTCTCAAAAATCACTAAAAGGCTTATCATAAACATTATAAGAATTCACTAATTTAGCATGGCATTGATAATATCATCTCTATAATCAAATCATAAGAGAAGGTAGAATTACTTGCCTTAAACTTTTTTCATGCTTAACGAGTACTGAGCTACTGCCACCTAATATATCCTTCCCATTTCTAGCATGAATGCCTCTGCTATCGGAATCTACAGTCCAAAAAAGAATCTTTAATTAGAAACTTAATCCACTCTCGACGTTTCTCAGAACATCTAACGATTACCCCGAATCACGATATCACCTAATTTATGTACTCGAGTATAATCACGTAACACATAATACGATAAACTCATACATCCTTAATATCATAACTATACTTAACATTTAGCAATTAATCATCGATTCAAATATTGCGACACGAAAACACTTTATCTCCTTTTTACTTATCAAAATTTCGACCCAGCACAAAGTATACCAAGTAAGTCCTTTTGGATAATCGACATACAAGTAACAAAACCAACATGCAACTTCAAGAACCTTATACCACTTAACAACAATCATTATGCAAGTTCAAGAATTAAGCAAAAACTTTAGTTCAAGCCAAGAACCACTCATTCGAATCATTTTCTTCAAAAACCGAACCTCATCATCCAAATTTTTGAACCAAAAATCCTTGGAAACTCAAATCAAAAATCAAATCCCATTTCAAACATACTAAATTCATTACTCTAAACCTCTCTTTACACAATTAACTATTTAACTCTTTATAAACTTAAATTTATAACATGCAATCACAAAAACTTGACATGCATATAACATTTAGCCCATAAATCAACTGAGTCATTTATGCAATCAAATTAACACCACAATTTGAATCAAAACTATGAACAATCATCGTATAAGTCGATTACAACAAGTATTTCAATCCAATCTCTTTTAAAATCAAGAACATCATTCAAAATTTTCAAAAACCATAACATCCAACACTCGAAATGAATATTTTTGAATTACTAGAGCTCAGTCAAGCATCATAGCTCACCACCACTCACCGGAGTTCATCTCTGGTTGCGGTGGCTTCTCGGTGGTACCCCCATTCGAGGGTTGTTAGGTCACACACACTTTAGAAGGGGGTTGAACACAGTGTATACTATAATCAAATTGAATTAAGAACACAAGTATGAAACACATAATAATCTTATTAATAAAACAGTATTACAATGGAACCGTTCTCTCTCAGTGATGAACAAATATCACGAGAGCTGCTAGGGTCACAATGAATAATATTCTCGATTAAGATAAAACTTATAGTGTAAACCCTATCTGTGTTTATATAGACACACAGTTACAAGATAATCTTCTAATCGATATTGAATATAAGTCTGCATCCTAAAATATATCAATTAGTTATCTTTTCTTCCAAGTATTCTATTCTTCATAGAATTCTTCTCCATGCATATCTCTTCTTGTATTTGTCTTAATCTTCTTTCCTTTCAATCAACCGCCTTCCTTATCTGAATGTCTTCCTAGGTCCTGATATTATCTTCTGATAAATATCTTTTGATATCTTAAGTTTTGATAACTTAAGTTCTGACATCTTAAGCTCTGACTTCAGTATAAGAACTGATTTCCAATTAAGTTCTGATTTGTCCTGTAAGTTAAGATCTAAAAACTAAACACAAATTATTATTAGACATGACATCACAAATATATCTAACAATCTCCCCTAACTTGTAAATTAGCATAATATACAAGTTTAATAGATATTTGATGATATCAAAAACATTAAGTACAAATGCATATGAGAATTTGACTAAGTAACTACAACTCACAGTCCTTGTAGCTTTTATCATTCTTAAAGTCTGATATCAGCTTTAGCCTGTATATACTTCTGAATTTAACAGTTTTAGTCCTTGACTTGGCTTCAGTGTGTGATCTCTTTAATGTCAGGAGTTATCTGAGATAGTTCTTCAAAAGAGTTCTCTCAGCATATTCAAGTTAATTCTGCATCCTCTTTTTTCCATCTTTAAGTTCAACTGTATCTTCACCTGTCTGGAAGATAGCAGCCCTGAGATCATTTATTTTCACTTTCCTTGTATCCTGATCCAGTCTGATGACATAGGCTTTATCAGACTCTAGATTGAATTCAAGTCCCTTAATACCAAGAAATGTAGTGATGATTTTGGCGGTATTAGGCTTCATCTCAACAATATCACCATTGTGAGCTCTGTACTTAGGATAGTATGGCATGTTAGACTTTACAGAGTAAAGTTTATTCTGCCTTTGAATATCAGATTTTAAGTAACTGGTAGCACCATTTGTTGATCTGTTTTTCACTTGAAGTAAAAATAGCACATGTTGCAATTCTTCAAAGTACTTTAAACGAATAGCATTCTTTCTAATCTGGAATACCCTCCCATCTGTCATGAAATATAGCATGATATCTTCTTTCAATACAGAGTGGTAAACCATTTGTACAGACTCCAGTTAATTCAATCTTTCAGGAGTTGTTCCTATTCCTGGTTCACTCAAAGAAGTTGGATCAGAGGTAGTGTTATTTATTCTCTTTTCTTTAGAACTATCAAATCCTGATTTGTCTCTAGCTTCCTTTCCTCGAATGACACTTGCTTCAAAACCACTTGATGTAGTCTTCAAAGGTTGAGTAGACTGTTGAGCTTTAGTAAACCCAGGTAGTAGAATTTTTGAAGGTTTAACATGAGCAATGTCAGAGGTTTCCTTTTCTTTATCTTCTAATATCAAGCCAACTTGAGCTCTGTCAGATGTTGCTTACTTCATTGTAATATCAGAATTTACAAAGTCCTGATCTTGAACAACATGAGCTCTGTCAGAGGTTGTTTGAATATTCTTCTTCTTCAAAATTAGACTAGTATCTTTATCAGATTTTCCATCCAGATCCATGATTGGCATATAAACCTTTACAGGTTCATCAACTTTAGCTTTGCCCTTGAACCTTGGATTTACCTCTACTTGTGATTTGGCTTTGGATACAAATTTGGTTGCCTTAGAGTTTGTCTTCTCTTTAATCACAATACCCATAGGCTTTGGAGGTTTCTTTGTAGTAATAGAAGCTTTAGACTTGGATTTAACATTCTCTACTTTAAGTCTGGCTTCTTCTTCCTTCAGACTTTCAAAGTCCATTCCTGGATTGTCTTTGAGAAATAGTCTTTTTGAAATTTCTTCATCCAGCTTCCGTAACTTGGGGTCATGATAGTAGACTGATGTTTCCTTCCCCTTAAGCTTCAGTGTCTGCATAAACTTCTGTGATTCTTGACTTTCACCCTGTATCAGAACATCAGGCTCAGTCAGAACTTGCTTATCAGAACTTTTTCTTCTATCAGCATCAGAGCTTGATCTCTGTGTAGAAGTTCCTGCTTTCCTAGATGAAGAACCTTTGCCTTGACCATGACCTCTACCCCTTTCAGATTTTCCCTGGTCTTCATTATCATCATCCTTACCCTTCAGTGGTTGATCAGATTTGCACTTGGACTTAATCACTTTCTCCCCCTTTTTGGCATCATCAGGTAATAGGAAAGAGACAAGCAATTCCACTGAGTTTTGGATTTCATTGAGTTGATCTTGTTGAGCAGCTTGATTCTTCAAAATATCAGATATTTGAGCTTGCTTCTTTTCTTGAGTCTTTTCCATGTACCCAATACGGTCAAAGACTGGCTTAAAAAACCTGTTCTTTTTCAATTTGACATTCATGTCTTCCTGAATCAGGGTTTCTAGAATTTTGTTCACCTTGGCATGAGTTATTGAGTGTTGACCTTGAAGGTGCCTTGTACTCAATGCAGTAACTCTAAGCTGTGCTTTAAAATCATCATTCACCAGCATCTCATCAGCTTTAGCCAGGTGCTCAACAAGAATATTTGTAGGAGGAACAAAATCAACTTTGTTCCACTCCTTTATCCATTCTTTTCCTCTTGGAGTTTCACTCCAAGGTACTGGTGCATCCCCTCTCACAAACTTTTTAACCAAATCAGCTTTATTAACTGCTGATAGAGGTGCATGTCCTGAAGGACCAGCTGTATCAGCATTTTCATTTATAGCAGCTTTACCAGTAGTGTCAACATTTGCAGCATCAGAACTTACAGAGCCTGCAGAATCACCTTCCTCTGATAAAATGATAGTGTGTGAGGCTATAGAGGGTTCAAAATTATCCTCTAAGTTAAGATCAACATCCAAATTCTGATGCTCACCTAATATCTGATCTTCATCATCTAGATTTAGAAGAGGTGTTGTTGGAATATCTGCATTGAAATCAGCATCTAATATTGATGTTGTTGGTGGAGTATGTTGAGGAATGGTTGGAGCTTCCAAGTACAGAATCTCGGGTACATTCAAAATGTGAATGTCTATTTCAGCACTTATACCTGGATTGTCAGTATGTACTTGTTCAATGACAGGAGACACAGGAGGTGTAGGCACTCTGTCTTGAGCAGTTTCTTCAGCTTGAATTGGTGACAGTGGAGGTGTAGATGCAGTGGCTTCAGCAAATTCTGGTTGTGTAGATGGAAGGGATTCAATCACAATTGGCTCCAGTGAGATCAAAGCTTCCTGATTCCCTTCCTTAGTTGCTGCTTCCACATCCTCTGAATCTGACTCAGCTGTGTCCCTGTTAGCTCTTTGTTTCTTCCATCTCTTCAAGGGTGGAAAGACTTTGGGAGCTTTGTCATCAGAATTTCTCTTTCTAAGCCTTTTGAGGGGCCTAGAACTCCCAGTTTCATGAGCTTTCTGAGAAAAGACCTTCTCAGCTACTTCAGCAACAGGTTCTGATGTTTGAACATGTGCCTCAACTTCTGATTCATCTCTCAGAATCATCCTTCTTCTCATTTGTTGTGTCTGAGGTACAGTCTTTGTCCTCTTTGCTCTAGAAGAGGAAGGCTTCACTGTTGATGCTGATGGTTGAGTGGCATGTGCTGATGTATGTGGTTGTGGATTGACAGGAGTAGGTGCTGATGGCTGTTGTGTGTTTGTGGGTTGGACATCAGGATATAGCAATAAATATGTAGCAGCATCAGCATTTACAAGAGCTTTCTTTACTGATAAAGGAATCCTAAGGGGTCTCAAAACTCCCTTCTTGTTGTCAGTAGTGAAAAGATCAGTAAAAGCCCTCTTTGCTAACCTAAAAGGTTCTATGAGTTCACCTGTTAGTTTTGGTTCATCTTATGTACAGTAATTGTAAATTAACTGACAGAATCTAGCAAAGTAAACTACATCCATGTCCACTTTCATTATATCTCCTATAAAACATAACACAATCTTTGCATAATCAAAATGAGACTGGTTTAGGAGTGCATACCCAATTTGTTGTGTCAGAATAGGAATGGCATCAAAATTTGAGCATTTGTTGGCAAACGTCTTCATGATGCAATCGAAGAAGAAGCTCCATTCCTTTCGAATATATGGGCGTTTGAGTTGACCCAACTTAGCCAAACTCCGTTCATACCCAAGATTAGCCATCATTTGTTGTAGCAAGGGCTCTTCCACAGCAGAACTGAATTGACAGGATTCAGGTAGGTTTAGAGCTTTACGAACTGCTCCTGGAGTAACAACATACTCAACCTGATTTGCTGTAAATACGATGCTTGGAGTCTCATGCCTACCACCGTCATCATAATGTCCAGTACGCCAGAATGTCATAACTTGAGTTCCAGATATACTAGATGGTTGTGTCAATGCAAACCCAATTTCACTATGAGATAAGAAATCCTGAATAAAATGAAATTCCGAAGGAGCTTCACTTTTAGTGAGAATGGCAGCATAGTTGTTGGGGACAAACTTTGCTCCATTGAAGATTATATCCTTGGGTGCCATTGAAAACAAGTGAAAAGTTAGAATGCCTGAAAAGTGTTTGATAAAATGTCTGTATTGTAAACCGTCAGAAAATATGAGAGAGTAAGAAAAAGAGAGAAAGTAAATAGAATAGAAATGTAAATAAAAGATTTGAAAATCTTTTATCTCTTTTACTTAGACAGCCCACGTTACAACATTTATTGAGAAGTGGAGCAGACGTTACACTTGTCAGGCATGCAGCAATTAAGACAATAGTTGATGGGCACGGGAAATAAGTAATGATTACTATGCACATGCAGTTTTTCAAAAAAAACTATTCCCACTAAACAAATGATTATTACTGTCTTTATCTCACTTAAACCAATATTCTGATAAAATATAATCGTTCAAGTATTGACCCAAAATAAATCAAGTAAATAAATACTGCCACGTCAGCATCAGAACTTGATTATTATCAGAATTTAAAAGTTTTCAGAATATGGTTTCTTTACTCAAAAAGTGAATGTTTATTTCTGTAATTTTTCACACAAATACTGATATGGTTTCAACAGAACTTAATCATCAGAACTTCCATCAGAACTTGTCCTCAGAAATTATGCAACTGACACTTAAACTGTTCATCTAAAACAACATTGATCACCACAGTAATTTTCATCATTCATATGGATTGTAAGTGTGTGCATTAAGCTAAATATCAGACAAAGAGTAAAGTCTGATTCACTCCAGTACATCTTAGAAATAAGGCATAACTAAGAACTTTGCTCAAAATATGTCATTAGTCTGAAGTCTACTATAGAATGAGTTCATGCACGAGTCTACCTCAACTGTTTTGTGCTCATTTTATGCATCTTTTGAAATTCCTTTTTACAGTGGCTTCTCAGTGTAATTGAGTCACGACTGCTTATCAAAATTTATGTTATTATCAGAGTATTTCTCCAGTAATCAGAGAATGTGAAAAGTCACTAAAAAAATTTTATTTTGCTTTTCTAATGCATATTACTTAATACCAGCAATACACTTGGGTCTTCCCTTCCACATACATTTTTCTCTAGATCTCAAAGGAATACCTGGTATTTATTTCTTTTCTTTTTCTTTTGATAACTGAGGCTTATCAGAACTTAGTACATCCATAAGATTTACCAACATCAGAACTTAATAGATAAGAAGCACTATTCTAGTTTTTGACTTAGTAATAAGATACACAAAGTAAACCTAACCAAGCTCAATATCAGAATTTGCTTGTGTTAAAAGATTTCCACATAAACAATTACTTCAAACATGGGATCATTAGTATATTAAAGACTACTAGGTCAGCATCTAGCACAGTTATCCTCATTGGATTGAATAATCACAGAAACATTCAATACACATCAGAGTTTAGAAATTCACATCAGACAACAATCAGCACTTAAGTAAATTTCAATTTATGCACAGATTACATAAAGATAGTAATATCTGTAAATACTGATCATAAAGTCTGATGTATCAGAACATAAACTAAGCAGATTTAGAGAAAGAACCTGAAACCATTCCAAGTTCATTTACCAATCTAGTAAAAATAGCTTCACATAGTGGTTTTGTGAAGATATCTGCTAGTTGTTGATCCGTTGGAACAAAATGCAATTCCACTGTACCTTCCATCACATGCTCCCTTATGAACTGGTACCTAATGCTGATGTGCTTTGTCATAGAGTGTTGAACTGGATTACCTGTCATAGCAATAGCACTTTGATTATCACAGTAAATAGGAATTTTAGAAAATTCTAACCCATTATCCAGTAACTGATTCTTCATCCAAAGAATCTGTGCACAACAGCTTCCTGCAGCAATGTACTCTGCCTCTGCAGTTGATGTGGAAATTGACTTTTGTTTCTTGCTAAACCAAGAAACTAATTTGCCTCCAAGAAATTGGCAGCTTCCACTTGTGTTTTTCCTGTCAATTTTGCACCCTGCAAAATCTGCATCTGAGTAATCTATTAGCTTAAAGTCTGATTCCATAGGATGCCACAATCCCAGATCAGCTGTACCCTTAAGGTACTTAAAAATTCTTTTCACAACTGTTAAGTGAGGTTCTCTTGGATCTGCTTGAAATCTTGCACAAAGACAGGTAGCATACATGATATCAGGTCTACTTGCAGTTAGATAGAGTAATGAGCCAATCATACCTCTGTAATCAGTAATATCTAATGATATACCAGTATCCTTATCCAATTTTGTTGTAGTGGTCATAGGAGTGGATGCACTTGAACAGTCTTGCATTCCAAATTTCTTCAACAAATTTCTGGTGTACTTAGATTTACAAATAAAAGTTCCTTCTTCATTCTGCTTGACTTGATGGCCCAGAAAATAGCTAAGTTCTCCCATCATACTCATTTGATATCTTGACTGCATTAGCTTGGCAAACCTTTTACAAACTCTGTCATTTGTAGAACCAAAAATGATATTATCAACATATATCTACACCAAAAGTAAGTCATTTTCATGGTTGAGATAGAATAAAGTTTTGTCAATAGTCCCTATGTTAAATCCACTTTCCAGAAGAAACTGAGCTAGTGTCTCATACCATGCTCTTGGAGCTTGCTTAAGGCCATAAAGTGCTTTATCAAGTCTGTAGAAATGATTAGGAAATTTTGAATCTACAAAACCTGGAGGTTGTTCAACATATACTTCTTCTTCCAATTCTCCATTAATAAAAACACTTTTTACATCCATTAGAAAGACTGTAAACTTTTTGTGAGCAGCATAAGCCAAAAATATCCTTATGGCTTCCAATCTAGCAACTGGTGTAAATGTTTCATCATAATCAATTCCCTCCTGTTGAGAGTATCCTTTTGCAACCAGCCTTGCTTTATTTCTTGTTATTATGCCATCACTATCAGTTTTGTTTCTGAACACCCATTTTGTACCAACAACTGATCTATTCTTTGGTCTTGGCACTAGGGTCCAGACTTTATTTCTTTCAAATTCATTTAACTCTTCCTGCATTGTTTGCACCCAATCAGCATCTTGAAGAGCTTCTTTACTTTCTTTGGTTCAGCCTAAGAAAGAAAAGAATGATAGAGATAATTCTGATGCTCCCCCTGAGATTATGCTCTCTGAGTTGGATCCTTCAAAATTTGAGTTTCCAGAATTATCAGAACTTGGCCCATCAGTACTTGATGAATCAAAACTTGAAGAGCATGTTCTAGGTTCTGATGCTTCTTGAGATGTGGTTGGATCTTCAATATGCTCCCCCTGCACAGGTGCATTTTCCTTTGGCGTAGTCACCATAGTTTCAATAACATCAGAGTTTAACCCATCAGAGTTTGTAGTATTAGGATTTAGACTATCAGAATTTACAGTATCATAATTTAAAGCTTCATTCTCAAATCTCGGATGATCATGATCATTGAAATCTTCAACTCCGGTAATCTTCTTATCATCAAAGAAGACATTGATAGATTCCATGACAACCTTTGTTCTTAAATTGTAGACTCTGAAGGCTTTTGTGGAAAGTGGATATCCAACAAAAATTCCTTCATCAGCTTTTAGATCAAATTTGGATAGCTGTTCAGGATGAGTCTTAAGAACAAAACACTTGCATCCAAATACATGAAAGTACTTCAGATTTGGCTTCTATTTCTTCACCATCTCATATGGTGTCTTTCCATGCTTGTTGATAAGTGTTGCATTCTGAGTAAAACAAGCAGTCTGCACAACTTCAGCCCAAAAGTAGGTTGGTAACTTTGCTTCATCAAGCAAGTTTGTGCAACTTCAATAAGAGTTCTATTCTTTTTTTCAACAACTCCATTTTGTTGTGGAGTTCCAGGAGCAGAAAATTCCTGCTTTATTCCATGGTCTTTGTACAACTCTTCCATGATCAAATTCTTGAACTCAGTGCCATTATCACTTCTTATGATTTTCACAGATTCTTTGACCAATTTATCCAGTTGTTTGACATGATCAATCAAGATAGATGCAGTTTCACTTTTTGTGTACAAGAAATACACCCATGTGTATCTGGTGAAGTCATCTACTATGACCATAGCATATTTCTTCTTTGCAATAGACATGACATTCACTGGACCAAATAGATCAACATGTAGTAGGTGATAAGGCTCAAGAATTGAAGATTCAATCTTGCTCTTGAATGAAGATTTTCTTTGTTTTTCCTTTTGACATGAATCACAAAGGCCATCAGGAGCAAATACTGATTTTGGCAGTCCTCTCACAAGATCTTTCTTGACTAGTTCATTTATATTGTTGAAATTTAAATGAGAGAGCTTCTTGTGCCAATCCCAGCTTTCTTCAATTGATGCTCTGCTTAACAGACAGATTGCAGAACCATCAGAACTTGTTGAAAGCTTGGCTTCATAAATGTTATCATGCCTGTATCTCTTTAGAACAACTTTGCCTGTAGATTTGCTTACAACTTCATAGTGTTCTTCAAAGAAATCCACATGATAACCTCTGTCACAGATTTGACTAACACTCAGCAGATTGTGTTTAAGTCCTGAAACTATAGCTACTTTTTCAATGATGACATTCCCAAGATTGATATTGCCATATCTAGGGCTGAGTATTCGGTAATTCGGGAACCGAACCGAAATATTATTCGGTAACCGAATACTGAATAAGGAGAAAAATCATAACCGATTAGTGAACCGAAATAATTTCGGTTATTTACCGAACCGAATTAATTATTTTGGTTAAAACCGAAAACCGAATAAAAAAACCGAATTACAAGAAAATTGAATTTTAAGATAAGAATTTTGCTATTTTTATTGAACAATTAATGATCTGCTTCTCCATGTTAACGGAAATTACACCTTGAAAATTATCTTTTTTCAAAATATGTAAGAAAAAAGAGATGAAAATATCATCACTAGCAAAATAGCGGATAGATAACTTATAATTGAACTTAAAAAAAGACCTGGGTTAGCAAAATAGGAAAAATAATAAAATATAATACATATATTTATATATTTATATATTTATAAATATATAAATATATATTATAATATATATTTCGGTAATTCGGTAAAAAAACTGAAAAAACCGAAATACCGAATAACACAAAATATCATAACCGAATTAAAAACCAAATTATTTCGGTTCGGTAACCGAACCGAATTATTTCAGTACTTTCGGTTTGGTATTCGGTTAACCGAACTGAATGCTCAGCCCTAGCCATATCCCAGAGTTTTTCCCATGTTGTCGTCTCCATAAGAAACTCCTGGGCCAGCTTTCTCCACAAACTCTGATATTTTCAGTCATATGTCCTGAACATCCACTCTCCAGAACTAAGATGTTTTTCCTGTTGTCCTACAACCAAAAAGACCACTAATGATTAGTTTTAAGGACCCAGACTTGCTTGGATCCTTTGGCCTTATTAAGTTTGTTAACATTTGCAGCGGATTTAACATCAGAGTTTATGTTAACATTTTTCTTATCAGAATTTACAGTATCAGACTTTGCATCAAAACTTTCACTAGAAGGAATAATGCTAACTTTCTTTAAAGTAGGTTTTATTTGATAATAATCATAGTACAAACTATGATATTCCTTACAAGTATAAATGGAATGCCATAAACTACCACAATGAAAACAAGGATTTTGTGGCTTAAACCTAACAGACTGACTCTTAACTCCTGACTTAGAAGGTAAGGAGTTTATGTTCTTATTCTTCCTGCAAAAAGAAGCCAGATGGTTAGAATTTCCACAGTTATAGCATTTCTTTCTAGGAGCATTAGGAACAGGCTTATAATTATTACTTTTATTCACACCTTCCTTTCCATTCCTATTTTTTCTAGGTGGCTTTACCTTGTTTACATTCTTAATCTCTTTCAGCTTATACTTAAGCTGCTTCTTTGTCATTAAGCCTATGTTAACCTCAGCTGGTTTATCCTGTTTTGCCTTATCAAAAGTTGACTCTGCCTTAACTTCTGTCTCAGTATCTTTCATCTTTTCAGAATCAGATTTTACAGTTTTAGCTACAAACTTAACATGATTTACCTTTGTCTTATTAGTCTGTTTAACAATAATTGGCTTAATTTGTTCAGTTTCTGTTTCACTTTTATCATCTCCATAACCTAAGCCCTCTTTCCAGTTTCCACTACTTGGCAAATTCTGAGTTGTTCTGCCAGAGTTAGTCCAAGTCCTGATAATCTCTCTTTCCTTTTCTAACTCAGTTTTTAGAGATTGATTCAATTTTAACACTTCATCTCTCACATAAAAAGCATCATCTCTTTCTTTCTGAGTTTTATGGAACATAACTAACTGCTTTTCTAAATAGTCATTCATTTTCTTAAAAGCCAGATTTTCAGAAGTTAACCTATCACATGTTAAAGTCTGATCTCTATAACTAATGAATATGGTTTTAAGATAAGATCTCAACTCAGTAATATCATCAGTATGAAAAGCATAAGTTGTTTGAGGTACCTTTAACTCAGCAGCATCAGAACTGCTATCAGCATTTGCCATCAAGGCATAGTTCACCTCATTATCAGAATCGGAAGTGTTTGTCCAACTTTTTTTCTTTGTGACAAGTGCCTTGCTTTTGTCACCTTTTTCTTTCTTGCAATCAGGAGATATGTGGCCTTTCTCACCACAATTGTAGCATTTAACATTTGAGTAATCTCCTTTGTCAGACTTTCCTTCTTTGCCTTCAGATTTTCTGAATCCCTTCTTATCAGAACTTCCACTTTTCCTGAAAAAATTTCTTCCCTTTCTGAATTTCCTGTAGGCTATATTTGTGATGCCATTCACCATAAGAGCACACAATCTCATCATCTCTTCATCAGCATCCATCTCAGATAGACTTTCAGTTTCTGAATCTTCATCATCATTATCAGAACTTGATGACTCTGTATCAGACTTTGTGATTAGAGCTTTTCCTTTGCCTTTCTTTGAGGCAGCCACTTTGGGGGATTCCTCCTCAGCCTTAAGAGCATCTGTTCTTGACTTTCTCCCATGTCTCTTGCTTCTTTGATCCATCTCAAGTTCATGAGTCTTAAGTATACCATAAATTTCATCAAGAGTTGTTTCATCAAGAGCATAGTTGTCTCTTATAGTAGTTGCCTTCAAATCCCAACTTTCAGGAAGAGCTAAAAGGAATTTAAGATTAGTATCTTCAAGATCATATTCCTTATGCACTAGTGACAGATCATTCAAGAGTTTGACAAATCTGTCATATAAACCGTTTAATGACTCATCAGGTTTTGAGTCAAAGTGCTCATACTCTTGAGTAAGTATAGTCCTCCTGTTCTTCTTAATTGAATCAGTTCCTTGGCATCTTGTTTCCAAGGCATCTCATATCTCATTTTCAGTCTTGCAGTTAATTACCCTGTTTGACATGACATTATCAATGGCACTATGCAGCAAATGTCTTACCTTTGCATCCTTGCAATAGATGAGATATCTTCAGCTGTATATTCACTTTTCTCCTTTGGTACAGTCTGTGCTGGCTGATCTGCAACTACAACAGAAAGCTTGGTTGGCTTATGTGGTCCTTCATTAATTCTGTCAAGGTATTCTGGATCTGTAGCTTCCAGAAACATAGTCATCCTCATTTTCCATATGGGATACTCAGAAGGTTTCAGTATGGGAACCCTAATAGTCTCATATTGATTATGGATTTGAGTCTTTGGAGTTTTTTCAGTTTTGGTGGGCTTGTTGGAGTTTTCTCTTCTCCAGACATGATTATTTTGGATCTTTACTGTATATGTGATAACAGACTGCTCTGAAACCACTTGTTAGGTCACACACACTGTAGAAGGGGGTTGAATACAATGTATACTACAATCAAATCGAATTAAGAACACAAGTATGAAACACAGAATAATCTTATTAATGAAATAGTATTACAATGGAACTGTTCTCTCTCAGTGATGAACAAATATCACGAGAGCTGCTAGGGTCACAATGAATAATATTCTAGATTAAGATAATACTTATAGTGTAAACCCTATATGTGTTTATATAGACACACAGTTATAAGATAATCTTCTTGATAGGGATAAATAAATCCTTATTACATAATTAAATATTACAGTTTGGGCTGCAAGACCCAATAAGAAGGTGTATAACATTCAGACCAAAAAGGTCAACACATTGATCAGCCCTGATGGACCAGATCAGGCCAGATGGAACAAAGAAGGCCCAAAAACCCTGTATATTAATTAATTTCGTAATTAATTAATAAGAGAAAAATCAGCTATTGAGAAGAGTCCCGATAAGGATATAAATCCTTGCAGATTAGCCTCAAGGGGACCTAAAAGGATAAGGAATCAGTTTTCTACTATCTAGAACTCCAAAGTCCATTCTAATTATGAGACTTGCCCACCAAGTCTCTTATACCAAGTCCAATTCAAGGACTCCCACTAAGGGGCCTCACCCCACAAATCAGAACTACATTTTTTGACTGGATTTTTGGCAATCAGCAAGGTACGTAGGCATCTTGTTAAGGCAGATTGAGTCATGAAACACAAGAGCAGTCAAATCGAGCCTTGAAGTTCACGTTCCTTAGTACTAAATACAACAATTATATATATTAGTTTTTAATCCATAATATTTGGCGCCGTCTGTGGGAAAGTACAACAACAACCATGGTGAGAACACAGAGAACAATTAGAGCTCTGGAGGAAGGAACACCATCGGGGACAACCCAGGTGATTTCGTCAACCGTGGAGATACCTCCCCACTCAACTTATGCATATACTCAAGTGGAAGCCCAGATAGGGGCAACTCAGCCACAAGGGACGACTCCCCCGACTATTCAAGGTACGAATCCTCAAGTTGAACAAGTACATGTACCTGTGAATTCTCGACCCGTCGGGTATGAATATTCAACTGTTGTTACTACTATCCCCCTTATGGGATGCCCCTTTACCCCGAGGTTGGAGGAAGTGGACATGCTGGGCGAAGTGAAGCACAAGGGCAATTGCCCCCTACATACGAGGTTTGGCTCCTATCCCCGAGGATCGGGAATTTTCTGGTCCTTATACTGAGAGAGATTCTGAATCTTCAGATGATGAAGTGGCCCCAAGAAGGAGGCGTGCAAGCAAAGAGCCGATGGCTGTTGGAGGGCAACGCCCCCAAAGCACCCAAGGGGCGAATCCCCAAGAAGTGCAGGAAAGAATCAGAGCTCATGAGGCTGAGATTCAAAGGCTGAGGCGCGATTTGGAGGCGCACCAGACCACCGGACCCCAGATACCCCCTAGGAGGAGAAATCCTCCTCCTGTCATAGACCTGGATGGTCCGGTACGAAGAAGGGCTGTTGTCCCAAGAACTGATCCAAGCAATCTTCTTCCCCTTGGAGATCCTGATGATTCTACTCCGCCCTTCACTGAAGAGATAATGAATGCCCATATCTCAAGAAAGTTCAAGATGCCAACTATCAAAGCCTATGATGGCACGGGACATCCCGTTAATCATGTTAGGACATTCTCTAATGCACTGCTGCTGCAACCCGTGAATGACGCTATTAAGTGTCGGGCCTTCCCTCAAACCCTGTCGGGTATGGCTCAAAGGTGGTACAGTCACTTTCCGCCAAACTCCATTGGGTCGTTCAGAGAGTTAAGTCAGACTTTTATTAAGCAGTTCATCAGTGGGAGAGTCCATAAGAAAAGTTCAGCATCTCTTATGAGTATTGTGCAGGGAGCAAAGGAATCCTTGAGAGATTACCTGAATCGTTTCACAAAGGAGGCTTTAAAAGTCCCAGATCTTGATGATAAGTTAGCCATGATAGCACTGCAACAAGGAACTAGGGATGATTTTTTTAAGATTTCCTTGGCCAAACATCCCCCTGAAAGCATGTTGCAGCTCCAGGAGAGGGCAGGGAAGTATATCAAAGTTGAAGAAAGCATGAGGAAGACTGTAGTAAGTAATGAGCCCACTGGAGGCAAGAAGCAAAAAACTGATCTAGAGTATATCGCTAAGGACAAGTATCCTAGAACCGAGCAAAACCCTGATTCAACCCCCAAGAAGGGAGGTCCTGGGCAAAAGTTCACCGAATACGCTAAGATGAATGCTCCTAGAAGCCAGATCTTGATGGAAATCGAGAAAGATCGAGATATTCGTTGGCCTAAGCCCCTGAAGGCCGATCCTGCCAAGCTAGACAAAAGCAAGTATTGCAGATTTCACAAAGATGTTGGTCACGACACCGATGAGTGTAGGCAGCTGAAAGATAAAATTGAGTTCCACATTCGAAAAGGAAGATTGAACAAATACACTGGAGAAGGAGGGGACAGGAATAATAATGGAAGGAAGAACTTTGAAGATCATAGGAGGGACCAAGACGATCAGGGACGAAACCCCCAGCCTAGAGGACCAGTTATAAACACAATTTATGGAGGACCGCGACCTCGAGGGCCTGTGATAAACACAATCTTTGGAGGTCCAACTGCTGCTGGATTGTCTAAAAATTCCAGAAAGGCATATACTAGGGAGGTTATGCATATTGTTGGAGAAGCCCCGAAGAGGGCCAGGACAGAAGTAACATTGGATTTTGATGATTCTGACCTAGAGGGTGTGAAGTTTCCTCATGACGACCCGCTGGTCATAAAACCGGTAATAGGAAATAGCCCGGTCAAGAGGGTCCTTGTGGATAATGGTGCTTCTGTGGATATCTTGCTCCACAATGCCTTTCTAATGATGGGGTATAACGACTCCCAGTTGACACCAACCGACATGCCGATATATGGATTTGCTGTAGTAGAATGTCCTGTGGAAGGGATTGTAACACCCCCAAATCCGGGGTCGGGGATCCGGGTTGTCACGAGTTCCATTTCCCTTAATAACACCCAATCTTAATAAATAATCAACTACTATGTACTGTGACCCCACAATAAACACACACACCACAAGTTATAGTCTCAGAGATGAATATCCAAAAAATAATCACAAGTCATTTTATTCCACAATTATCTGCCAATACATCTTAAAAGGGTTTCTCAATAAATTTACATATTCCTTGCCATTATTACAATTCATATTATACATAAGTCTGGTTCATCAATAGTTGAAAACCTAGCCTATTGGTAACTCCTACCTCAGCTACGACGGCATCAATGCTTCCAAAAGACTGCGGAACATTTTCTAACCGCTTGCGAATCGGGAGCTTGGTCATGTTCATCTTTTTTATCTGTTGTTGTGTGATGAAAGAAGAAAACAAGGGTGAGCAACAAGCCCACCAAAATAATATGTATAATAATTAACAATATATGAGCATTCTCATAGTACTCATGAAAGTCTTGGTCAAGAAGAAATGAACCAAGCTGATATCTTAACGCGACCAAGTCGCAAAATATTCAGTATATACATATATACTTTTCAAAATCTTTGAAATCCTCTGACATGTATAATATACACAGAGTTCCAGTTTATAACTGTATAAAAAATATCGTTGCAAGGTGATCTCATATATCTAACCTTGTCTCAACATTTTTCTTTCCGAAAATCTTTGACATGCACAAGATAATCATTTACTAGATATAAGTTTAAAAGATGAAGTTACAAGATACTCCAATATACTTATATCCGAATACTACTTGAACTACCACCGTTCAAGTTATAATCAGTTTCAAAAGTTCATCACCCAGATGAGACTACAAGATAAGACTTGAATAGATTCAATCCTTGAAATATCAGTGTAAATAATGAAGTTATGAGATGCTTCATTAAGTCCCGATATATAAATATATTCATATATATCTCCCATATATTTCCTGAAAACATCTGTCATGTAAAGTATGAACAGAGTTGCAATATTCAATAAATTTGGAAAGGAAAGAATTTTGGCATAAACCCGATATTTTGCTGATCAGGCAAAGATACCAACAAGTAACATTTTCTACTAGTAGATGGATGAATCCCCCACCGGTCATCACCATGGCCACATAAGGACTTTGTGTTGGACCGCCACCTGGCCTCTTACGCGTTGATGGACTGCCACCCAGCCACTTACACTTTGATAGACTGTACCCCGGCCTGTCGCTTATGCCGACTCAATTAGATGGGCTTACTTCCCGAACGTTGGGTAAGTAATCAATTCATTTGTTTTCTCAAAACAGCAACCACGTTGCGAATGTAAAATGCACCACAGAGCTGGATCCCCCAGGTTTTGAGCGAGTATTTAAATCCCCTTTGAAAGGAAGATCTTAAATATAAAAAAAAATGAGTTTTGGGGTCCACTCTAACTTTAAAAATCATTTTGAAGACTCGAAAACATTTTTAAGAATGTTTGGAGTAATGCTGATTTATTAAAATAAATCAGTCCCGATATATTAGAAAATATCTGAATATTATTATTTAAATAATATTCTCATAAAGATAATCCTTATAAAAATAATCGAAGTAGAAGTTTTAAAACTTATACTTGAAATGGATATTAAATAACCAAAGATATACTTATATGAAAGTACTATCTTTATTTGAATAATCGAAAATAAGTTTGATTATTGAAACATTATTCATTAATAAAATAAAGAATATTATTAAATAATAAGCGGAGTCATAATATCTCGAATGAATATTATAATTAATATTCATTAAATAAAATAAACAGAGTCATACATCCTCAAATGAATATTCAAATAATATTCATTAAATAATATAACTGAGTCATAAGCCCTCGAATGAATATTATAAATAATATTCATTAAATAAAATAAAGTTAAAGTTATCGAATAAACCTTATTCGATTAATAGTTTTGAAAACTATAACCATATATATATATATAAATATATATATTATACTCGGGAACATCGACTCCCGGTTTATAAATATGTTCACCTTTGGGTCCCCTATACTAAGGGTAAACTCAAATACCGCTTATCTCTAGCATAGGTATTATGCAACTATAAGCATTTGAACCAACAGATATATAAATCAAGAATATGAAACAGGCATGCATATATACCATATCACATGCTACAATATATCGCAAGAATTTGCTAATAACAAATATGCATTTATCGCAAGATCATGCATATACACATATACATCACAACAACAGTTATACGGGTAGAAAACTTGCCTGAGTGCTCCCGGATAGGCTTAAGCTTAGAGTGGGTCCGATAACCTATGAACAACAACATAAGTCGGAATTAAACCCCGGTCGCTTAAGAAACTAGACTTTAACCATTTAGAGTCCTAACGTTCGCTTTCGCGCTTAACGATTTACTTAAGTCGCTCGAGTACCCTCGGCTCCACCATTTTTAATAATTTAACCATTATGAGTTTTAAGACGATTCTTTCGCGAGTGTCTTACCAAATGCCTAACACACTCTACATAAATGTTTCATACTCCAATTAGCTCTTTTTGGTCTTTAACATATGTTTCAAAGTAAGGCGAGGGGTAAGGGTTCGTTCGCGAAATATCATTACTTAAAACGACCGTTTCTCCTAAACCGTACATCGGAATCAAACGAACCACATATCAAAACGAAGCTCGTAACATGAACTATCTAAACTTGGCAATGGTCAAAACCTAGCTGGGATTTCTCGGGTCCTAATGTTATGAACAAAAGCAGTCTAAAGTAAATCGGACATTACGACGGCTATGTTTACGCGATTTCCCAATTTAAAACACTCCAATTCAACCCACAATCAATCCACAATCACAACCCAATCAAAACTCCATCCATACCATACTACAACAGCCCCAACAAATCAATATTACCAATTCATACTTATTTCTCAATTATGAACTAAGAGTTTACTTAAGTTCATTAACTAATAATCAAGACTTCCAACTCCAAAAATATCACAAAACCAACCAATCTCTAAACACACAATAATCATGCCTCTCATCAACTAAACTACTCATAACAAGCTTTAAACATGATTACACACCCATTACACTAACCCATCATCTAAACATTAGGAAATCTAAATAACAAAACTTAAGACTAAGATCATGAAGAGTTATACCTTCCTTGAAGCTTTTAATCCATGAAAGATCCTTGGAATGCCCATGGAAGCCTTAATCTAACCTCCTACAAGCTTGATCTTTCGAAGAAATCAAGAACACAAAAATTAATTTCAAGAAGTACTATTCACCATCTTCTTCCTTGATTTATAAAAAAAGATTGGATTGGAATTAGAAGCTTAAACTTATAGGAAGTATGTAACTATCCATGGGGAAGCTTAGATAAATACCTTGCCAAATAGTAAGTGGTGGAGCTTGGATCTTCATTTTTGATAAAAGAAGCCGAGAGTTTGAAGTATAGAATGAAAGATGAAATGCTTTTTCTTGCCTTGGTGAATTTGTGTGGTGTTTTGATAGTTTGGTTAACAATTAACCTTGGTTTGACTATGGTTTAAAATGCTTGGCTAGGATTCATTCTTGAAAAATATCTCTTTAACCTTGCTTAACTCATCATCCCTATGTCACTTTCATGCCACATGTCTTTATCTTGTGGTTTGATGACATCATCATCCACTAACCTCTTTGATTATCCCCTAATTACTTGGCTAATGACCGTTTATCTGTTATACGGTTCGCTTAACTTTCGTTCTTGTTTATCGTTTGAGGGATCATACCCGGGATCTTATTACTTAGGTTCCCTTAACCTTTCTCAATACATTATATTCCTTTTTATGATCCTCTAATAAAATCCTTTAATTTAAATCCTTCTTATCCTGTTACCTTATACTCAATTCTTTCCGTATCTAGTGGATTTCCGGGAAAAATCAAAGTATTCGGATTTGGATTCTGACGATCTTTACATACACTTATATATCATATAGAGTACCAATAAAATCTCAGAATATCCATAAAAGAACCCCTACATAGTGTGGCATGAAAAGTTTTCTCATTCAGCATAATCTACATAATCACTATTCATAAGGGTTTCAAAAATTTCCAAAAATTGGGGTTATTACAGTCTCCCCTCCTTAAAAGGATTCCGTCCCGGAATCAGATAGAAAATGAATAGGGATACTCTCTTAGCATTGCACTTTCTAACTTTCGAGTAAATTTTCCCATATTGTGGTTCTACCATCAAACTCTGACTAGTTTGATAGCCTTTCTCCTAAGCACTTGTTCCTTTTCACTCTATAACCCTTCTTGGTCGCTCCATATTGGTTACGTCTGGTTGCATGTCTATGCGCTCATATGCCCCTATTTATCTGGAATCCGAATTACACTTCCTTAACATTGATACGTGAAACACGTTATGACTTGCTACATGTTCTGGGGTAAGGCTAGCTCATATGCTAACTTCCCAATACTTCTTAATATATCCAAGGGTCCAACAAATTGTAGACTTAGCTTTCCTTTCTTTCCGAACCTCATCAATCATTTCCAAGGGATACCTATAACATTACTAGGTCCCCTATTTCATACTCTTTGTCCTTTTGAGTCAAATCAGCATACCTCTTATGTCCATCTTGGGTTACTACCTGTCGTCCTCTGATTAGATCTATTATATCCCTGGTCCTTTGGACTACTACGGGTCTGAGCATCTTGCGCTCTACAACTTCATCCTAACATAAGGGAGATCGACATTGTCTTCCCTCAAGGATCTCATAAGGCGACAACTCGATAATGACATATGATCTATTGTCGTAAGAAAACTCAATCCGTGTTAAGTGATCATTCCAATTTCTTTCAAGTCTATTGCACAGACTCTCATTATAGCTTTTAGCATTAGAGCTTTTGCTTCTCAATACTCATTCTTTTCCAGTTTATAATCGCTACTACCTTCCGTTCCTAATATTATACTGGTTATACTTTTGCTCATTAGCGTTCTATAACCTTTTAATAACCTCGTCAACCTTAGTATCACGAATGTGTTTCCATTCCGAATACCACCACAACTTTACTACTCCTTTTTCAGCTGCTTCTATCTTCGAAAGCTTAATCCTTCATATAGAAGTAAAAGAATTTATTGAGAGATCACTATGATCATGAACACTTGTTATATCGCATAGTTAGTACAGAAGGTGGCCAGCCTTTAGTACTTGACAAGCAATTAAATAATAGATGGTATCCTACTAGGCTTCTATCACACAGATAGATAGTCATTCGGCAATACCTCCCCTTCTGGAAGGGTTGTTCTTCTCAGCTTATATGAAATGAAAAGGAGAGAAAAGAACGAACTGAAGAGAATTGTATATATATAAAATATACTGCCACAAAATATCTGGCTTGGAATCTACCTCTGAACTATAGAGGTCTGTCATAGGAGAACAAATCATATACGTATATATATCAACATCAAGTATTATCGCATCGCATTTCACATGCTTAAATATTTTTGCTATTCCGTCCATCATTCTATGGACCCATGCTCTTCCTCGAGCTTATACACAATCACATTTGAAACTCCCTCGACATTGAAAATCAAATCTGGGATCTCATTCTAGACATCATCATTACTAGAATTCTATGCTTGCATCGCAACCTTCCTCGTATAGTCATACGACCCTCTATTGATAAGGAGGAATAAATATTCAATAGGTAAATAATCTACTTAATTAGTCTATTCAATGATAACTTATACATCACCACGACCCGATTAGTGGTACTTAATCTCAACATCCATTCCAATACAACTCTCATGGTTGTAATCAGCTCATTACTCGCAGAATCATTGCTGCATTACTATGGTCCACTACTGACCTACTGTCGTCATTCACATTCCATGAAATCTTAATATCTAACCATACGGAGTCCATACCTGTCGTATCAAATTCTTCTAAGGAGTTAACATAATCACCATTCATGATTCATGAAGAACACTCCAGATCCTGATGTACATTCATGACATGAAGCAGATAAAATTGCAGAAGAGTTTCTATCAAAGCAACGATAGCAGGTTAATATCATTCTTAATCATATGCCTTCAATAGTATACTTAACTCAAAGGTTCGTTTAGTCCTTTTTGAAACATGGTCCTGGATTATTCTCAAGATAGTATCTTCTGAGATAGATAGCCCGCTCATGGCGATTACACGAATTAAACCTTTACCAACTACTATTACGGTTGGGTATTGCACAGTCATCAGAAGGAATGTCAATCTTCCAAACCATAATACAACCTTCTTAG
Source organism: Apium graveolens (assembly GCF_009905375.1). Lineage (NCBI taxonomy): Eukaryota > Viridiplantae > Streptophyta > Magnoliopsida > Apiales > Apiaceae > Apium > Apium graveolens. The sequence goes on from NC_133653.1 coordinate 53,956,604, forward strand.
CTTTAACCATCATCACTGTATTCCTTTGGCACAAGCGCCTATAATTATCCTCTTACCTTTAAAGTGTCGGCCACCTCTTTGGCCTTTCCTGATAGTAAAATTTCCTTACAGTCAATGTCATTTTAACCACCTCCAAATAAATTTTCTACCTCATTTCAATCACAGCTTATGTGAAGATGTTTTCCTTAAAATCTGATGAGTAAAAAAAAATATCACCATTTTTTTCCATAAGTTATTGCCTCAGTCTTTAGAGGTTAATCACTGTCACGACTGACTCTCAATCATACTTAGAACATCTTTTATCTTAAGTCATAATTGCCCTGAACAATTTCGACCATTACTGGTTCGATCCATACTTTCTCGTGGTTTAACACGTGCCCCACTTGGCATCATTATAATTATGTCATATTTCCTTTATCAACATTTCTATTCTTGAGAATTTTGAATATTACCTTTCTTTCTTGTAAAACCTCTAAGGTTATCCTTGAATCATTCCTCCTGTATTCCCTAGATACAGGGCATATCAAAATACCATTTATTTATACCAGAATCATTGTCTATATACTTCTGAAAAAATTTCTCCACTGATTCTTAAAGGTTATTATTACCTTAATCCTTTCCAGTTCATACTGTCAAAACTCATACTATCCCTATTAAGGGTGAAATGCCAACCTTTAGGCATTCCCCCAGGATTCGTTTTAAGTTACCGATGTTCTATCCTTAATTCCACCTTTAAAAAAAAGTACATGCATCCTTCCATGGATAAATCAAGTCATATATCCCTGATGAGGGTGTCTTATTCAATCATTCCTACCTCGATAGTATATGCCTAATTTTCACAATAACACCTGTATTCAAAATGAGGTCAATCGATATGGCCTCCCAAAAGATAACAACGGTTATCCGCTTTTCTTGCCTAGTTTGGTAACGATAACAAGGATGTTCTGGAAGAATATTGGTCGTGTTCAACGCGAACTTCTTCTTAATAATTCCTCATTTACTTTTGTTGTTTATCTCAACAGTCATCTCAATGTTGGGATATCTTTCATACATGGCGTCTCCCTTTCTGGGTATCAAGCCACCGGTCTTACACTTCACATTCTTGAAGGTCACTTCCTTCATCCAATTTTCCTACTTTCTTACTTTCTTGTCTCCTTAGTCTATCCGCGTCTTATTATTTATCCTTCGAACTATCTCAAGGTTTCCTCGAATCCTCCCAACTCACAGGGGATAAAATATATGTATCTCTTATGCCCTCAACCATCAATTTTTAACTCATGGTGAATCACCCTCATCCTGACGAATGCATACTTTTCTATTTCTATTGCTACGAGTCTTTAGGGTTTCCTCATACCCAACTCCCTTATCATTCCTCAAACTCTATTGCCTTTATATTCCTTTCCCCTTCAGTTTCTTTTTATTTTTCCTTTCTCTTATCATTATTTCATGAACCCACTAATCATTGACTTCAAGCATCACATCGTTCTGGGATTCTTGTCATCAGAACGAATCTTGACAACTTTTACAACTTAGGTTCATAATTCATCATACTCGTCTGTCTTTGTTCTGGCTCCAAAGCTTTTACACTATCTCCATAACCTTGGGAAGTACTTTCCTGAAAACAATTGACTGAACTTAAATCAGTTTATTATAATCTCTTGCTCCGTGCCTTCCTTGGCCTTTCACCCGCGGGTGGCCTCTCTCTTAGGAGGGTAAGTGACAAAAACAGTCTTTTGTGATTCGTCAATCATTTAGAATTTCAAATGATTCCTATATTTCCTTTAGTCAGGCTCTTGCCTTGACTGGGTCAGCTTGTTCCTTGGAACTCTAAGGGCTTAGCGACTTAAAGGTCCTGAAAGAATTTCTCACTGCATTGTTTCCTCAGGGTGGTGGTTGGGGATAATAGTCTAAGTCCTTTTTAGACAGGTCCATGAATTGCCGTATAGGAGTACCGTCTCGGGTCTCCTTTCCTTACTCGACTTTCTGTTTCCTTAGTATGAAATGTTTCATCCTTCTCCCATACTTGGGGTTATCTGATACGTTAAAATCCTCATTTTCCACTTCATTATGTTATGGGTTCCTTCTATCTTGATGGCGTCCTCCCTGACTATCACATTCAGGGTTTGCCCTTAATCTTATTCCTTGAACTATGACTTTCATCTAAGATCTCATCTTTAAGCTCTTGAACATTTGGAACCCAAATTCTATAGGAATACCTCATTATTCCCTTATCATCTTTCTCAGTATTAATCTCATATCTATTTGTTGGCTCTCTGCCTTCATTCATCACTTTTTCTGGCACAATATGTTCTTTTCCAATAATTCGGTCTGTATTGCAATCTCAAACAGCTTTTCGGTACCGGCTCCGGTTACCTTCACTTCTATTTCCATTTTCTCAAAATCTCTTATAAACTCTCCAAAAGACATTATCATCTTGAGTCTCTCCTTTTTACTAAGGGCATCAGCCACCATATTGGCTTTCCCCGAATGATAAAGAATCTCCCAGTCATAATTCTTGATTAGCTCTAACCGCCTCCTCTGGCGTATGTTGAGCTCTTTCTACGTAAAAATGTACTAGAGCTCCTATGGTTTGTGAATCTCGCACTTCTCTCTATACAAGTAGTGCCTCAAATCTTTAGGGTAAAACTATTGCCATGAGCCCAAGCTCATGGGTGGGGATATCGAATTTTAAATTCCCTTAATTGTCTTGACGCGTACGCAATTACCTTGTTGTGCTGTATAAGAAGCACCCTAATTCCTTATGCGAAGCGTCACTACACATCACAAAATCTCCTTTTCCATCCGGCAACGCCAACATAGGTGTCGTCACCAACCTTTGCTTCAGTTCTTGAAAGCTGTTCTCGCATTTCTCTGTCCATTCGATCTTCTCAGTCTTACGAGTAAGCCGCGTTAAAGGGGGCTACTATCTTTACAAACTTGAACGAACCTCCGGTAGTGACCGGCCAATCCTACCTCTGGTAGTCGACCTAACCATGGTCATTAATTCATCAGTGGTCCTTTATTCATTCTTTTCAGGATCCTCCACGGGATCCTCCTCAGCAACAATCCCTTCTAGGATAACATCCTCAACCGTTACATCCTCAATATCAACATCATCCGGTCCTGCGTTAGGACGCTCTATCGGATCCACAATCCGATCTCCAATTAGTAATAAAACATCATCGCGTTGTTACTCCTCAACCTCAGGGTTCGGAGTCCCGCTACCATATACGATAACGAACTACGCTTCTATCACGATATTTATAAGGGTTCCCATAAGGGTTTTAACTGTCAGTACTACGTTAGGTAGCCCGACTATGAACTTGGCAAGAGTTCTTATTATCTTAGTTATTATCTTAACGTCACATCATCTCTGAGGTTTATAACGCTTGGCTCTGATACCACTTCTGTAACACCCCCAAATCCGGGGTCGGGGATCCGGGTTGTCACGAGTTCCATTTCCCTTAATAACACCCAATCTTAATAAATAATCAACTACTCTGTACTGTGACCCCACAATAAACACACACACCACAAGTTATAGTCTCAGAGATGAATATCCAAAAAATAATCACAAGTCATTTTATTCCACAATTATCTGCCAATACACCTTAAAAGGGTTTCTGAATAAATTCACATATTCCTTGCCATTATTACAATTTATATTATACATAAGTCCGGTTCATCAATAGTTGAAAACCTAGCCTATTGGTAGCTCCTACCTCAGCTACGGCGGCATCAATGCTTCCAGAAGACTGCGGAACATTTTCTAACCGCTTGCGAATCGGGAGCTTGGTCATGTTCATCTTTTCTATCTGTTGTTGTGTGATGAAAGAATAAAGCAAGGGTGAGCAGCAAGCCCACCAAAATAATATGTATAATAATTAACAATATATGAGCATTCTCATAGTACTCATGAAAGTCTTGGTCAAGAAGAAATGAACCAAGCTGATATCTTAACGCGACCAAGTCGCAAAATATTCAGTATATACATATATACTTTTCAAAATCTTTGAAATCCTCTGACATGTATAATATATACAGAGTTCCAGTTTATAACTGTATAAAAAAATATCGTAGCAAGGTGATCTCATATATCTAACCTTGTCTCAACATTTTTCTTTCCGAAAATCTTTGACATGCACAAGATAATCATTTACTAGATATAAGTTTAAAAGATGAAGTTACAAGATACTCCAATATACTTATATCTGAATACTACTTGAACTACCATCGTTCAAGTTATAATCAGTTTCAAAAGTTCATCACCAGATGAGACTACAAGATAAGACTTGAATAGATTCAATCCTTGAAATATCATTGTAAATAATGAAGTTACGAGATGCTTCATTAAGTCCCGATATATAAATATATTCATATATATTTCCTGAAAACCTCTGTCATGTAAAGTATGAACAGAGTTGCAATATTCAATAAATTTGGAAAGGAAAGAATTTTGGCATAAACCCGATATCTTGCTGATCAGGCAAATATACCAATAAGTAACCTTTTCTACTAGTAGATGGATGAATCCCCCACCGGTCATCACCATGGCCACATAAGGACCTTGTGTTGGACCGCCACCCGGCCTCTTACGCGTTGATGGACTGCCACCCAGCCACTTACACTTTGATAGACCGTACCCCGGCCTGTCGCTTATGCCGACTCAATTAGATGGGCTTACTTCCCGAACGTTGGGTAAGTAATCAATTCATTTGTTTTCTCAAAACAGCAACCACGTTGCGAATGTAAAATGCACCACAGAGCTGGATCCCCAAGGTTTTGAGCGAGTATTTAAATCCCCTTTGAAAGGAAGATCTTAAATATAAAAAAATGAGTTTTGGGGTCCACTCTAACTTTAAAAACATTTTGAAGACTCGAAAACATTTTTAAGAATGTTTGGAGTACTGCTGATTTATTAAAATAAATCAGTCCCGATATATTAGAAAATATCTGAATATTATTATTTAAATAATATTCTCATAAAGATAATCCTTATAAAAATAATCGAAGTAGAAGTTTTAAAACTTATACTTGAAATGGATATTAAATAACCAAAGATATACTTATATGAAAGTACTATCTTTATTTGAATAATCGAAAATAAAGTTAAAGTTATCGAATAAAATAAAATAAAATAAAGTTAAAGTTATCGAATAAACCTTATTCGATTAATAGTTTTGAAAACTATAACCATATATATATAAAAATATATATATTATACTCGGGAACATCGACTCCCGGTTTATAAATATGTTCACCTTTGGGTCCCCTATACTAAGGGTAAACTCAAATACCGCTTATCTCTAGCATAGGTATTATGCAACTATAAGCATTTGAACCAACAGATATATAAATCAAGAATATGAAACAGGCATGCATATATACCATATCATATGCTACAATATATCGCAAGAATTTGCTAATAACAAATATGCATTTATCGCAAGATCATGCATATACACATATACATCACAACAACAGTTATACGGGTAGAAAACTTGCCTGAGTGCTCCCGGATAGGCTTAAGCTTAGAGTGGGTCCGATAACCTATGAACAACAACATAAGTCGGAGTTAAACCCCGGTCGCTTAAGAAACTAGACTTTAACCATTTAGAGTCCTAACGTTCGCTTTCGCGCTTAACGATTTACTTAAGTCGCTCGAGTACCCTCGGCTCCACCATTTTTAATAATTTAACCATTATGAGTTTTAAGACGATTCTTTCGCGAGTGTCTTACCAACTGCCTAACACACTCTACATAAATGTTTCATACTCCAATTAGCCCTTTTTGGTCTTTAACATATGTTTCAAAGTAAGGCGAGGGGTAAGGGTTCGTTCGCGTAACGTCGTTACTTAAAACGGCCGTTTCTCCTAAACCGTACATCGGAATCAAACGAACCACATATCAAAACGAAGCTCGTAACATGAACTATATAAACATGGCAATGGTCAAAACCTAGCAGGGAGTTCTCGGGTCCTAATGTTATGAACAAAAGCAGTCTAAAGTAAATCGGACATTACGACGGCTATGTTTACGCGATTTCCCAATTTAAAACACTCCAATTCAACCCACAATCAATCCACAATCACAACCCAATCAAAACTCCATCCATTCCATACTACAACAGCCCCAACAAATCAATATTACCAATTCATACTTATTTCTCAATTATAAACTAAGAGTTTACTTAAGTTCATTAACTAATAACCAAGACTTCCAACTCCAAAAATATCACAAAACCAACCAATCTCTAAACACACAATAATCATGCCTCTCATCAACTAAACTACTCATAACAAGCTTTAAACATGATTACACACCCATTACACTAACCCATCATCTAAACATTAGGAAATCTAAACAACAAAACTTAAGACTAAGATCATGAAGAGTTATACCTTCCTTGAAGCTTTTAATCCATGAAAGATCCTTGGAATGCCCATGGAAGCCTTAATCTAACCTCCTACAAGCTTGATCTTTCGAAGAAATCAAGAACACAAAAATTAATTTCAAGAAGTACTATTCACCATCTTCTTCCTTGATTTATAAAAAAAGATTGGCTTGGAATTAGATGCTTAAACTTATAGGAAATATGTAACTATCCATGGGGAAGCTTAGATAAATACCTTGCCAAATAGTAAGTGGTGGAGCTTGGATCTTCATTTTTGATAAAAGAAGCCGAGAGTTTGAAGTATAGAATGAAAGATGAAATGCTTTTTCTTGCCTTGGTGAATTTGTGTGGTGTTTTGATAGTTTGGTTAACAATTAACCTTGGTTTGACTATGGTTTAAAATGCTTGGCTAGGATTCATTCTTGAAAAATATCTCTTTAACCTTGCTTAACTCATCATCCCTATGTCACTTTCATGCCACATGTCTTTATCTTGTGGTTTGATGACATCATCATCCACTAACCTCTTTGATTATCCCCCAATTACTTGGCTAATGACCGTTTATCTGTTATACGGTTCGCTTAACTTTCGTTCTTGTTTATCGTTTGAGGGATCATACCCGGGATCTTATTACTTAGGTTCCCTTAACCTTTCTCAATACATTATATTCCTTTTTATGATCCTCTAATAAAATCCTTTAATTTAAATCCTTCTTATCCTGTTACCTTATACTCAATTCTTTCCGTATCTAGTGGATTTCCGGGAAAAATCAAAGTGTTCGGATTTGGATTCTGACGATCTTTACATACACTTATATATCATATAGAGTACCAATAAAATCTTAGAATATCCATAAAAGAACCCCTACATAGTGTGGCATGAAAAGTTTTCTCATTCAGCATAATCTGCATAATCACTATTCATAAGGGTTTCTAAAATTTCCAAAATTTGGGGTTATTACAGGGATAATCAAGTTGCCAACCACCATAGGTACGGAACCAAGGCAAGCAATGCAGATATTGGACTTTGTGGTGGTAAAAGCTAGTTCAACCTATAATGCTATCATGGGAAGAACATGGATACATGCCTTCAAGGCAGTCCCTTCTTCCTACCATTCAGTCATGAAGTTTCCCACCCGGAATGGGATTGGAGAGGAGAGAGGAGATCAAAAAATGGCTAGAAGCTGTTACGTGGCCTCTTTGAGGGCAGATGGAGTCGGGGGGGCAGGTTCTTCCTATTGAAGATATGGATGTCCGAGAAAATGATGAGAAGAGAGGAAAGCCGGCAGAAGACTTGGTTTCAATTCATTTAGACCCCGAGAATCCTGAGAGGATGACTTTCATTTGAGCCACATTAGGGGAGCCCCTTAGAGGGAAGTTGGTAAAATTTTTACAAGAAAATAGTGATGTGTTCGCATGGTTAGCAGCTGATATGCCAGGCATAGACCCGGAGCTGATTACTCATAAGTTAAATGTGGATCCAAGCAGGAAGACAGTGTAACAAAAGAAAAGAAACTTTGCCCCGGAAAGACAAAAGGCTATAAAACAGGAAGTAGAAAAGCTCTTAGAGGCTGGTTTCATTGAGGAGATTCAATTTCCGGAATGGTTAGCAAACCCTGTAATGTTGAAGAAGGCTAATGGAAAGTGGAGGATGTGTATAGACTTCACTGATCTGAATGATGCATGCCTTAAAGACTATTTTCCGTTGCCAAGGATTGATACTTTGATTGATGCCACTGCTGGGCATGAGATGCTGAGTTTCATGGATGGATTTAGTGGATACAATCAGATTGAGATGCACAAGGATGACATTCCAAAGGTATCATTCATCACTGACTTTGGTGTTTATTGTTATCTTGTTATGGTATTTGGTCTTAAGAATGCAGGAGCCACCTATCAAAGGTTGGTAAATAAAATTTTTAAAGACCTTATTGGTAAGACTATGGAAGTCTATGTTGATGACATGTTAGTCAAGAGTCTAGCAAAGACTGATCATATAACCCATTTGAGGGAAGCTTTTGAGGTCCTGAGGTACCACAAGATGATGTTAAATCCTACAAAATGTGCTTTCAGAGTAGGATCTGGAAAAATTTTGGGATTGATGGTCTCCAAGAGAGGGATAGAGGCTAACCCCGATAAAATAAAGGCAATTGTGGACATGGAACCACCAAAAACCGTCAAGGATGTTCAGAAACTCACAGGAAGGGTTGTTGCGCTAGGACGATTCATCTCCAAGTCAGGGGACAAGTGCTTGTCATTCTTCAAGTTACTAAAAAACATCAAGGACTTTGTATGGAATGAGGAAAACCAGAAGGCGTTCGAAGAGTTAAAGAAGTATATGGCCCAGGCCCCGTTATTGGCCAAGCCAGCTTTGAATGAAGTTTTATTCTTGTACTTAGCCATTTCAGAAAGTGCTTTGAGCGCTGTGTTGGTTAAGGAAGAATTGAAAATCCAGAAACCCGTATACTATGTAAGCAAAATTCTACATGGCGCTGAGTTGAATTATTCAACTATTGAGAAATTTACTTTAGCCTTGGTAATAGCTTCAAGAAAGCTGCGTCCCTACTTTCAGGCTCATCAAATTGAGGTGCTAACAAATCAGCCACTGAGAAATATCATTCACAGTCCCAAGGCAAGTGGGAGATTGATTAAGTGGGCAATAGAGCTGGGAGAGTTCGATCTCAAGTATAAGCCATGAACGGCAATAAAAGCCCAGGCGCTAGCTGACTTCGTGGTGGAGTGTACCATCCCCAACCAAGAAGTCGGGGGGCAGGAAGATACCATACCTCAAGACAAGGGAGTCGATAATGGGGACAAAGAGGGGGTTGATAAGGATAAAGAATATTGGGTTCTCTATTTTGATGGAGCATCAAAAACAAACTCCAGTGGAGCAGGATTAGTTTTACAAAGCCCTGATGGGTTCTTAATTGAGTATGCTATGAAGCTAGACTTCCCAACCACAAACAATGAGGCAGAATATGAAGCCCTGATAGCTGGCCTTGGCCTAGCTGGAACACTTAGAGTCAAAAACTTAAAAGTCCGTGGAGACTCGAAGCTGATCATATCCCAGGTAAAGGGAGAATTTGAGGCAAGGGATGATACAATGGCTAAGTATGTTCGCCTAGTAAGGGCTGTGATGACCCAATTTAATGAATGCCATGTTGAGCACATTCCAAGGGAGGAAAATGCTAAGGCAAATGCATTATCAAAGTTTGCTTCATCCGAGATAGAAGAAAGTTCAGGAAGTGTGTACTTCCGTGTTTTGAAGACACGAAGCATAGATGTTAAGCTTGTAGCTCCTATAGGCCTGGGGACGTCATGGATAGATCCCATTAAGGCCCACATTCAAACTGGTTGGTTGTCAAACGATGCAATTGAAGAACGGAAGTTAGCTGTTCGGGTACTAAGGTACTCTTTGATAGATGGGATTCTATACAAAAGATCTTTCGTGGTTCCTTACTTAAGGTGTCTCAGGCCCGATGAGGCACGCTTGGCTCTTGAAGAAGTGCATGAAGGTATTTGTGGGCAGCACTTGGGGGGCAGGGCCTTGGCTCATAAGATAACCCGTTTAGGCTTCTGTTGGCCAGAAATGATGGCTGACGCCAAAGAATATGTAAAGAAGTGTGATCGCTGTCAGAAGCATGCACCTGTTATTAGACGACCCCCCGAGATGCTGACCTCTATAAACTCGCCCATTCACTTTGCTATGTGGGGAATGGATATTCTGGGGCCTTTCCCCATGGCCACGGCACAAAGGAAGTTCCTGATTGTAGCCATTGATTATTTCACCAAGTGGATTGAAGCCAAACCCTTGGCCAAGATCACAACTAAGCAGGTTACACAATTCCTATGGGAAAATATTATGTGCCGATATGGAATTCCCCGTATCCTAGTCACTGACAATGGAACACAATTCAACAACGAGGAATTCAAGAAGTACTGTGAAGAAAATGAAATTGAGTTACGGTTCACCTCTGTGGCTCACCCGCAGGCCAATGGGCAAGCGGAGGTAGCAAATCGGATAATCCTGGATGGACTAAAGAAAAGGATCGAGAAGTCAAGAAATAATTAGGTGGATGAAATACTTCCAATATAATGGGCCTACAGGACTACCTGTAGAGTCACGACTGGAGCAACTCCCTTCATGTTGGCATATGGGGCAGAAGCAGTAGTTCCCGTGGAAATATCACATTCCTCTCCAAGGATTCAGGCTTTCAATGCTGAGGAAAATGACGAAGGACAAAGGTTGGCTCTGGACTTAATCGATGAAGTGCGAGATGAGGCACATGCAAAGATAGTAGAATATCAGAAAAAGGCTTCATTCTACTACAACCTAAGGGTTAAAGAAAGGTTTTTCAAACAAGGTGACCTAGTCTTGAGAAAGATAGAAGCTTCTGGTGTGGGACAGAAAGGAAAGCTTGCCCCGAATTGGGAAGGGCCGTACAAAGTCAAGAGCGTTCAAGGAAGGGAAACCTACAAGCTGGAGACAATGGATGGTTTTGAAGTCACAAGAACTTGGCATGCACAAAACCTGAAGGTTTACTATGTGTAGGGGAATTGAATACGATTCTCACTTGTCTGGATGACAAGTACGTTGAAAAGCACCTTGAAGCTTTGCGTGCGTAGAATTTTATATTCCAGTAGAATTTACATTGTCGAGTTATTGTTGTTAAGGGTCAAACCCATACTATGTAAGGTTTTGAAAAACCAGACTTCATATTAAAGAGTTCGAAATTATTTCAACCTATGGATGTTTAAGTTGTGATAATACCTTGTGTGGTTTTAACAAAAAATCATGCTTTGATCATTGCAAAAAAGGAAGACTTTAAGGATTCTTTTATAAGAGTGCACGTTGCACAATTCAAAGGGCCAATTAGTTCAAATTTAAATACATATTAAGTATTGGAAAGATAAAGGAGAAAGAGGCGAGTAAGAAAAGTAGCATATGAAATAACCCCGAAGGGTAACAAGTTCTAATATAAACAAAGTTCACATATTGTCTAAAAAGAAGATATACATAAAAAAATTAGGCCTTGGAAGGCTGGGATTCCTCGGAACCACTATCTGAAGTCTCCTCGGATGTCTCAGTCGTCCCTTCGGACGTCTCAGTCGTCCCCTCGGAAGTCCCCGTAGAGGTTCCATCAGAACTGCCTTCGGGCGCTTTGGATGCTGCGGGAGATGCTGGTTGCTGAGGCGCTGCTCTTGGAGGCTCTTCCACCCTGACCTTCTTAGCAACGGGCTCAGACTCCTCTTCAGAAGAAGCTTCCTCCTCTCCGAAGCTGGACTCATGCTCTTACCTCTTTTGGCCTTGGCTCCCCGATGGGCCGTCCTTGATCAGGCCAACGAGCTTGTCAGTAATACCCCCAAGTTCTGGAACTCGAACAAGGCAAGGAAAGGAGGACTGCTCAAGGACTTCTGGAAATTCATCTTAAAATGGCCTCCACATCAGCATCCCAGCCTTCTTTATAGCTAATTTGGAAACCAGGTGGAACAAAGAAGGCCCAAAAATCCTGTATATTAATTAATTTTATAATTAATTAATAAGGGAAAAATCAGCTATTGAGAAGAGTCCCGATAAGGATATAAATCCTTGCAGATTAGCCTCAAGGGGACCTAAAAGGATAAGGAATCAGTTTCCTACTATCTAGGACTCCAAAGTCCATTCTAATTATGAGACTTGCCTACCAAGTCTCCTATACCAAGTCCAATTCAAGGACTCCCACATCTATATAAGGGGCCTCACCCCACAAATCGGAACTACGTTTTTTGACTTGATCCTTGGCAATCAGCAAGGTACGTAGGCATCTTGTTAAGGCAGATTGAGTCACGAAACACAAGAGCAGTCAAATCGAGCCTTGAAGCTCACGTTCCTTAGTACTAAATACAGCAATTATATATATTAGTTTTTAATCCATAACACTTCTAATCGATATTGAATATAAGTCTGCATCCTAAAATATATCAATTAGTTATCTTTTCTTCCAAGTATTCTATTCTTCATAGAATTCTTCTCCATGCATATATCTTCTTGTGTTTATCTTAATCTTCTTTCCTTTCAATCATCCGCCTTCCTTATCTGAATGTCTTCCTAAGTCCTGATATTATCTTCTGATAAATATCTTCTGATATCGTAAGTTCTGATAACTTAAGTTCTGATATCTTAAGCTCTGACTTCAGTATAAGTACCGATTTCCAGTTAAGTCCTGATTTATCCTATTAGTTAAGATCTGAAAACTAAACACAAATCATTATTAGACATGACATCACAAATATATCTAACAAGGGTGTCCAACAAAAAACCACCAATTTCAACAATTAGCCAAGATCACTAGCATGCACATCACAATCATCATTATGCATACAATACACACTGAACCGAGCAACACACCGAACCACACATACAATACACACATGCAAGCATCTTTATGCATAAATAGAGTACAAGGAACTCAAATTTTGGTTGAAGATTGAGTTTAATGGAGGATTTTTGAATGAAACGAGAGAGAGAGAGAGAGAGAGAGAGAGAGTTGTACCGAGAGAGACAAAGTCGAGAGAGAGAAAAGAAAAGAGAGATGAAAACCGGGTGGAGAAAAAGAAAAGGGAAAGGGGGAGGGGGTGTATATATATACACTGAAGGGTAGAATGGTAATTCCCCCTTTTAATTATTTTCTACTTTTCTTATTTATGCAAAAACATAACAAAACAAATATATTTTTCTTCACACAAACTGTAATTATTTGAAAATTGATTTTTCTTAAAGTAAAATACAAAATTTGCTTCTCGCTAGATTTTTTAAACAAATTATTGCACAAATAGATTATGTACTGTGGATTATACAAATAAATCCAAATAATAGAAGTAAATTTCATAAAATCATTTTAAAATATCAAAACATCAAGGTAAATCAAATTTCTATTTTTAAAAATCCCCTTGGACTATTTTAAGGACAATAAAACAAATTTCGCACCCCGATCACATTTCTATAATTTTATAAAAATGTTTAAAGATTAATAAAAAAAAAAAATCCTTTTATAAATATATAAAACTACATAAATCGCAAATTTGAACATGTACTCATTAATCAACATGCAAATACATAATATCATCAAATATATTTCACATTCATGTTCTTAAACACTTTCAATCCCTTTTTATTACGGGTTCCGTTCAACTTGACGGCCCAACGACACAGCTTAATTCCTCAACTAACTCATCAAACTGGAACGAGTTACTTTACATTCCCAGTTACTATTATACAAGAATGAAAATTACCACAAAATCATTTAACCTTTTATTTATTCACATAAATTCATAATTACAGTACAACACTATACTTTATTCATTTAATCACGTCGTGAAATTCCCAGTCGATACAATAACTGCCCTAAATGATTAAATGATAAGGGTCGTCTTAGAAAAGTTTAATATGTTTCAGCAATTGGATCTATAATGTATGAAATGATATGTACTTCTCCTGATGTTTCATATGCTTTGAGCATGACGAGCAGATACCAGTCTAATCCAAGTAAGGGTCACTGAATAATTGTCAAGAATATTCTTAAGTACTTAAAAAGGACTAAAGATTTATTTTTGGTGTATGGAAAAGATAGGGAACTAGTTGTAAAGGATTACACTGATACTAGTTTCTGAACCTAATCACTATACCTATGATCAATGAGATGTGATCATCAGTCAACAAACACGCCATTCTTAATGCATTATTATTGTCCCTTAATAATAATACTCGACTAGGGACCTTTAGGAATATTGATGTTATTCTCATAATCTCGTTTCTAATTCACGTACTTAGAGATATGGAATTCATATCACATTCCAAGGATATTTATTAATCTAACATTTATATCGCAGTAAATTAAGACATAATAAATTATAAAGGGACTAATCGATAGAACCTAAATTTTAATAATCCTAATGTGTTAAACTAAAATATTATATTGTTGTCTCTAGGGGTACAAGTACTAACAATCTCCTAATTGTACTAGAGTCAATCACCCATGTATCTAATACGCATGAAACTAGTATGACCATGGTGCTTCTGCTGCGACAAATTCTTAGTCAGTGGGTCTGCAACATTATCATTACTATGCACTTTATATATGTTGTGCAAGACATGCCTGTACCTTAACAATACTAAGACATTTTGTCAACCCTAAGTAAGTTGTATTGTTATCTTAATTTGTATTTTTTACTTGTAACACTTAAAGTCTGTAAAAATGTCGAAGGAGCAGACTGTAGTCTTTTTCTATAAATAGTGTCAAGCCTAAGAATTCTATCTGGAAGAAGATCAAGAAGATCCTGCCTCAGAAGAATTATGAAGAAGCTTGGAGTTAAATAAATTTGTTTTAAGAAAAATATTTTAAGTCAAAATTTCTACAAGTCACAGATTTAGTGTTATAAAGAAGTCATTCGAGAACTCAAAATGACTTATCGAGAAGTCCGGAAAGGCAGTGGAGAACACACAGAGATATCGACAAGCCAAATTGAAGACATGGAGTTTGGAGATATCGACAAGTCATTTCTTCACTAGAGAACTTAGAGTTATCGACAAGTCAACATTCATTAGAGAACTCTGAGTTATCGATAAGTCAAATTTTACTAGAGAACTCAGAGATATCGATAAGCCAAAATTCACTAGAGAACTCTGAGTTATCGATAAGTCAAATTTGACTAGAGAACTCTGAGTTACCGGTAAGTCAATAAACCATTAGAGAAGTCAGAGATATCGATAAGTCAAAGTGAAGATATGAAGACTAGAGATTTCTACAAGCCAAATTCTCTTATAGAGAACTCAGAGACCTCAACAAGTCAAATTTCCTATGGAGTATTAGAGATCTCGATAAGCCAATATACTTATCGAGATGTCAAGTTCTCTATAGACCAAATAGAGATCTCGAGGTAAAATCTCAAAGTACAAAATTGCAGATCAGTTCAATATTCAAGATTAACAATCAACAAACAATTCAAACAACTGGATTGGCAAGTCTACAAAAAGCAGCTTGAAGAATGTGCAAGATCAATGGTGAAGATTAACTGACAAAGGAAGATCAAGATAATCACAGGATGCTAAAGATATGCTAAGCCAGAAATAGAAGATATAATTTTCTATAAATGGAAATGACAAGTGACAGTTTAGTAAAATTAATAGCATGTATTATTGTACACTATGTAAATAAGCAGTTAATTGAGTTATAAAGTTAACACTGGTCCTTTAGTCAGTTGTAACAATTTAGATAGAAAATCTTGTAACTCTCTCAAGAAGAAGCTAAGCTATTTATCAATAAAGAGCCTAGAAATTTTGTAGCAAAACATTCTTAATTTTAATATAAAATTAAGTGAGTTTTGAAGATTTGTGTTCTTTATTTTCTGCAAGCTTAATTTCTGCATGAACACATTTTTACTACAATATTTAATTTATCTTGTTCAACCATAGAAGATTAAAGAAAAGCTCAAAAACAGTAAAACACATTCACCCCCCCCCCTCTGTGTGTTATTAATTTCCTAATAAGTGGTATCAGAGCAAAATCTGAAAGAAAATAAATTCAAGATCTTGGAAGAATGAATACACAGAAAATCAGTAGCATCAAAATTCCTACCTTTGACAAAGCTAACTACACTCTTTGGATAAAGAAAATATTGTTGTTTATCAGGATGGCCAATCCACTCTATATTCAGATACTCAAAAATGGGTCTTTCACTCCTATGTTTAGAGTTGAAGAATCAACAGATGGTGATATGGTCATTCCAGCTCATTATGCTCCAAAAGACCCTTCTGAGTATACTGAGCCTGAAAAGGAGAAGGTTTCCCTGGATAGTGGTCTGCAATTGATATTGATTGAGTCACTTAACAATGTGAAGTACAACAACATTGTCAACTGTGACACTGCCAAGCAAATATGGGAAAAGATTGAGATACTCTGTGAGGGAACTGAGAAAATTAGATCTAATCAAATAAACATACTGATTTCACAGTATGAGGGTTTCATGGCCAAGCCAAAGGAAAGTATGACTGATGTTTTTGAAAGGTTTAACAAACTGATAAATGATTTGCAGCTCCATGATAAATACTATGAAGCTGAAAAAGTGAACCTGAAGTTCTTGTTTACTCTCCCTGATCATTTGGAACAGAAAATCTCAGCAATCAGGGAATGGAGAGATTTGAGCAGAATAATACTGGAAGTTCTATATGGAATTCTCAAAACATATGAACTACAAATGATTCAAAGGAAATCATTGAGATCTGGTCAAGGACATGTCGTAGATGGATCAAGTTCCTTAATTGTCAATGAAAGCCAAACACCTATTGATGAGCCAAGATCTCAAACTCCAGTGGTCTCAATTAGTGAGCAAAGAATAAATGATTCACATGAACAAGTCATTCTGGAATCGGAAGAAGATGAGTTCTATACTCTTGATGAACTGGATGAGCTGGATTAGTCTATGGCTTATTTGGCTAGAAAATTCTCTAACATTAGAGTAAAGAAGCCAAGATTTTTCAAGGGTAAAGGACAGTCTTTCAACAAAGACAGCAGATGGAAAGGAAAAGGGAAGTACACTTCTGATAGTAAGAATGGTTATAAAACTGGATATGTTGACAGATCTAAGATAAGGTGCTACAACTGTGATGAGTTGGGCCATTTTGCTACAGAATACAGGAAATCCAAGAAAACAAAGAAGGATAAAGCTTATCTTGAATTGGAAGCAAAGTATGAAGCTCTTCTGAAGAAACAGCAAAGCAAAGTTTATATTGCAGAGGGTAAAAGTTGGGATGACTCTTAAAATGATGAAGATGAAGAATTTGGAAATTATGCACTCATGGCCTTAGAGCAAGGAGAATCATCCTCATCTAAATCACAGGTACCAACTTTTACCACCATTGATTTAAATGTGAGTCTATATAAGGAAACTGTAGAGAAGATGAGCACAGAAATGTTTCACATTCACACAAGCATGGTTGCTGCTAATGAAGAAGTTAGCAGATTAACAAAGATAAATGAGAAGCTTGAAAGTGAAAAGCAAGAAACTGAATTGTTGTTGGTAGAGCTTGAAGTTGTAAAGTAAGAGAATGCTTATCTCAAGAACAAGCTCAAGTGTGCAAATGAAATTGAAGCAGTGCTAAGGAAGAAGCTGGAAAAGAATGAGGTGAAGTTGAAGTCTTTCAAGAATGCATCTGAGTTCATTGGACAGGATTATAAGAAAAACAAACCATGTGCAAATATTGTTATTGGTCTTGATTATGATGCCTTGAACAACAAGAAGAAAGAGACAGGTGACAAAGGATAAGCAATAATTAATGAAAATGTTCCAGCTATGCTGAAAAAGGTTGCATCACCTATGTTCAAGGCATGTGAAGTCAACTTCAGTGAAGAAGAATTGATTATCAAGCAAAAAATTGCTGATGAGGACAAAAAGAAGAAAACTGCATAATCAACTCAGTCTTCTAATACTGAAGAAAAGCTCATGGACAAGCAAAGTCCCAAGACACCTGTCAAAGAGACCAAAAATGAAGATGCAAGAAAGAAAAAGAAAAATAGAAATGAAAAAATAGGGATAAACAAAAGCAATAATTTTGCTTATTTTGCAGATGCTCCAAGAAAGAAATGTGAAAAATGTGGCTTTGTGAATCACCTAACTCACCTTTGTAAAAAGGCAGTTAGCAAGCCAACTGAAGGAGTCTGTAAATATAATGAAGCAAATGCAAATGATCCCTCCTCTTTCTGTGACAAGTTTGATTACATTCCTTGCAACTTAAAAGTGATGAAAAGTTGTCACAAACTATGAGTAGACCTCAAAGAAACAAGATTTGGGTCTACAACAGAAAGGGAAAATGTTCAACAGTCAATGAACTTTATTTTATCTGAAACTACTCATTCTACTTATGCTAAATCAGTTAACAAGAAGAAAGTACCCAACACTGTTTGGGTTGCTAAACACACTTAAAACTCATTGTGTGCAGGGCAAAGTGAAGAAAGTCATCTGGAGCATAGAGATTGGATGTTCCAGGCATATGACAGGTGATAAAGCCCTGCTATCACAGTTTGAGGAGAAAGTTGGCCCTTTGGTGACCTTTGGAGACAACAGCAAAGAATTCACAATGGGATATGGCAAGATTGTTTCTGAAAATATTGTCATTGATGATGTAGCACTAGTAGTTAGTATTGAAGTAAATCTTTTCAATGTTAGCCAATTTACAGACAAAGGCTTTGAAGTTTTATTAAACAAAGAAGAATGCACTTTTATCAGCAAGAAAACTGGTGAAGTTGCTCTGAAAGGAGCAAGGAAAGGAAGCTTGTTTGTTGCAGACTTGGACTCAATAAATAATGATGGTATTTGTTGCTTCTATACCAAGGCATCAGAAGAACAAAGCAAGCTTTTACGTGTTTGTTGTGTCATAAGTAATTCTCACTGTAATAATGATGTAATGGTCCTTAGACTTGAAATCATTATATTTTTATGCGAGAATTAATATACTTTGATTACATTAAAAGTTACCTTTGACCAAGTATGATAAAAGTGTATTTCGGGTATATTATGAATCATATGAGAAATATAAATTATCTCGAAAGGGTTTAACCCCCTACCTTTAGGAGTGATATTATTGGCCACTTGTGTGAGCTAGACTATGAAATGTGTGGTCACGCTCAAAATGTTGATTTGATCTAATAGTCTACTTATTGATCAAGAAAACCTGGATTAAACTATGATGAGTATAACACATTACATGCCTTTAGTTTAATCTATAATATGTGGTTAAATGGATTATATTACATTGTACATTATTCACGAAAGGTTTAAGCGATCACCGATTCAATTATTATATTTGGGTTGCAATAATGTATTACTAGATACCACTCAATATTTACGATTTAAAATTAGATTTAAAATTCGTTGCCAACGTAATAATAACCTATACGGTCACACACAAAAAATACTTTAAGAATTATTTAATTTAAATTGGTTTAAATTATATTAAAGTAATCCGAATTATTTATAATATTAATTAAGTATAAATTAATTAATTAGACAAATAATGATATTCAAAGTTACTAATATTAATTATGAAATTCAGTTGTAAAATAATCAAGTGTGACTTAATTACTATACAAATAGAAATTTCGAATTAATAATAACTCATATTTAGTTAAGAGTTATAATTCATTTTTCTACTCTATATAATATCTCTTCTGGCTGATTTTCAACATAAGACTTTTATTAGAAAACCCTAGCCACCAAGAGAGAAGTTGGAGAAAGAGTAAGAAGAGATAATTTTATGTTAGTACACACTCGATCCTTGAGTTCAAGCATTCGTGTGGATAACGATAGAGCGTAGATCGCGAGAACGGGATGCGTGGTGATTGAACAAATTTTGGATCTCTATTAGTCAACCAATTTGTAAAGTTTCTTAAGTTAAATAATCTGATCTACGAATTTAATATCTATTTTAAACATGGATCTTGCGGTGGGTTTCGAAAATTCTGGATTTTCACATTTTTAATTACAGTTTCCGTTGTGTTTTATATATCGAAACCTTTTAGATAGTCCGCATTTTTTTTCTTTTCAGGTCTAAGCCGAAAGAGATTCTTGGACGACCGAAGAACGTTCTCCTATCTGCAGAATACTAGACATAACAGGCATTGATGTAGATTTTAATTTGAGAAATATTATACTCGGTATATGTTAGTTCTTGTGTAATGTAAATCTATTTTTTTAGTCTCATTTAGGAAATAATTTCGACTAACTATATTTTAAGAATCAATCTAATTAATACTTTTCAAAAGCAAAAAATATGATAAGTGATAAATGATGTACATAAAGCTTGTGTTGTTTATCATAAAATTGCTTAATTAATACTTTTCAAAAACAAATATATAAGTAAATAATGGGTACTTAATACTCGAAGGGTTGTTGGCCATCATAGTCGTTCCCCTGTCAATCAATTTTGGAAGTGCAAAGTCAAGTTCACTGTTTTCGAATGTACAGTGTCCGCATTCCCATGCAATACAGTTCCACGTTTGCACAAGACAAGGCCCTTTAGGGAAAGTCCATTTATGTGTTTGCATAAACTCCTTCACCAGCCTTTTTTACTTATAACTGCTCACAAGCCCAACAACAACAAAGGGTGTTATAACTCGTAGCATAAGGATGAATTGACCTCCAAAACAAACAAACAAACAAACAAGTATTACTTCATTCATTTCATTGTTTATTTATAATCACTCTCTTTTGCCAAGTATTTCACAAATTTGCTTCCACTCTTTACATCTATTTTCTTTTCTCTCTAGTTTATATTCTTTACTATCTTGCTCTCATATGGATATCCTCTCACATGGATATCATAAAGAGATATATATTAAGCTGCAACCCATAATCACCCTTATTTTTACAAAACCGGCTCAAATAAGTCATTCATTTGAAGATTTATATAAAAAATATCAAGTCGAAATTCTTAAAAGTATTATATGTTGAGTTTCACACATTTTTTATGAATGATATTATATTCAAATGAAAGGTTTCGAGTTCTACTATTTTAAATAATTTTATTAGATTTTTAAAATTTTATTAATTATTTATTTTTAAATTTTTGATTATTTTATTTGATTTAAATAAAAATAAATAGTAAATAATTTTTTAAAAATTTAAAAATATTATCTAAAATACTAGACCTCGAAATCTTTTATTTGGATATAATATCAATCATTAAAAATGTGTGAAACTCAATATATAATACTTTTAAAAATTTTGACTAACGATATAGTGATATTTTTTATACAAATTTTCAACTGAATGGCTTATTTGAGTCATTTACTTGTTATATTTGGACGCAGTCACCTACTTAATAATTAACCCCTTATTTTTATCTACTTTGTTTAGTTACAAACGGGGGGCTGAGATATATAAAACCCTAAGTAACAAAAAAGCCGTGCTTGGTGATAATAAATTAAGAGGATAATAAAAAATAAGATATCGATAGCATTTAATGTCGATCCAGCTAAGTGTAATAAATATCTAATTTTTAAGTGATTTTTAGAATAAAAAATAAAAAATGTGCCCCTAAAATTAAATTTATACCTATATTTTTCCCTTCATGTATATAATAAAGAGTTTAATATTCCTAGTACGCACTCACGTAGTTTAGGCGAGTATGGAATATTTTTTTATGTAAGTGTACGAGGGTGTATTATTGTAATTACAGAATTTATTTAAAAAATTACAACCATGTCATTAAAAATACACTATGTATTTAGATAAGTCCCCCTAAGTACACACTTAGGGGCATTTTTCTCTATAATAAAAAATACGCCCCCTAAAATTTCAATTTTTCCGTCTCCCCATTTGTTAGCATAAAAAGTTTGGCTTCAAATCCGACTCCGGTTACCTAAATATACACATTACCCTCTCTTATAGAAATCGGCCGATTTTTCAAAAATCGCCGATAAATCGGTCAAAAATATTTGTCCGATTTGACCGATTTTCGATAAATCGGCGATTAATCATCCAATTTTTTAAAAATCGTCCGATAAATCGTAAATCGGTACCTCAACCGAATAGTTCCGATATCCGAAATCTATAACACTGACATTACCTAATTCCATTCTTTCTAAATAAAATAACTGTAAAAAGGAATAATTATTACATGTCCAATACAAAATTATTAGCCCATCACAATTTACTAGACTGGATTTTAATAGCAAAAACATGGTTATCACAAAATTAGTGGTTAAACTTTTGGTGGAAAGTGACAATATAGAAGGCAGCCAACCATAAACCAACATTAACCAAATCTTGTCTTACAATTTTCAAAGTTGCATAACGTACCATATCAACCATAATTTAATTTTCAAAGACTTTACATTCACGTAACGTATATATAACATCCCCTTTCCCTATCTCTTCACTCTTTGAATTCCATTACCATATTAAATCAAGTGTTGAATTTTCACTCTTCATGCACCTTTCTCAGCCGCCCAAATTAATCTTCTTTTCCTATCAAGCAATTACTTGTACTCAACAATATTGATAGACATCTTCAAGATTGAGATATTGATATGACTAATCCCGATGTTGCTTTTGTTATTTCCCTTTCTTTTTTGATATTGTCATTCGTTGTTCTTGTGATCATCCTGATCAACATCCTGTGCAAGAAAAAGCAGGTGAAAGGCCAAGAAATTGTTCCTACAAGGAAGTGTGCACATGTGTACTCGTTGATCGATATTGATGTAGCTACTGATGGCTTTAGCGTGAGAAGAATCGTGGGACAAGGCCGGCTTGGAACTGTGTATACAGCTGTAATGTCGAGAGGAGATATGGTGGTGGTTAAAAGAATTCATCCGCGGTTGGTTTTGAGCAATGCTGGTAATTCTACATTTTCAGCAGTACTAAAGTCATTATGTGCAGTTCAGCATCCGAATATAGTGTCTATATTAGGGTTTTCGGAAGCGCCTGGGGAAAGAATTATTGTGTCAGAGTTTGTAGGGATGATCAGTTTAGATTTTTATTTACATGGGAATTCTGATGGAGTGTCTTTTTTGGACTGGGGAAATCGATTTAAGGTTGCAGCTGGGGTGGCTCGAGGAATCGAACATCTGCATCAAGTGGTAGTGCCGCCAGTGGTGCATGGTTGTGTTAAGTCTTCGAATGTTTTAATTGATTTAAACTTTGTTGCTAAGATTTGTGATTATGGTTTATCATTTTTGGCACCTCAAGAGAAGGAAGGTCTTGTAGGCTATGTTGATGACGAGTTTTGGATTAATAAGAAAGGTGCTTCAAAAGAAAGTGATGTTTATGGATTAGGTGTAGTTTTGTTAGAGATTTTGAGTGGTAGGAGAAGTGGGAGAGGGTTTAATATTGTTGAATGGGGTTTGCCTTTGATTAAAGAAATGAAGATTAGTCAAGTTTTGGATACAAGAATTGTAATTCCATCTGATATGAAACCTCTTGTAAGATTGGCCAAAGTTGCTGCAGCTTGCGTTGGTAATTCTAGGAAAAATAGACCCTCTATTGGACAAGTTGTAGCGATTTTAAACAATTTAGAAGAGGGAGCCCTGTCTATAAGTTTTGGGTCATTGTAAATGGAGTTCAATAGTGTTGTTTAGTGGTTAACTTCTTTTTCTAAAAGAGATTATTAATTCTTTAAAAGTTGTAAAAGTTGTCCCAGCATAGATTGGGTGATTAAACATATGTTTTTCGAATCATTCATATTGTTCATGTATCAAACTTTACTGCATTCTACTTGATAGTTGGAACTTTAACTTGTCCTAACAATATCCCAACTCCTAGTAATAAGATCAGTAATTTTGATGAATTGATGTTAAAATCTAGTGAACAATTTCATTATCCCTTAAATATAGTATATGAGCAAAATCAAAGTCCAACTACTTGCTCCCCATCTCTGCAGGAAAATTTCTAACAATTGCAGCAAACAGAAGATTACTATAAAATCTCCAGCCCTGCCCACAAGACTCACTTTCTTTCCAAATGGAGCGGTTTTTTACTCTCGAATCTGGAAGCCACGACTGTCCCAGACATGTAACTTACAGCCAAGACAACTCCATACATATAAAAGATGCTAAAAACAAAGTTACAGTTTAAGCATTATAATGACGTGCTTGAGGAAACAATCTAAACAAATTGCATGAGGTCTCGATACATACTAATCACCATAACAAATAGTTTACATTTTGCAGATTAAGTAATTCTACAATAACAAATTCCGCATGTTGCCCTAACAATGTCATAAAGAAACAAGTGGCTCAACCATAAAAATTAATACAAAATACAAAGGGACTGATTCAACGCGATCTTGAAGTTACAACAAAAGCTTATATATTAGAGTTGTTACAATTGTTTGTCAAACCTAAAAGATAGATTGTGGTACCAGGCATTCCTTCCAAGCACCAATCTGGCCATCATTACAACTTCTACATCTCTAGATTCCAATAACCCCGACTTTGGCTAACTCAATATTATCTGCTGAAATAGTAGAGTAAAACTATAAACAGATGTTTTATCTGACACGTTATAAATTGACACTTTACTTTTAACTCTCGTCACTTTATCAACAAAAAAATCATTCAAGGTATATGAAACATATGTATTGAAAAGAATTACAGGTATACAAGTTTACTTACTTTCAAAGAGAACACCAAGCATCCTTGTTATGGTATATAGACAAGGAGGCAGCTCAATATATATATTTAAAACCCCAACCTTTTAGATATGTGGTCCAACTCAGAAATCAGGTACCAAGTTGTAATAGTTACTCCAGTTTACGTTACATTGCAATATCAAGAAGCATATCCCTTACAGTGTACATGTCACTTGCTTTGGTACAGCTGCTTCCCACAATTTTGGTCATTGATGAAGGCTTCGGATTGAACTGTTCATCACCCCGAGAAAGATGAGGGGTTATATGCACATATGGTGATTGAATCCGACTAGGATTGCACTCTTTAGAGATTGCAGGACTTTCCTCAGTCAAGAGAAAACCAAAGAGTCTGCAACTACTTTTGCATGCTGAAACTAAATTTGAACTCCCTTTCTTTGATGATTGAGTTTGGCAAGGAAGATTAAATGACCCAAGTTGTTCATGTGTATTAGGAAGACCAGAAGAAGCAAGATCTTGTTGAGAATTCGTCCCAAATGTGGGTGAGGATGATGTGAGAATTCCCTGAAATGTTCCAGAATTTTCAAAGGAACCATGGTTATTAATCTCAAGCTTCTTTAGACAATTAACACTAGATATTGCACCAAATGTAGGGTCTGGAACTGGTTGATGGAACATTTGGACAGAAGACATTGATGATTTTCGGACCAATGGTGCTGAGGGCCGCACACAATTACTGTAACCCTGCATAACTGAAGACCACTCTGTTCCACCCCTTACTGCTCGAGCACCTTCCATAAATCTAGGATCAGCACGTTCTAGCATCTGGTTAACATTCGTACTTCCTCCGTAAGAACGGTTTGAAAAAGTTTCTTGACCTTGCAAGACCTTGTTGAGTCGCAAAGATTCACTAAGGTCAACCCCGTCATACGAAATTCCAGAACTTCCTATGGGGGACCTCACACCATTACCTAT
This sequence comes from Apium graveolens, assembly GCF_009905375.1. Taxonomy (NCBI): domain Eukaryota; kingdom Viridiplantae; phylum Streptophyta; class Magnoliopsida; order Apiales; family Apiaceae; genus Apium; species Apium graveolens. Next base: position 53,982,093 of record NC_133653.1, read on the forward strand.
TGCTGAGTCCCAACTAATCGAGCCAGGAAAGCATCCCCTCGAGTCAGGAGGGTGATTATTTCGAGCATCAACACCATCAAAAGAGGCATGAAAACCCATAATTTCTTGACCTTGCAAGACCTTCTGGAACCTTGAAGATTCCCTGAAGTCTGACATTCCTGTCCCATCTGTAAGAAGTATAAGGTGTTAACTTTCAATTTAGAAATACCAATGCAGTACAGCAAAAGTAAACTGACCACAAAATCAAAAAATATTGTTGCCAAGATATACCTCTAGAGACAGGGAAATCTGGTTGTGTTGTTAAACCAATCCTGCTCCTTTTCATACCGGGTGAAAGCAAACCGCTGGCTCCTGAAATAGAACTAGATAGCTCAATCTCCCATGGAGAAACTCTGTTATGCCGTGTAACTTCCATATCATCCCATCGAACCTGAAATAATAATTCACAGTTGCTTCATTCTTAAAGGTCGTCTTAAAGCAGTAATGATATCCAAAATCAAAATAAAATACTGCAGAATAACCCTCGCACAAAAGATAAGTGCCGAGTTTAACTTTATTAGAGGATCAACTTCTTTGGATTTCAATCAGCATGCAAAATAGTAACGGACAATATGGAATATAGTACTCTCTTAAAATAGCACATACGAGCAAGCATAATTCCATAAAAGCTTCTGCAAATTATATAAAACATGACATGCTACCTGATTCTAAATATGGTCTACATATTGTACAGACGTAGAATATTAATAGTGGTCTCTGTAACCTGGATACATGTACTACCAAAGTTCTATTATTTAACTAAACTGATGGTGATATTCTAGCTAATTGTTGAAGTGATGTAGTTTAATGAGTCCACTAGACCATGTAGATCAAATAGGTGTTAGATACCATGCCACACTGTATCACAGTTTTGTCGTTCATCAAAAAGAATAATTATGATCAAGCAATCAAAAAGTGCATGAAAGAATAATAAAACTAATATAAAGAGTGACAGCACCGACAAAAAGTAGATAATCCAATAGATGCGCATGTAAGAATGCAAAGAAACGTTTCGTAGACTTATGCAGGTTTGGCAATATTATATGGGTAGGACATTTCATGCTAGATGGTCTTTAGTGTTGCAAATTGCTTTAAATGATTTTCATTTTTTGCGTCTGTCTATATAGTTCTATAAATTCACAATTGCACGTGTATATACAATCACTTAAATCTTTGGAACTACTTTATTAAATGTTTAACACCCCGGCTAAATCTTGAGAACTAAAGGTGATATTCACTTAAATTTTACAAATAAAAAACATTTAAAAGACAAAAAAAAGCTTTGCAGACTTCGACACAAATTTAATGCATGTATATCATGCAGAAGTTATAAATAACTAACATACTAAATTTATATTTAGTTGCTTCATATTCGTTCAATAATATGTCAAAATAAGAACCTAAGAACTCATATATCCAGAAGGTAGAAATCATGTGTGGTATGGAATGTACTTGCTCCAAAAACTAAAAAATTGTTACCAGCATTGAGCAACATACTTATTAGAGAAATGAACCTATTTATTCCTACACAAGTCTTAGGACAATTGACTGGAACAGGCCTTTATATCTGCTTTTGGTATATTTTAGTATTTCATTATCTGAAACTGGCTGAAATAAATGGGAACAATGACAAGTACTAAACCATTGTTTAAGGTTTAAAAGTGAGAGTATAATCATTCAAGAGCTAAGAAGGTGGAGGTTTAACAAATAAAAGATGCATCAAATTACACTGAAGAAGTAGATGAGCTAAAATTAATTTCATACCATTAAGCACCTCCACTTAGAACCAGGCCACCTCACCGGATCAACATCACCAATACCAACTATCAGTCCTGTACACCTGTAAACATGGCAATATATTAGCTCTATATTAAGCTAATATATAATTCTTTATTTTGTAATAATGATGGTGCTTTAACCTTCTCTCAGCTGCGTCTTCTGTTTCTATACGCATCTTAAACCTCATCCCAGGTGAGAAAGAATTAGCTAGGCTCTTCGAAAATTTTCCGAAAGGTATTACAAAATCGGACGAGCTAGACCTACAAGGTTTAACTGAACTGTGAGACAATAGTACAGTACTGTAAACTGAAGACACCGAAGCAATTAATTGAGGTAAAGTGCAACTCCAAATTTTACCACACAGATATTAAGATGCTGAAGAAAGCAAACAGAAAGGCATGTAACATTTCAAATTGGACATTTGACAAGCAAACCTAATATTTTAGTATTTCTCCAAACTTAGAAGGAAAATGTTGCACGAGACAGAGTGAATAGCTAAACAACTCAAAACGAAGGATTTCACACAGTTCGTGTTGAAATAAATATACGTATGCATGTAAAACTATTGTTTAGCTTGAGAAACATCTGTTACCGCATAAAATACATACTGGTCAAGTCATATATGAGGAAAAGAACATAAATATAGTGCAGTACTGCATTTCAGTTTAGAGTTTATATATACATGTAGATGGCATTATTTGGACCTTTAAATTTTAATAAAGGGTTTAAAAATTAAATGAAAATTCCTTAATTTATAATACCGGGGTAGAGTAGTTGATCAATCTGTGTAATGGGATTGGAGAAGGGATGAGTACATTACAACATGTAACATATATACAAAACAATTCAACAAAGCGTAGGACTTTTAGGTAGCACTAAATAAATAAGGCCAGCCACTTCAAACTTGTCTAGTTCTGAAAGTAGGGCTTGGCTCTGAACCAAAGTACTTGGTTTCCGCACAATGGTGGACTTGTAGGCTCAAATCTGAATATCTAAGAAGCCTTAAATACTCCTAATTGCTTTAAAACTTTTGACATTACAATTTATACATAATCATGGTGGCCTGCATTGCATTGCTAGTGAAAAAAAATCTATCCAGATTATTTAGCGACAAACAAAATATTATGTTGGTCGCAAAATGACTAGAAATAGCAGAGCTTCGTATTAAACTTGACAGATGAGAAATGCATGCGACAAATTCAAATTCCTTGAACAGTCACAGACAGCTAAACGCAGATGAGACAACACTTCTTTATTATTCAAAGTTTATGAGCTGAAAAACACTACGATTCTGTATAGCTGTATACAGGAAAATGTGGGTTAATATCACGGGCATACTACCTTCTTCTAAGTGTCGTCTAGAAAATTCCTGAACACTTAAGCAGAAAGCCAATACTCTCATACCCATATGGCACTCCAAGAGTATTTAAAAAGGAAAAGTACAGAGCAGGTCAATGATAGTAATAAAATGCCTTCAACAATGTACCTTGGATTGTAACACAGGTTAAAGACACTTTTCATAGAAACAGCATTGACCACAGAAGCAATATCATTCATCTGCTGATTATAAGCTACAGCAACCTTCGGGCCACTTTTAACTTGAGCTGCTCTTCTGATTCCCAGCCTCAGTTCTCCATCTCCGCCTCTGCAAATAGAATACTTATATTAAAAGCAAGAAAGTTTAGGACCCTAATTTAAAAAGCGAAGGAGCTGCAATAGGATCCGCACCTGAGAAAGAGAACGGCATCTCCACATACGAGCTTCTTCTTATTGACAAATGCACTCCAACCGGTAGTTAGCAGATGTCTGCGAGGCTGACCTGATCGAACTCAAATTTCAGAAAACTAAACATGAAAGTTCAAGCACAAAACAAACTTTAAGTAGATACAGAAACAAATTACAAGGTAATCCGTGCTTCATATAACATACCCCGGTAAATGTGCCGGAACCTCCATTCCAAACCATGCAAATCTTTGGCTACAAGCTCTTGTGAAGGTCTCTGTTGCTTATAATCCTAAAGATCGAAATCCCAGCACACAGATATTAGTAAATGTATCATATTAACAGAAAAAATGCCCAAGAACAAAGGGAAGAAATAATGAGACTGAGGCATGGTCTACCAGTGGAGGGAAGCAATCCTCTGCAGCTCTACGAGGTACAGAGAAACCTCCGTGTGTACTCGTATCTGAAGCAGTAAGAGTTTTGCAGAACATATGCGGTGTCATTGCTTTACCAGCAACTTCAACATCTTCATCTTGCGCTTCAGATTTTCCTTCCTTCCATTTCAGCTCAATCTGCTTCAAATGACCACATCAACTCCCCCAATTATAACACATTACAATATAATCCTCTTGAATTACCTCAAATATCAAATTGTCCTCTACATTCAGAATCACACACTAAAAACACACACCTGTGACTCCGGAATCAGAGAAACTTGCGCAAACACCTCATCCGTAGCTGCCTCCGCCTACAGAAAATTTTAAAAAACATATTATTATAAACATAACTACAAATCAAATTCAATATTAATTATCCTCCAAAATTACACACTGCAAAACAAACACACAAATATGTACACACACGGAGAGATATGTTACATACACTCGACGGAGAGATATGTTACATACACTCGACGGAGAGATATGTTACATATACTCGACGGAGAGATATGTTACATATACTCGACGGAGAGATATGTTATATGTTACATATACTCAACGGAGAGATATGTTACATATACTCGAAATTCAATTAATAACGAATCACATTTACATTTCACCTCTAAATCACATACTAACACACACAAATACATACTCCAGAGTTAATTAAAATACAAATCACATTTACATTTCACTGAAACGAACATCAAACAAATCAAACACCACAAAAACACCAACAATTACACAAACAAATACATACTACAAATATAAGGCAGTGACTTACATGGAGCTTAACATCAACAACGCGACAAAACACATGAGGAGGGAGACGAGAAGCAACATCAGGATAATCACACACATACTCCAAGTGACCTTGTGGCAAATACACAACCGAGCTCCCTTTCCTCGGCAACGATATCAACGGACCAGCACAGGCGTGCCACAGCTCCATACACACCGCCGGCGTCGTTTCGGAGTCATCTTCATTCACTGTGTTGAGATCAATCATTCCACACATCGCTAAAACCCTAGAAATTCAATTCAACACTGTTAGTTATTTAGTTAGTTAGTTTCTCTCTCTAAAACTGAACAATATAGTTGAACAGAATAGTAGAGTTATAAGTGAAGGATGTGTGTGTAGATGTGAAGGATTGTGTTTGTAGTGGATTGTAAACCTGCAAAAAGATGTAGGGGGAGGCAGCTGCAAAGAGCTGCACACTACTGCTCTCTTTCGTTTGATGTGTGGCAGAGAGAGAGAGAGAAACACTGAATTAAAGTGAATGTAATTGTTCAGCTCCCTTTTACTTTACTTTCACTAAATACATTATACAAACCATGCATATATTTTTTTTCTAAATCTTTTGAGCATAAGCGACAATCAAATAAATAACCGAATCATTATATATATAGCTTTTTTTATCAATTAATGAAAATTTAAACAAAATATTACTCAAATATGTTATCGAATGAATAATCAATTAACGACATATGCAACTCTTTTATCAATTAATGTAAACATAAACAAAATATTACAACAACAAGAGAAATTATCAAATATGCTATATTTTCTATATTTTTTTATAATTATATTTTTTTTGAAAATAATTGTAAAAATATAATATATAACCAAAAGTATCTATATATGTATTTTTTTACGTTTTTCAAAAAGATATTTAAAATTTTTATTGCATTTGAGATGTATCTGATTGCAAAATTTTATTTTTATATTAAAAAATTAAAATTCGTATTTTCACAAATAAAAAATTAAAAAAACATGTTTCCATATAAGAACTTAAAAATAACGTTTATTTTAAAAAAATCACAATATATTACAAATAAAATAAATTGAAAATATATATTCGGTTGCGAATTTGGTTTAACTCAGTTATAGTCGGTACGATACGGATCCCAGACACTTGTTCACGTGATAAAAATAAAATGTCACACCACAAGTACTTGTGCAATGTGTCCGTATAGTATTTTATAGAGTGTAGATCGAGTCCCCTATATTTTCGGGCGGACGATTGTTGTCTCTGCTGTCTCCTTCTCATTCAACAATTATCCCTTGGGTCCTTTTTTCTATTGCTACTAGTACAAACTTTTTCTTCTAATTTAGTGTACTTAGTTAATAATTGGCCTAATTAGTGCATTCTAAAAGTGTGTTAGTGTAATTAATTAAAGTGGTACCTCATCTTATCTTGAACAGGTATTTTTTTTGTATTTTTATAAATCAGAGGCCGGAAATGAAAGCTCTTTGATTCATGTCTAGTTTATTCATGGGGGAATCTTTTTACTGGGATTGTTTAATATGCTGTGTTGTAGTTAAGTTGTCACTATACTAATTTAATGTTTATGTAATGTTTTAATCAGTCATCCGATTTGATCATTCACTTGTAGTTTGTCTCTTCTTTTTTGTTCTCATTACTTTTATTTTTCTCATGTAATATCATGTCATCGAATTTAGTTGAATTTTTAAAATTAAAAATAACTTGCTAACTGAACATTCTTTTAGTAGCTATGCAAATCAAGTCAAATCCCCAACAACATATGCGTAATCAAAGGGTAAAAATCAATTCTTACTTAAAATTTTATAAAGATATTACTTTAAAATTTGTCTGACTTAAGATAAATTATTTTAATTCTAAATATTTGATGATCCTAGTTTCGTTACTTGTCCAACAACCTTAAACTTTTTATATAGGAGCATATATTAGTTTGTTAAGTTCGAGTATGTCGAACCAATCTTATAGAATTAAATTCAACTTAACCTTTTAACTGTAAACAAAATCAATTGTACATAAAAATGGCCACAACATTTAACATAAAATTACAATCACATTTTGCATCTAATAAAAGATCACAATGACATTTTACATTTGAATGTGTATACTAGACGTGAAAATATGTTGTTTTAGTAAAGTCCACCATGTAATTTGTTGTTCCTTTATCACTTCATCTAGATAATTTTTTATTTTTTTGAAATATTAAAATTTCTTAAAATTACTTGATTAGTTGAAAGAAGTTAAAATTGCACTCAACTTCTAGGAATGGGACAGAGGGATAGGTGGGGAGTCCATACCCAACAAAGAATTTGAACGAGGGACAGAGATGATTATGTTCCAACTGTCCAAAAGATAAAACCAAACCCCCCTTTCAATTTCACTACATTATCATTCATTCATATGGGAATAAAATAATCATTGATTATACATGTTTGTCTAAATATAAGAGGTCAAGGGCATTTATGTAAATATATGATTATATATTGACAAACAAGTGACAGTAATGAAAAATGGGCAAGTCATTATCAAAGGTCCTTCAATTGCAAAGAACCCAACAGAGGCCTAGGGGGCCCTAGGAGTCTAATATATGTATAGGACTAGTACATATAGGACTTGAACCCGGACAAAACGGGTTATAACTCAGTGTGCTGTTAAACTTTACTCTCACTCCTTTATCCTTTTTTGGTTTGCTTTTCCCACGCGCCTTCTCAAGCATGTAATCACACTGTCGGAACCTTAGATATTTTATGACCATTTCTTGTTTTCTGTATTTAAATTTAAACAGAAACCCTTTTCCAGGAAAATAATTATCATTTAGACGAAAAGCTTTTAGTCGAAAATTATTACGGAAATATTTTTTTAAAAAATTCTCGAGAATATTTATTTCATTTTTATTTTAATTCCCTCCAAACATAAATTATTACGGAAATATTTTTCAAAAAAAATCTCGAGTAATATTAAGAATGAAATTTCATTTCCTTTCTCCTTTCAGTCCTTAATCATTTCATTCTTATACTTATATTGTTACGGCTTGATTTCATTTATAATAAGTGAACACAATCTTAGAACATTTATGGGGTGTTAACTAATATAATTGGATAAAATAATTTAAAATAATGAATATATAAAATTTACCTAACCTGTAAGATTAAGTACTCCGCTGAACTTGACTATGATGGTTGTTTATATTTTAGAAATATTATTTTATTATTTAAATTGTTGTAAATGAAATATTTTATTTTTAAATAATAATAAATGATGTAAAATTTTAGTAGAGGTTTAACAAATGTAATCAATACTAATTGGTTAGCTAAAATTATAGATATGGATTTTGTCATATTGAAGTGATGATTTTTTTACATTTTATCGATATATTTTATTTTCGCTAGGCTAAAGCCCCGTTCAAATTTCTCTTGCCCGCGGTAAAGTTGGGGCAGACGTGAGCTATCATTCCATGTAGGCATGTCAATGGAGTGAGGATTCGATATGATCCGATACGGGTTCTTTTTACCGGATATGAACTATCTTGGAAATTATCCGATTCGCAACTCGATTCGATAAAGGAGATCCGAATAATAAATGGGTTGAATATGGATTTAAGTGAATCCGATCCGGTTATCCATGACCCAGTTTGGTTAATTAAACATATAATTTAATATGTTTATAATAAATAGTACATAATCTAACATCTAAATAGTATCTAAGAGTTGACAGGCATAACCCTAAACCTAATACTTCTAACATGATTCCTTATTTAAAATTCATGCATAAACACGGTTGGCAATTTCAATTCAAAATCAAATCTTAATCTTCATTACTAATCATGGTATATTTATTTATGTTTCTTTTGTTAGTTTCCTATTCAACAATATATCTGATGACTAAAATGGAGTTTTGATGATATTTTTTTTGGATGAATCTATCATATTTAAGAATTTCAATATACTAAACTAAAACTAAACTTGTCAGTTCTCTAGTCTTTAAGATAAAAATGTCTTAGAACATCTCCAAGTATGAATAACCCTTAGTTAAAAATTGAGTTCACATACCAAAAATAAAAAATATAGCCAATCTTTTCACAGATTTACACTTCAACCGTACCCACCCCTTTTCTATGATTATAACCAATCTCTTATAGATGACTATATTTTTCGATCCACTACATGCCCGTAATAAATCTGTAGAAAAATTACACATCAGTTATTATCATATAAAAGTGATATATTATATTTATAACAATCTAAAATATTAATAACATACGATTTTTAAATTATAGTCAATACCATCGAAGCAAAATGTTTTACAGGTTCAACAAATTTTATAAAATTTCTTAGAGGTCAAAATTAGCTAACTATTATAGCCAACTCTATTGGATATGATCTTATTGATTGTTGTTGGTGCATACACACAGTTGCTTAATGCCTAGAATCTGATATTAATTTAGCTAGTAGTATAGTTATTATGGTCGGAATTTATTTATCTGCAACATAGACAACGTAGGGAAGTTAATACTCGTGCATGTTTTTTCCAATTGCATACATATATTTTCTTTTTAATTCCATGGAAAAGAACATCAAAGTAAAGATATAGGTTTACAAGATGAAGTGAATGTCATGCTGTTCATGTTATGAATAGCCCGCAAGGGTTGCCTTAGTTGCTTAAAGAGCATATAATTATCCTCTTTGTCACATGTTCGAATTTCACGGGAGGAGAATTTATGATTATGTCTCCTGAGTTAGACTCTGTCGCTTAAATGCGATTTATCCGAGTTCACGTGATTTGCAGGTTATTACGTAAACCCGTAGGATTTACCCAGTGGGCACCTGAAGGTTAGCGGCTGCGGGTTGGTTACCTACGATAAGAAAAATAAAAAAATAAGGGTGAATGTTGATAGGTTAAAATTTTTCAATAAATATAAATGAATTAATGGTTATCTGAACCGTTATTCATTAAATTAAATAGAGCTGATATGGATTGACATATAAAATATATGAGTTGTGATCCGATCTGATCCTAATCCAATAAATTTAAATAAATTTGAATATGGATTTAGGCGAATCCGATCCGAATTCAATATCCGATGACACGGACCTAATTTCATGTATATTTTTGATTTAAGAAGAAAACAAAAGGAGAAAAGGGGTAAAAATCTAATAAATGCAAGTGTGTGTACTTTTATAAATCTGCAGTTGACAGACTTTAGTTATATTTCCTTTTCAGTTTACTGCTTTGGATCAGACCCACCCAAACACGACACATCTCTTTTTTAATTATTACTGTAATGTGTTTGCCCATGTTCGGCATCTTTCCATGCCCAAAACCAGAAACAGAATCTAATTACCAATCTTGTATGCAATTTGAGTTTAATCACTTACCATTAATTGACTTACCAGTGAAAAAACCTCAGAGAAATTACCACTATAAAAATTACCTTGAGTTACCTATTTATCTATCTTCGTTTTTAGTGTTTCTTATTGAATTTATTTATTATCTAAAAAATGTTGGGAAACCCGAATCGAACCGAGTGCGAGACAGCTCTCACGTCATATTTATTTATCTTAATTTTAATTTAATAAAATAAAAATCATGGTATTTATATATAAAAGGCAACCTGAAGACCAAGTTGAAGGTATTTTGGATCATAAAAATTCAATCTAGTTAATATATTTTAAAATAAAATTTCACTCTAAAATTTTTAAAAATCATATTCCACTCTTTTACCCTGAACTAGTAAACTCTACATTTAGGACTTCAACTGAAGAATAAAATTTGTAAATTTACTATAATAAGAAAGTTACAACCTGCGGGCTGCATGTATATATATATATATAACCGGTGCTTTGTTGAATAGTTGAACCATCCTATATTTAGGTGTTAATGTTCCCTGTAATTTCATATAGGTAGGTGTATCTCCGCATGCCGATGATTAATCAATCACACCAATAAATCCAAAAGATAAATTAATGAAAGTAAATAGAAAATGTAAAATTAGGGTAATCGTATGCTTTGTCTGGATTCTTACAAGATTTTGCTGCCCCTCTTGGTAAAAGTAGATTTCCTGCTCACACATTGAAGCTTCTAATATCCACTTGTACCTGAAGTCAATTCTTTTAGTATTCACTTTATTTATTCTTTCATATATGTTCAAATACGTAAAATGTGAATTAAAGATTTTTATTTTATTTTAAGATCTTGAGAAACCCTTGGTAGTTTGAATGGAAAGGAAATATGTTGATTTTTTTGAAGGACCTGAAATGAAATAACTAAATTAGCTGAGAAAGTAGCACTCCTATTAATTTTGGTGAATAGTTGTATGTAAATTCATTTATAGGGATGGAGAAGTTAGAGGGACCATTTTGTAAGGACATATAGGTTAATGATGTAACTGAGATCTTTTTACTAGTGCAGTACTCACGTGTATTTTTATCATCATTTTTATTTCGGTGTCCATCATGAATTTTTATCTTTTAGTCATGTCTTTTCACTTTTGACCGGTGTTCTAAAATTCCCGAACACTCGGGTCGGATTTATTTTCGATCCGATTTTAATATATTTCGTTCTAATTTGATCTTTATTTTATCGTAGTTAATTTATTGTCGCTATCATTCGGGTGCGCATTGAATAAATTCTATGGGCTCATCCAATAACCTCCAAATAACGTGAACCAAGGTAAATCTCATTTAAGCGACATGTTCCGCCTCAAAAGACATAATCATAAATTCTTCTCCCGTGAAATTCGAACTTATAACCAAAAATATAGTTATCCCCTATTTAACCAAATGAGTCGACCCTTCAATTTTTATTTGACTCTAGTCAAGCTAGGATTACTGTTAGATATATTTGATAATGTCATGGCTAATATGTTTTATGTTTAGCTTTCAGATCTTATGTGAACAAGATAAATCAGTACTTAACTGTTGATCAGTACTTATACTGGAAGTCAGGACTTAAGGATATCAGTACTTATATTATCAGGAGATAATCATCAGAAGATAGATATCAGAACTTAAGTGCTGAAGGACAATCAGATAAGGACAGTAGCTGATTAAAGAAAAGAAGATTGAGATAAACATAAGAAGAGATATGCATGAAGAAGGAATTCCGTGAAGAATGGAATACTTGGAAGAAAAGATATCTGATTGATATATTTTAGGAAGCAAAATTATATTCCATATCAATTAGCGATTATCTTGTAACTGTGTAGTATATAAACACAGACATAGGGTTTACACTATAAGTGTTATCATTATTAGAAAAGATTATTCATTGTAACCCTAACAGCTCTCGTGATATTTGTTCATCACTGAGAGGTAACAGTTCCATACTGTAACAGAGTTTATTGTTTCAATAAAGTTTGTTTTCGGTTACTTAAGTTCTTAAAGTTCGATTTGAGTGTACTATTCACTGTATTCACCCCCTCTACAGTGTGTGTGACCTAACAATTACTTTGAAAATTTAGAAAAAAATATTTGAAAAAAATAAGTAATGTTCCCAAAAAAAACTCGTAAGTGGATACTACTTTCTAACAAAAAAAATCAACTTTTAAATATTTTTAGTGTTAAAATGATTTAAACGCTAGCCAAATTAAAAAAAATAAATTCATACTAAATTAAAAGTTATCGGACATTTAAAATTTTTAAATTTTATATTGAGTACTCTTTCAAAATACTCAAAAATATAATTAATTATCTTGCATATCATTTAATTATAAAATACTTTAAGTATATCTTATATATTATTTAAATATCTTGTATATCGAGTTTTTAACTGAGTACTATACTCACTCAATACTTTGTATATTTACTTAGTGATAATTTCATATAGATTCATCTTCTAGATTAACATTCAAGAAGAAAATGATTGAAGTAAGCTAACAGTTTGTATCTAGTTTACCCATAGTTTGTTACATAAATCTGAATATGTAAAAATGAAAAACTAGATTTGTGTTCTCCTGTATTGAGACTATTTATATCACGAACTAGCACCACACTATTCTAACTAATTTTCCCGCTCATTCTGAATCTGATGTGGGCCTTTGATGAGTTGTATTTTGTTTTATATTAACATCCCCCCTCAAGACTGAGGGTTGATAAAGATTGAAAACCCCAATCTTAGACATGAGAAACTTCAGAGAAGCAGCAGACAAAGATTTAGTGACAATATCTGCAGGTTGAAGCTTGGTGGACAAATGACTAGTCTAAATGAGACCTTGTTGAAGTTTAGAACGAACAATATGACAATCAACCTCGATGTATTTTGTTCGTTCATGAAATACTGGATTGGAAGCAATGTATAATGCAAATTTGTTGTCACATAAAAGAGTGACGGGAGTTAATTTTTCACAGCCCAATTCCTTAAACAAAGTGACTAACCACTGAATTTCGCAACAGGTTTCAGCCATGGCTCGATACTCTGCCTCAGCGGAGGAGCGAGAAGCAGTCGATTGTTTCTTGGCTTTCCAAGAAATCAAAGAGTTGCCAAGAGTAACACAATATCCGGTCAATGACTGACGAGTAAATGGACAAGAGCCCCAGTATGAATCTGCATATGCAGTAAGAGTCAAAGGACTAGAAGAAGAAAGTATTATTCCCTGACCAATGGTATATTTCAGATATCGAACAACTTTATGGGCAGCATCTAGATGACAAGCTCGAGGAGCATCTAAGAACTGGGATAAAACATGAATATGGTAAGAAATATCAGGTCGAGTAATGGTCAAATAGATTAGTCGACCCACAAGTTGTCTATAAGGTGAAATATTAGAAAGAAATGGAGAAGAATCATTGGATAATAAGGTGTGATGTTGTTCCATTGGAATAACAGATGGTTTAGCATCAAGGAATCCCAAATCCTTAATTAAATCCAGAGTGTATTTCCGTTGATTTAAGAAAATACCAGAAGTTGATCTTGCAGCCTCAATCCCAAGAAAGTACTTTAAAGAACCAAGATCCTTAATCAAAAAATGCTTTGACAGATGAGTTTTAACAGTAGCAATAAGATGAAGGTCATTACCAGTGACCCAGATGTCATCCACATAGACAAAGATAGCAACCATAGAGGTCTTTATTCTCAGAATAAACAGACTATGATCAGAATGCGCTTGACGAAAGACAAACTGAATAAGAACATTGCAGAATTTAATAAACCACTTCCTAGGAGCCTGTCTTAGACCATATAAAGATTCGATCAGTTTGCAGACTAGATTAGGAATGTGTTGCAGGTGAGTAGGAACAACATAACCAGGGGGAATAGTCATATATACTTCCTCCTCAAGATCCCCATGGAGGAAGGCATTCGTTACATCCATTTGAGTAACACTCCAATTAAACACAACAGCCAAAGCCAGTAAAGACCTAACAGTTGTCATTTTTGCTACTGGAGCAAAGGTCTCAAAGTAATCTAATCCCTCGGTTTGAGTAAAACCCTCAGCTACTAGTCGTGCTTTATACCTTTCTACAGTGCCATCAGCCTTATATTTTACCTTAAAAATCCATTTACAGCCTACAACATTCTTGTGAGAAGGTAAAGGCACCAAGATCCATGTATTATTGGCTTCAAGAGCAGCAAGTTCTTTGGCCATAGCTTCACACCAAACAGAACTCTTACTAGCTTGTTTAAAAGAAGTGGGTTCTGGAACAGAATCAATATTGACCAGAAAAGCTCTATAGACTGGTTGCAGTAAGTCATAGGAAAGTTGAAAGCTATAGGGTGAATTACAATGATTAGTAGAAGGAATGATATGTCTGGGAAGACCAGTATACTCAAGAAATTTAGTAGGAACTTTCTTATGTCTAACTGGACTATGAGAGACAACTGGTATTATGTCAGTAGGACGGTTTTCTTGACTTGAAGATGGGGAATCATCATGAATAGACAAAGTAGGAACACTTTGCTGAGTTGTATTAGGTGAAAGTACAATTGGAGTATCTTCAGAATCAGAAATGACAATACTGTCATTTTCACAAGTAAACAAAGGAATAGCAGAGGAAGGTAGATTGAGATTCTGAAAAGGAAAAACATCCTCAACAAAGAATACATCTCTGCTTGTAAAGACTCTTTTGGTAGATAAATCCATAACAGTGTATGCCTTTTTTCCAAAGGGATATCCCAAAAACAAACACTTAGATGATCTATTGGCAAATTTATCCTTATCAGGACCCAAATTAGTGACATAACAAAGAGTTCCAAATATTCTCAAATGCTCATAGGATGGTTTTTCTTTAAAAAGTACCCCATAAGGTGAAGCACCATTAAGAAGAGCTATGGGAGTTCTATTGAGAAGATATGTCGCAGTTAAAAGGCAATCACCCCAAAAGCTGATTGGTAAGAAAGCTTGAGACCTAAGGGCTCTAGCAGTATTTAAGAGAGGTCTATATTTTCTCTCAACCACCTCATTCTGTTGGGGTGTGTAAGGACTAGTAGTTTTGTGAACAATGCCTAGTTTAGCCAATTCAGAGCTCATAGCTTTATTGACAAATTCTGACCCATTGTCAGACCTTAAAGTTTTGACTGTAGTTGCAAAATGATTCTGAACATAATTAAAGAAAGAACACATAAGATGAATCACCTGACATTTATCAACAAACAAATATGTCCATGTAGCTCTAGATTTTGCTTCCACAATAGTGAGAAAATAAGAACAGTTACCATGAGTCTTATGTTTATAAGGACCTCACACATCAACATGTATCAAATCAAAAATATTAGAATATTCTGTTTGACTATCAGGAAAGACAGACCTTGTCTGTTTAGCTAGATGACGGATATCACAACGTTGAGTCTGAAAACCGGAAGTGAACATATGAGAAGGTAAAAATTGCATAGAAGACTGAGATGGATGCCCGAGTCTGGAATGCCATGTAGAGAATTTTTTAAGCTGATGTGCAGTAGAGTTACAGATAGAAGAGCTTGAGATTGTTGATACCAAATCTGACTTAAGTAAGTACAATCCACCATGATGTTTACCAATCTCTTTGAGAGTCTTCAAAACAGGGTCATGTATATAATATTGATTTTGATCAAACATGACTGAGTACTTGTTTGTCTGTGTGAACTTTGTAATGGATAGAAGATTGTAAGAAAAAGAAGGAACACACAGGACGTTATCAAGTTGTAAATTGTTAGCCAAAGTAATATGACCAACATGAGTGACTTGAGCTGTTTGACCATTTGGGAGGTGCAAAGCAGAATTCACCGAATGTACATTACTGAGAAGATGCAGTTATATGATCAATAGCACCAGAATCAATTATCCACAGTTGTGATTCTGGTGTAGTGCTTGAGTGTAGATAACCAACAAAATGATTATGAATACCTGCAGTATAGGCAGTATTGGCAGCAGACCATGAAGCAGAAGAGGAAGCTTGATTAAGTTCCCTAAAGCTAGCTTGAATCATCTGCATAAGTTGTTGACATTGAGAGTCAGAAAAACCAGAGGAAGAGGAAGCTTCGGGTGATATATTTTGTTGTCCTTGAGACTGAGAGGACTGTTTAGATGACAGTTTAGCAGGTGTCACATTGACAGTTGTTACATTATGAGCTTGAAATTGTCCTTTAGCTTGTTGATTGCGAGGTTTAGGTTTCGGTTTACCAAACATCTTGTGCCATTCAGGATCACCGTGAAGACAGAAGCATTTGTCTTTGTTATGCCCAGAAGTTTGACAAAAATCACAAAACATATTTGCATTATCTGTCTTTTTAACCAACTTAGAATTTCTATTACCATACTCATTGTACTGTTTAACAGCCATAACTGCATTTTCTGGAGACATTACAGATAAGGTCCTATCTCTCTGTTGTTCCTCTTGCAGAAGTATACCATAAGCTTCACTCCGAGAAGGTGGAGGTGTGATCATCAAGATATGACCTCGAATCACCGTAAATTGGTCATTTAAACCCATCAAAAACTGAGACAACATGATAGTCTTTGTATAGTTCATCAGTTTGGTATTAATTCCACAGGTGCACTTAACACATACACACTTAGGCAATTCAGAAAGAGTTTCAACTTCATCATACAGAGATCTAAACTTTGTAAAGTAAGCGGAGACAGATAAAGTTCCTTGACTGAGATAGGCAATTTCTTTGCGCAAATTAAACAGTTTAGGCACATTAGTATGAGAGAATCGAGTGGCAAGATCCTTCCAAATCTCAAATGCAGATTTCATATACATAATACTCTGCCTAATCTCAGGTGAAACAGTGTTTAAGATCCATGAGGTAACAATATCATTACATCTATTCCAGTAAATCAATGAAGTAGATGTAGAGACAGGTTTAGGCAAGGTACCGTCAACAAATCCTAGCTTAAGCTTTGACGACAAGACAATTTTCATCGATCTACTCTATTGATTATAATTGTGAACGGACAAAGTAACAGTTACAAGGATCATACCTGGATGATCTGATGAAGATAGATGATATGGATGGTTATAATCAATGACAACAGCACTTGAAGAACCAGTATTACTAGCAACAGCATCAGCATAAGTCGTCATTTGCACAAATCGATATCTCAAACCCTAGAAATTAGTCTTCAATCAAAACGATTTCTCAGAAATTAGATTTATTTAAGTGAAATCTACTTCTGTTATCAAGTAATTGATAAGCACAAAAAGAGAAATGTAAGTTTGAGAGAGATGAGATTGAAAGAGATTTCAGATCGAAATAGAGATTTGAGAATGAATCAATAAAAGAAGATGATGATGTGGAATAACATAAAGATGATTATGGATCGCTCTGATACCATGATAATTTCATATAGATTCATCTTCAAGATTGACATTCAAGAAGAAAATGATTGAAGTAAGCTAAGAGTTTGTATCTAGTTTACCCATAGTTTGTTACAGAAATCTGAATATGTAAAAATGAAAAACTAGATCTGTATTCTCCTGTATTGAGACTATTTATATCACGAACTAGCACCACACTATTCTAACTTATTTTCCCGCTCATTCTGAATCTGATGTGGGCCTTTACTGAGTTGTATTTTGCTGTATATTAACACTTAGTCCATCTACAATTCTTTTTTACGTTAAAAGCCTTTCTCATTCATGAATTGTACCAAATACAATAGTTATCACAAAATTTATTTTTTAACCGAAACTCATGCACAGATATTCTCGAAATTTTAGATAATACAACTTTTTTGTCGGGAAAAAAATCCATAAAAATAAATGTAAAACATCCATCCTTTCGTCAAAGTTTTTAGTTAAGTCAACTTAGATTCTGAGGTCCCGGCTATGTAGTTATGCTTTAAAGTTTAAAGTGTGAAACTCTTCCGATCATCATTAAAATAATAACAAATGAAATAAGAAAATTATATTTGATTATAATTTATCAAAATAAAATGAATGTATATATAATGAGTTGTTAAAAAGAAAAAATACAAAACAAAATATAATAAAAGAAATTTTTTAGTTAAAAGTTTAAAATTAGAAAATAATATATAAAATAATCATAAACCGAATATTTGATATACAATTTTTATTGTTTGGTAGCATGCTTAAAAAAATGGACAATTTTTCTGATACCATATTTATAACCATCGTTCGGAAATCGTTTTCAGACACGAATTCCAGAAGTCCAGCATTTTCCAATCTGTAACCATATTTGTAAGCCGTGTTTTAATTCGAAATTTGAAATATAGGAAACGATCAATGGAGTGAAAAAATTACCTCACCAGAGGGGAGGACCGAGGAGTTACTGCAGTAAGAGTAGAGGAAGGGTTGTTGAATGGTAGTCAAACAAAGAGATGAGGGAGTAGAGTGTTGTAAAGACAGAGGGGGGATAGGGGGTGTCAGAAGGCTGTAAGTATTGGGGAAAAAGTGAGTCTTTCTCTGCAAAGAGACCCTCGTCTTTTACGCGGGTGAATGCAGAGAGAGAATCGATTTAATTATTTATTTCTCTTTAAAGATTGCTGACCTTTTCTGTTTTTTACTGCATGCCGCCATCACTCATCTCTCCCTCTCTCCAACTTTATACATCTCTCCTTAAGTTCGTACCACCTTCGCATTATTTCACTGGACCCTCCAAGTTTTGTAAAGGAAACTAGAAACCAAAATTTAAAGTCACACAAACAGCGTTTTTTTATATACTACATCGGTCCTTAAAATATTTATTATTTATATTTCATACCTTTGTCAATGCACACTTTCGTACTAATTACAAAGAATAAGGATCCTACGAATTGAATATTAATGTCAAAGAATAAGGATTATAATGTCATAATGATATTAGAAACTATTTTCTCAGATATCATTGATATGTACTGTATATTAAATATATAAATTTAATTTTAAAATAGTTCTTAAATGTCAATATACAATTAAAAAAGATGTACCCTCAAATAATTCATATTTGTAAAGAAAAAAAAATCTTGTATTTACATTAATAATACTAGTTAAAATTGTGTATGCTATCCAATTTGAAATCTCTGGCATTATTGATTTTTTTAAACACATATTTATCTGCTTTCATAGTTTGAAAATTAAATAAATGGTTATAAATAAATATTTAGGAAGATTCATTTGCTTACATGCATTTCTTGTTATTTAGGGAAAAAATCCTAATATATATTTTAAGATCCTTGTTCTCTTAATTATATTTATTAGAACGTTAGTTTATTTTAAATACTTTCAAAAAGAAATTGAGAATTTTTAAAACCGATACACAATTATCACGTTAAAAGCCATATAAGTAAAAAAAAATTGAAAAATAGGAGATTATATACAAATTTTCAAAAAATGTCAAAAGATCTAGCAGAAACAAGCGAATATGCAAATTTTCAAAAATCACATTTATCTAATTAAATAAATTATTTACCATTTAAACAATGATTTGAATGATAAAATTAGAAATAATTAGGACCTACGATATTCATTAATTTATGTACCGAATAAGAATATCCAATTATTTTTATTAATTATGAATAAATTGAGAAAATCTACGGTAAAAGTAATGTGATGTGTAATTTTTGCAGTCTTCATAAAATATTATATATTATACATCGTACTTCAGTCATATCACGTACAAGTTGTTACCTTATCTTCACTCTTGTTGACGCTTGTACACGTACCTATAGAGCAGAGTTACATATAGCCCGTGATTTTAGGGCTTTGCTTTTTATTTTGTCACACAGAGGTTGTCCCCACTCTCTAGCCTGTGTCCTAATCATCTAGACTAGTACTGCGCTCTGAGACAAGTTGGGTGATAAATGGATATCAAATCGGATTATTTGATTTATTTAACCCAGTTTGTAATTCAAATTTGAATGAACCAAATTAAACAGAGAGTTTTTTTTAAATATGTTTTTTTTTATTTGTAAATGTACGATTTTGTAAACAGCTACAATAAGATATAAACTCAAATGCAATTTCAAATATAATAAAAAAATTCAGTATTTTTTCAGAACATTTACATATGTGATTATTTTTTGTTATAAACTATATTTTTATAGCGATTTTTAAAAAATGGTAAAATCACAAACAAATTTAGAAAATTAGTATTTTATGTTAATTTTTCAATTAAATAGTTATCATTTGGACTATCAAATTGCTCAAATATAAATGATGGTTTTAATCGAGTGAGAAATTCTAAACTCTTAAAAAGGGGCGACAATATAGTCATTAGGGCTGGACTCATCCTCTTGATCACATATTCGAATCTAATGGGAGAAAAATTTATGATTATGCCTCCTGGGACAGAGCATGTCGCTTAAATGCGGTTTACCTTGGTTCACGTGGTTTGCAGGCTATTACTTGAGCCCGTAGGTTTTACCCAGTGCGCACCGAAGGGTAGTTGCTGTGGGTTAATTACGATTAAAAAATAGAGTCATTAGGGGTGTAGTCTAGCCGAACCGGGTCAAAAACTGTTAGGTTCAGCGCGAATTCGATTAAAAAATCAATTTTAATTAAATTTTTAATTTTTAGGTTTGGCACGTAAAAATTTCGACATGTTCGATTTTGCTCGAAAATACGAAATAATTTTATCAAAGATTGACAAAAATTCAAAATATGATCGATTTTGCTTGAATTCGATTCGATTATATATATATATATAAATATATATTTATATATATAATAATAAAATGAATAATTACTTCCTCTGTCCCCCTATTTTTTTACACATTATTTCTGAAATGTCTTTTTCAATTATTTACATTTAATTTTTTTCAAAAATTGTCAAATTTTTATATTTTAAAAAAATTAAGTAAATCCACTACTTATTTCCACTATACCCACTTTATACATATAATATTAATCGATCTCAATACTTTACTCACATTGTTAGCTGTAAATCCCAAGTTTTGATGATCATACAATATAGCAAGCCATCTTATTATTATAGCTTGCTTTTAATATGTTCTGTTGATAACAGCATGCCGTATTATAGTTCCGAGTTAGTTTTGCAGGTTGATAGATTTAACAGCATAACAGCAAGCTGTTATGTGAGCTGTTATGTGATAACAGCAAGCTGAACACAGTATGAACAGTAGTCGTGTTCTACCCGAATTTTGAACTCGATATTTATAGAAGGGTTAGGACTTATATATTGTACATTCTCTGTTTAGTATATAATTTTAGTAAACGTTTAAGCTCATTTAAAATTAATAAAACGTTTTCTAAAATATAGGAAGAAGTTGAGAAAGATTCAAAGTATTATCACTTAACAACTTCTACCTTATCCCTGAATTATAGGAGCTGCTTTCTAAACGTTTTTCAACTCTGAAACTCCTATAGTTTTGCATCTGAATTCTATTTAACGTTCAGAACAACGTTCACAAGAACGTTAATGGAGAAATTCAGAATTATAGCAGTTATATCCTTCTAGCTCATATACTTTTCATATAAGCTATCAACCCACTTTTGAAAGCATTAATCTTTCTCCAAAATTCGAGCTTAAGTGTTAACTGTTATTATATATTATTTTGAGAATACTTTTGAGTTGTAATCATTATTCTTATAATAGATTATTGTGATTAGTCACTGAAACTAGTAAGGGTTCTTAGTGGTTAGAACGAGAAGAGTTAGGTAATTAGTTCCATTGATTCTCAAGTGCAAAGGGTTCAGGAACAAAGAAATCCAAGGAGAGGAAGCTCAAGAATTCAGAGGTTCAAGGAACGGATTACTTGGAGAAGTAAGTGGGAAGCTAGTTGCAAGTTGCTCAAGGTTAAGGGGATAACATCAAGTTGTTTCAGTATCTGGCTAAAGAGGAGATATATTATTATTATGTAATTGTTTGTTTTTTAGTAATAATATATTTTCTTACCAAGTTGGTAAGGAACCAGGACGTAGACCATTAGATATAGGGGTCGAACCTGGCTAAAATCGCTTGTGTTTGATTTACTTTTCTGGACTCTACTGTTTTGCTTCTGCTCTCATAATAGCCTGCTATAATCGTAAAAGAGTAACCTGAAATATCCGGTAAAAATTTAAAACTGACATTGGTAGCTATTTACACCTATTCACCCCGTCTAGGTGTTATTTTATTAGTTTTCCTCCACTAATTTATTATTCTTCTTAACCTCCGTGTCTAATCCAAATATGTAAACAAATGGAGGGATGAAGGGAGTATTTTAAAATCTGTTTATAGTAAAGAATTAAAAAAGATAAGGGCAACTTTTTCAAATTTGGCTAAAAAATTAGAAACAATTTTATCAAATATTGACAAAAACTCAAAATATGATCGATTTGGCTTTGAGTTCGATTCGATTATATATATATATATATATATATATATATATATATATCCCTCTCTACCACTCATTTGTTTACATTTTTACATTTTGAAAAGTCTTTTTTCCAATTGTTTACATTTTAAAAATTTACAAAAATAGTAAAAACTTTTATCATATAACAAGTAAGTACTATACCCACTTTATATATAATAATTAATCGATCTAATTGCTTTACTCACATTTTTAACTCTCATTTACTACTTTATCATTTTTCTTAACCTCCTCAACCAAAATGTAAATAAATGAGAGGAACGGAAGGAGTATATTAAAATATATTTATAATAAAGAATTAAAAATAAGAAGAATTACATAAGACTCACAAATTTTACGAGCTGAGTAATATAAAACTCGAATTCAACTCCATAAATAATTTAAATAGATCAAGCTTGACCCATTTATTATCAATTCAAATTTAAATATTTTAAGATCCGATATGTAATAATTGACGAAAATTTTGACGCAATTTATAGTTTGACATGACAATA
The DNA here is from genome assembly GCF_009905375.1 of Apium graveolens. NCBI lineage: Eukaryota > Viridiplantae > Streptophyta > Magnoliopsida > Apiales > Apiaceae > Apium > Apium graveolens. The sequence goes on from NC_133653.1 coordinate 54,005,077, forward strand.
TAGAGGTGGGGTTAAAGAAAGATGAGAGATTGCCAAAAGGAACTAGAGGAGTCACAGTCGCGGTGCAGACGGGGTTGTCGGCTACGTTACAGGGGGATCGGTAGATATGGATAGGAGTTTAATTGCCTTGAGAACTGCGTCTTTTATTTAGTGTATACATTATTTTAGTTATCGTACAAAATTTTGCAGGCCCGCTATCAGCAAATTTGCATTCAAATGTTACTTTCGTCCACGTAAATGACGTAGGATATACAAAGAGTGTTCCACTGAATAATAATAAGACCCCAACAATAACTATATTTAAAATAGGAAAATGTGGGTAAAAATCTGGTGTTGGCAAGATTAAAACCCCAACAATAAAACCGAATTACAAACATCCCGTTAGTTGAATTTATATATGTTTGGCACGTTGTAGTGTGATGTGGACCAAAGAGTATTGTTTGGTTGTGAAGTTGTAGGTACTTTTATCAAATAAAAGTTGCGTGTATCCAAGTAGGGGAGTAAAGATGAAAGCTTGAAGAAGCAAAGAAAACACAGAAATGACAAAGTAATGATTAAAGCAAAACCCAGTCTAAGCAAGCTTTTCTTCATTTAACTCAGAACCTCTGAATCTTGCATTAATGTAGTGAATATCTATCCACACTCCTCACCCATCTAGGACCAGCATCTATGCTAAAATAACAAGAGCGATACACATATTTATGAGAATTTCAGTAATGCATTCTAGATAATTGTCGAAGTATTCTTATTGTAAATGAATTATTAGTTCAGTTAAAAGTTACAAATTTATTGACGATATGTGTATATTTGAATTTTTTGGTTTTTTGTGTATATCATAATATTCATTTTATATGTTTTAATTACAATTATATGCATAATTTATTAAATTAAATTAATTTCTATCAACACTCTGATTAATTAATAATTATTCTATTATTCATTAAAAAATTACTTAATGAAATAATATGAATTTTCGATTTGTACAACATTGATTATGGCCATCTAAGATGACAAAATAATATTTAAATAATGAACAACAAAAGAGACAAGCAAACAAACACCAACTGTAAGTGTAAATTTACACTATGGTTGTTGTGGGCAAAATGTCTAACAGTTAGTACACAAGTTGATACAACAAAACAATTACATTTCCCAGGAAAGTCAAGCACTAGGTTGGGAAGAAAAAGGAGAGAGGTAAGCATGAGGAGTAGGTAGGTTAAAAAGGGTAAAAAAATGATAAAAAGTGATTGTCCAAGTTTAACATAAAAGCACTGTTACTTTCAGCAGATGTCAAGTGAAATTGTTAGGAGTTTATCATCTTTAAATTTACTCATTACAGTGCCCCGTGCCAGACAACTTGCCTGCCAAACTTAAATCTAGAGCTTTTTGTATGTTTATTTATATTTATCTGCTGGAACCAAAAAGAGAATAGTGCATAATTTTCAAATTAACTAATTTAAAATTATACACCTAGCCTGTTGTAAAGTCTAGAAACCTATAAATGTCCCCCTCTACTTTCTATTCACTAGGACTAGTAATAATGTAGTGTCTCACTACTCAAGACCTCATCACTGTGTTTTTATTTACTGTACTGTCTCCAACCTGGCTGGCACAATAAAATTCACTACTAACATTTTCTTCTTTCCCAAATATCTTACCCAATGCCTCTCATGAATCCAAATTTTAATCAATTCGGATTGAATGCGTTTAATTTTTTATTTTTATTTCTTATTTTCCATGAATGAAATATAAATTATTGACATGACCATCTTTGTCATGAAAAAGTTTAAGCACGATTGATCTTTGTTGAACATGTAATACTATCACTTTACACACAACTCACTTAAAATTTGTACAAATTTATTTGCCTGTTTATAATGTACAAACATAGAAATAACATATTGAGTGAACAAGGACCAATGGGCTTATTTATGGGCCTTTTATGCTTTATATCAAAAGCCCGTGTCTTTTCCAATGATGCATCTGATCTTTACAACCTAAAGAAAATAAAAAGGCCTTATTGTCGAAGCTCCCTGTTAACCAACCGGTGAACTTTATATAACCATAAGAAATCTCTAGTACGTACGTCCAACAAGTGTCCCTGTCATCCGATCATCGGATGCTTGGCATGCTGATGCAATGGAGTCGTATTCGTGTCGAGGTAATGTAGAAGCAGGACCATAAAAACCGAGGATACAAACATAGGAATTGGACCAAAAAACCATAGCAACAAAGTAAGAGCAAAATATAGTGATCTAAGTCCAAATGACCAAAAATCACCTGCTCTTATAACTGTTATCTCAACTTGTTTCGCAGTAATGTTGCTATTAGGTATTGTTATCAGATATGTAGCATGGATGAAACATCTCGAGGATTGAATGAAACACGAAAATGCTAAGAGAAAACATACAAGCAGACATGTGTACTTGATAGATATGGTTGCTGGCCTTGTGTCACCGTATATAAAATCGCTTTCCAAGATGTTGGAATTGCTTGTCAAGACGGCTCCAATAACAGAGCTGAGAGTTAAACAAACTGATGATAAGAAAGTTGCAGCGGATACGTTTGAAGCGATCACGCTCAGAGCCATGCTAGCATTTCTGTTAATACCATCCTGCAAAATATTAACTAGTTTATTAGTCAATGCAAAGTTTTTATAATAGGAAAAATCTGAAGGAGAACAAAGTTTTGCCTGCATAATGCTCTCAACCCAGGCCTTCTTGTCATTATTTTCAAAGCCAATGACTGTAGTGTGAGGGAGTTTAAGACATCTGTATAGAAGAATCAGGTGGTAGCCAAACATAAGGAGTAAGCCACTCGGGACGAACACGAGATCAAGACTTTCCTTCTGAAAACTCATACCTTTAATCTCTTTTTTATGCTGTATAAGCTGCTTGATTATTGGATCATATAAAGATATTGACATATTCGTTTTTTGTTTATCTAGTTGGAAGTTACATGACTTCTTGATTGTTTCATTTGTACCCAAACGTTTCGTAGATAAGTAGGAAAGACAACTAGCATTGTTGAATTTCCATCTCCTGCTTACTAAATTAAGATTCTCACTCAATATCGATATTATAGATTTATGGACTTGTTAAGTTAGATTAACAACGAAGATTACTAAGTTAAATTTGTAACAAAATGATCACTATCAGTTCTTGAAGCAGCGGTGTGCATTATAGTTTCCCTTGAAGTTATAGTGACCCTTCAAGGACACATGTTTTAACTTTCATGGACTTTGACCCCAGAGTTCATGCTAAGATCATGGCTCTGTCTCTCTGGCAAAAGATCTGTAATGGCTTTATTACTTCGATCTTATGATGTTATGGCGGGGAAGACTATTACTTGACGCCGACGGTAACTTTCTCAATAATATCCGTTTTTTTTTGAAATAAACGTACTTGCTTGCATTAAATTGAATCGATAATCAATACATCGGAAATAAAATCCGGAGCGGTATCAACCCACTCATGGATGCCTGACATAGAATGAATAGCCCTAACCAATTTATTAGCTACTTCACTCGCAGACCTATTGACAAACTCCACTAGCACTTCATCATAGTGCTTAAAAAGATCAATACAACATGAGACTATAGAATGAAAGTAAGCTCGACCCTGAATTTTCTTGCATGCTTCCGCAAGCATCTTAACATCTGTTTCAAAAACACATTTTTTATACCCAAAGCTTTTAACCCATGACAGGGCTTCTTTTAGTCCTAAAGCTTCTGCTTCTCGAGGTTGGTACACTGCTTCAATTCTCTGATTTCTCGCTCTGACAAAATCTCCATGCTCATTCCGTATAACACATCCTATGCCCGTGTAGCCAGCTTCCTCAAACACAGCCGCATCAGTATTTACTTTTACCCATCCTTGTTGTGGTCGACACCATGTACGTGCACTAACAGTTCTCACCGCTTGACCACACTGCCTCTGTAGACAACTCTGCTTCCATTCATGCAGCATATTCATTGCCATTGACTGCACTCCAAACTCGGATATACTGACTCCATCCCAAACCCATCTGTTCCGACGGTTCCAAAGATTCCAACATATTATACCAATCATTGCTAATTTTTCTCTTGGACAATCATTAACCAATTGCTTAAAAATATCAACAATATTTTCTGTGTATCCATCAAAACGCACTTCAGGTATCCCAACATTTCTCCATACCTCTCTAGCAAACGAGCAATCGAATAAGACATGAGTGGCATCCTCATTTCGCATTAAGCACCACGTACATTTTTGATCTATCTGAACTCTTTTAGCTGCAAGAGCTACTGCTGTTGGCAAACAAGATTTACATACTCGCCACATAAAGTTTATTATTTTGCCTGGCAGTTCGAGAGACCAAATTTTTCTCCAAAACAATGCATGAGGCCAGACCTGTTCTCCTTGAATTCTCCTGTAACAGCTTTTCACAGAGAAGCTGCCCGACTCCTCCAAAATCCAGAACCATGAGTCTTCCGTCTGCTGCAATGAAGTTGGTATACGCTTGATCAACTGCACATCTCTATCAGTACATATATCATGCAAAACCGCATCGTCCCAATTAGGAGAATCTGTCTCAATCAAATTTACAACTTTTATGTGCTCCAACTCTTGAGACATATCTGTCGTTAAGTATCCATTTTCCTTGCTTGGCAACCACGGTACTTTCCAAACTCTCGTGGATTCACCATTCCCAATACGTCTTCGACTTCCTTGGCTGACCATTTCTTGCGCTGCAATGATACTTCTCCACATATAGCTAGGATTCACACCCAACTGAGCTTGTAAAAAATCCCCTTCCGGATAGTATCTCGCTTTCATAATGCTTGTAACAAGAGGATTTTCATTATTTAAAAGTCTCCAGCCTTGTTTGGCTAACATGGCGAGGTTGACTTTACTTAACTCCCTGAATCCTAAACCTCCCCCTGCTTTATCAACGCAAAGTTTGTCCCAGGCTAACCATTTGATCCCTCTGTTTGACCCTCCAGAACCCCACCAAAATGAATTCATTTGTCTTTGAATTCCGTTACATACTTCAGCTGGTATTAAGAACAACTGCATCCAGAAATTCGGGATTGTTTGAGCAGCCATTTTCAAAAGGATCAATATCCCCCCCTTCGATATTGGCTTGTTTTTCCAACCTTGCAGTTTCTGAGTTACACGCTCACTTAAAAACTTAAACACATTATTCTTTCTTCTTCCTATATGCATTGGTAAGCCCAAGTAATTCCCCGGAATTGCTATCTCTCGAACTCTTAAAATATTACATACATGCGTTCTTTGATCAGTCTTAGTATTTGGACTGAAGACTACGTTGGACTTGCCAAAATTTATTGCTTGCCCTGACATTTTTTCGTACTTAGTTAGCAAATTCTTCATAATCGTTGCTTCAGCGACTGTAGCTTTAAAGAAGAGATAACAGTCGTCTGCAAAAAAAAAATATGAAACAACTAGTGCACCACGAGCTATTTACATCCATGTATCAGTCCCATTTCCTCATTTCTCCTAATCATGGAGCTCAAACCCTCTGCACATAGTAGGTATAGATAAGGGGAAATGGGATCCCCTTGTCTAACTCCTCGACTTGGTTGAACATTGCCAAAGACCTCACCGTCTTAAATAAAACTGTATGACACTGAATTAACACAGCTCATAATTCGATTCCTCCATACACTATTAAAGCCAAATCTCTCCATCATTGTATCCAGAAAATGCCATTCTAGCCTATCGTAGGCCTTAGAGATGTCAAGTTTTAATCCCAGCACACCATTAACCCCTTGCGTACGCCTCCGAATGTAATGGTTAACCTCAAAAGCTATAAGCGCATTGTCTGTAAGCTGTCTCCCCTCCACAAAAGCACTTTGTTGTTCTGAAATTAATGATGGAAAACATTGCTTTAACCGATTTGACAGAACCTTAGATAAGATTCGGAACAACACGTTGCATAGTGATATTGGTCTCAACTCAGTCATTTGCTGAGGCTGTTTAGTTTTTGGGATAAGGCACACCACTGTTCGATTTACTCCACATGGTAGTTCACCTGTACTAACAAACTGTTGACAGAATTTAACCACGTTTTCTTCTATAATTCTCCAATATGCTTGGAAAAAACCAGGATTTAATCCATCGGGCCCGGGAGATTTATCCGGGTGCATTGCGAAAGCAGCGTTTTTAACTTCTTCCCTCGTAACAGGTTTTATGAGATCATTATTCTGCTCTTCTGTGATTCGTTTTACTGTATCTCTTTCCGACAGTTCTGCATTCACACCTGAACTTTGAAACAACTCAGAAAAATAGTCAATAATCACCTTCCTGACTCCATCTTTATCTTCTTTCCACTCTCCATTCGAGTCTTTTAACTTTGTCACCTGATTCTGTTTTCTTCTTCCTGACGCAAATTTATGGAAAAACTTAGTATTGTGGTCACCTTCTCTGAGCCAGAATTGTTTGGACCTTTGTTTCCAATACACTTCTTGCTTCTCCAAAAGCTTCAAGAACTCTTCTCTCGCCTCATTATATTTAGTCACTCCATACCCATCCCGTCTTGAACGAAACTTTTTCATGTTATTTATGCATTCCTGAATTTGCAAACGCATCTCCTTCACTTTTCCTCCCCCCATTCTTCTAACTTTAAGCAACAGTACTCCATTTTTTCCATGATACTCCTGCCTTCAACATATCCCCAACTTTCTTGAATCACTTTCTTACATTCGTCTTCCCTTATCCACACATTCTCAAACTTAAAGCGCCTCACCTTTGGTGTATACATCGTTCTATTTAACTCAAGATATAAAGGTAAATGATATGACGTGGAAACTTCTAAAACTCTTACCTCAGCTGTCGAAAACATGTTTCTCCACTCGTGGTTCGCTAGTCCCCTGTCAAGCTTTTCTTGGATCCACCTTACTGTACCCCTCGATCGTTTCCATGTGTATGCACTCCCACTAGAACTTATTTCAATCAAACCACATTCACTAACCGTATTACTAAACCCTTCCAAAAGAGCACTTGGATGCGGTCTTCCTCCGTTCTTTTCGTGAGCAAACATAATGTCATTAAAGTCCCCTAATATGCACCACGACAATTGAGACTGGCTAGCTAAATGCTTTAGAATACTCCATGATTCTCGACGCCTGTAACATTCAGGACATCCGTAGAAACCCGTGTACCTCCACCTTCCGATCTGATCACACTTTACTTCGCAATCTATGTAATGGTTACAACTTCCTTTTATTTCGACCCCTCCTTCATTTTTCCAAATCAACGCCAATCCTCCTCCATGCCCTTAAGCATCTACAGTAAAACATCCACTATAATGGATCCCCTTACAAATCTCTTCAATCTTATTTTTACATACTAAAGTTTCTGACAAAAAAATCAAACATGGCCGTAACTGAGTAGTGATTTCTTTTAGAAATCGAACTGCTCGTGGATTGGCCATTCCACGACAGTTCCAAGTAAAGAAACTCATAATACTCAGCGGGCCTGGAATCCAGGTCCCGCCCCTTACAAGTTTTTTGATTCATTCGATTCATTCAAAGCCAGCTCCGTATTATTTTTTGGCCCATCTGTTTGCATCAACTCAGGCCCATACTCCTCCTCATTTTGACTTATCCATACCCGTTTTCTCTTTGCCTCCAAAATAACATCTAAATTCTCCTGATTTTTCTCCATATTTAAATTAATATTATTCCCTTCCTTTTCTCTATCCCCCTGATTACGTGCTGCAACAATAACTGCATACTTATCGCCCACATTTTCGTGCACCACACCTGTCATTTCCGTAAATCTCGCCATTTGATTTGCACTGTCATCTTCTCCCATCTGTTGCTTCGATCGTCCGCCATGTTCCGTCCAACTATCACCAGATCCTAGTGTTCTCAACTACCGTGCACCAGCATTTTGTTTCCCCCCACGCCCTGATGCTCGAAGCCAAGTCCCATACGCTCGTTCAATCTCCTTCTCCGGATTGGCATACACAATGTTACATTCTCTTTCAGTATGTCCTATAATTCCACATACAAAACAAAAACTCCCAAGTCTTTCATACTTAAAGTTCACCCATCCCCAATTGCCACCTTCCCGCTTGATTTTCATTCGTCTCTTCAATGGTTTTTGGATATTTAGGTTAACCCTTATCCTTACGAACGCCTTCCATGCACCATCAAAGCTTCCAGGGTCTGATTTGACATACGTACCTATGAAGTTTCCAATACTCTTTAGAATAGTTTCAGAAATGAAACCTTTGGGTATATCGTGTACCTGCACCCAAATCTCCACTTCATTCAACGGCACTTGATGTTCATCCTCCGTTTCTTGCATTTTATGATACACAAGCATGTTTTGTTCATATGACCATGGTCCCCCTTCTAGAATTTTACGGAGATCCATGATGTGATAAAATACAAAGGAGTACCTGTATCCACCAATATCATGTACTTCCATACCTTCTTTTGGCCTCCACACCGATGCTAATACATTCGGTATTGCCTGAAAATTTACGTGTTTTTCCGTCAGAAATCTTCCCACCAGTACAAAGCTTTCTTTTGTTTCCCGTCCTTCTTCAGCCCCAACTATAATACCTTCAGCCTCCTCTTCCTCCATCGTTAGTCTCTCATACAATTTCTCTATATTTTCTTTATCGTAATTCATAGTGATAATCTTTTAACGTGAGCGAAGTAGATTAATAGATCTGAAAGACAGAAAGAAAACAAACTTGTCACATAGATAAGAGATAAAAAACTCTGGACTTCCAGAGAAAAAATGAGAGAGAAGTGTTTCAATAATATCCGTTTAGTTATAAGGAGTATCATTCAATTTGGAATAACTTAATATTGAGATGTTCTTTCTAAACTCCACTACAAGATTGTTGGGCCTAGGCCCACCTAGAGTAAAAGGCCCCCTTAAAAGCCCACTTAGAGATGCTATAAAAGGACTTGTAATAGGACATCGTAAAGGACCCGATAAATATACTCTAATAATGGCACTAGAAGGAGTTTGAATCTCCTCCTAAACCAGTCAACATCGAGCTCCAAAACACAGCCAAGTAAATGGCAAATCGGGGGCAAGGCACAAGCAAAAATCTTAACACTCGAGAAATAGCTAGCATCAAACAGAGAGAGAAAAACAAAGCTCTCTTAACTCCAAAGAGCTTATTCCCGAAAATGAAAGGTACAAACAATGAGGACGGATCGGGGCATGAGAAGCACATATCTGAAGATTAAAGAGTTCGAGTTCTCATTCCACAAGGGAAACATGTGCTAACAAGAGATGCAAGACTCCACCTCGAGAAAATTAAGCGACAAAACAGAGATACTGAAAAGCGAACTATTGCCGTAAATGATGTTGAGATTTACGACGAGTTACACCGTCTGGATGCTGAGCGTAGAAAGTTGATGGAGAAAGTAAGACATAAAAGAGAGAAATAGCTCGTCCCCAGAAGGAGCTCGTAGAGGTCTCCGAGGGGAAGGTATCTTCAGAATACCAAACTGAAAACTATGAATCCTTGTGGAGAACATCCATGAGGAGCGAGTACACGAGAACAGAAGACTCCACGGGGTCGTTAACTTCTAGAAGGCGCAAACGCAGATACGAGGACGATGAAAACGCAGAAGATGAAGAATATCAAGAGGAACGAATACAAGTTGCAATGAATCTCACAGAAGATGATGTGCTGCTAGTCAGGGATTTTATAAGAACACACTCGGGGGAAATGGAAGCCTCCTCGGAGAACCCACTGTCTAGAAGAATCGAGAGAGCCAAAATTAATAGAGACCTTAAGGTTTCACCCATCGAAAAGTTCGAGAGATCCACGAACCTCGTAGACTTCATCCACTTCTTCGACGAGTAAATGGGATTTCACTGACATTATGAAATAACAAAGTGCCAATACTTCTCGACATGTTTGAAAGGCCCAACCCTCATGTGATATAACAACCTTCCTCCAAGGTCCATAGAATCATGGAACACTCTAAAAAACAAATTCAAATCCAGATTCTCCACAAATAAGAAAGGAAGAAAGATGACAACATCGCTAGTAAACATTCACCAAAGATTAAATGAAAGTCTCAGAGAGTACATAAATCGCTTCAGAGCTGAAGCTATTCAAATCCCAGATCTAAAAGAAAACCTAACTCTAACATATTTAGCAGTCGGAGTTGACAAAATCAGATCTACTACTAGAAGAATTTTTTGAGAAAAGTCCCGTAACACTCCAAGCAGCCATTGACTTGTTTGAGCATAGTTTAAGACTCCAAGAGGCAGTAGGAATCACACATGCTACGATGTCTCCAAGATAAAGAACGAATAGATCATCTAGTCGATCTTTATAATGGGATTTTTGTCGAGGAGAATGAAATCGCAGAAGTGAGAAAGAATCATCTCAAAAGTCGCCCATTCAGAATAAGCAAGATGATAAGCTTATAGAATGTAAACAAAGCTATCAACTAAAATACTAAACGATTACTCAAGCAATAAGTCTCTGCAAGCTGAGATTGTTATTCAAAACTAAAAAGCATTCTTTCTGAATACATTACTGAAGTGATTTAAATGTTAAAGGTGGCCGCGATAAACCAGGAACTGAATACCTGTTTTATCTCCACGACTCTCCTAAACCAACTGAAACACTTGACCTATTCTAGCTGCATGGAAACACATATACAGCTGATTATTCAAATAAAACATACACGTAAATAACAAAACAATTAAACACTTTTAGATTAAATAATTAATCCAACAAACTCCCCCTTAATCTAAAAGTGATTAAGGTCCCTGACTCCCAGCAGAGCACGCATCTTCTCAAATTTGACAACAAACATGGGCTTCGTTAGGACGTCTGCTCGCTGCAACTCAGTACACACATGTTTAATGATGATAGACCCCTTCTCCACACACTCACGTATGAAATGATAACGCACGTCTATGTGCTTACTGCGACCATGAAACACTGGGTTCCTTGCCAAATCGATAGCAGACCTATTATCGATGTAAATCACTACTGGACCAGCCTTGACATCTGTAATTTGACTCAGTAGACTGTGCAACCATATTCCTTGACATGCTGCAGCAGTAACAGCCATAAACTTAGCTTCACACGAACTCAATGCAACACACCTTTGCTTCTGAGATACCCATGTAATCAGTGACTCATCCAAATAGAACGCCATACCACCTGTGCTTTTCCTATCCGTGACATCTCCTGCAAGATCACTGTCTGAGAAGCCAGACAACATATAGTCTCCTCGACCTGCAGTATACACTAAACCATAATTTAGTGTCCCTTTCACGTATCTCATGATCCTCTTAACAACATTTTTGTGTAATATAGTGGGTCTTTCCATAAATCTGCTCACCACCCCCACTGCGTATGCAATGTCTGGGCGTGTGTGAACCAAGTACCTCAGGCCACCCACCATACTTTTAAACTCTGTGGAATTTACTGCCTTTCCTTTCTCGTCTTTGTGCATCTGAACCTTGGACTCCATTGGAAACTTAACTGAATTACAATCAGATAAACCTGCCTTCTCAAGTACCTTTTTTGCATATGCCACCTGCTTCAACTTGATATAGCCATCTCCTTGATCAACTTCTATGCCAAGGTAGTAGCTTAATTTTCCCAAATCTGACATCTCGAATTCTCTACCCATCTGCAATTTAAACTCAGCTATGTTTGTCACCTTTGTACCTGTAATGATCAAGTCATCGACATAAACACCAATGATCAATGATTCATCTCCCTCCTTTCTCGTGTACACAACATGTTTGAGAGGACATTTTGTAAAGCCAAGCTTCTCAAGACTTTTGTTTAACTGAGTATACCAGGCTCGCGGAGCTTGTCTTAACCCATACAGCGCCTTGAATAACCTGTAAACCTTATGCTCTTGTCCATCCTTCACATAACCTTCGGGCTGACTTACATACACCTCTTCATAAAGTGTACCATTCAAAAAGGCTGACTTCACGTCTAAATGATGAACCTCCCAAGAATTTTTTGCTGCCAATGCAAGTAAGAGACGTACTGTTTCCATCCTTGTTACCGGAGCGAAAGCCTCTTCAAAGTCGACACCATATTTTTGAACATACCCCTTTGCCACTAACCTTGCCTTATGCTTCAAAATTTCACCGTTTGTATCCCTTTTAATCTTGTACACCCATTTCAAGTCAATCGCCTTGTGTCCAGCCGGCAAGTCTGTTAATTCCCACGTCTTGTTTCGTTCTATTGCTTCAATTTCACAGTCCATGGCCTGCCTCCAACATTTTTCTTTACTTGCCTGACTGTAATTTACTGGTTCATCAATGCCAGCCAGCAGTAGCTCATCAGCAAGCTCTTCGTTCAATTCTGTCTCCTCGGTCTCATTGTAAACATCACTGAGAAGTCTGAATTTACGTGGTGGCTCACTCCCATCGTAAGTATCCTCGATATTGAGATGACCACCAGTCCTGTTTCCTTGGCTTGTAGTAGAGTCTGCAGACTGAGTCTCTGCAGATTGAGGTTCTGCAGATTGAGGAGTGTGGTGCTCCTCTTCATCACCCTCCATCGTGTTGTTGAATTGAGAATTTTCTTCCTCATTTATATCTGCAAACTTAGCACCAGGTAGGCTGAATGAATGCTCTGCACCATCTCCTTCTGTTTCACTCCAGTCCCATCCCTGTGCTTCATCAAAAACTACATCTCGACTGATGTGCACAGTCCTTGTGTTGGGATCAAACAGGCGATATGCCTTCGTTCCAGCTTCCCTTCCAAGATAGACAACACGTTTGCTTCTATTGTCAAGTTTTTTTGTGTGCACACTAGGAATTTTCATGTAAGCAACACAGCCAAATACCTTGAGATAATCTACCCGTGGCTTTGTATTTGTCCATGATTCATATGGTGTTGCTCCCACGAGTGCCCGAGTTGGCAAACGGTTTAACAGGTACACAGCATGTCTAATGGCCTCTCCCCACATATATGAGGGTATATTTCGCTCCTTTAACAGACTTCTTCCCATGGCCACTACAGTTCGGTTACGTCGCTCCACAACCCCATTTTGTTGTGGAGTGTACGGTGCAGTAAAGTGTCGAGCAATGCCCATTTCTTCACAAAATTTTGTGAATTCATTTGAACAGAACTCACCTCCCTTGTCTGTTCTGAGAACCTTAATCTCCTGGCCTGACTCTTTCTCCACCAAGATCTTGAACCTCTTAAAATGTGTGAATGTTTCGTCTTTAGCCTTAAGCATATAAACCCACATAGCACGGCTAAAATCATCAACAAATAACAAAAAATACTTGTTACCTGATGGTGTTGGTGGTGAGATTGGTCCGCAAATATCTCCGTGGATCAATTCCAAGCGTTGTTTGGCCGTAAATTGAGTCTGTGAAGGGAAGGGACGTTTAGTCTGTTTAGACATCAAGCATCCTTTACATATGTCCTTGGGGTGAGTAAATTCTGGTAGACCTGATGCCATTTTATTCTTGGACATAAGCATCATAGCGTTAAAGTTTACATGACCCAGTCGTGAGTGCCACAACCAAGTTATGTTATCTGCCTTCGTCAACAAACAAGCATCCTTAGTACCTTTAATCACCACCTTGTACAGTCTATTCATGGATCTTTTCACTTTCATTATCAAAACATTCCTTTCATTATATATCCACAGGTACTCTCCCTTGATAATAACTTTACTACCGTTCTCAGACAATTGACCCAAGGAAATTATGTTATTGCACAAGCTTGGAATAAAATATACCTCTTTAAGAACACATTCCTTGCCATCATCAGTGGTGAAGTGAACAGATCCTTTCCCCTGTATCTTTACGGTAGACCCATCACCAAATTTAACTTCCCCTGTCACGTTATCATCGAACACCTTAAACTTTGAACGTTGGCCAGTCATGTGATTACTGGCCCCGTTGTCAAGGTACCATACACTCGATTCACCATCTTTACCAGTATCCGTACTGCTGAGTTTCGGTTGTATAGCTGTCTCATTTAGAAAAATGGCTTCATTCTTGACGTCCTGACACTTTGCCAAGAGGAGCGTTGGTTCATTATCATTTGTTTGAGCCAAGTTTACTTCATTTCTTTGTTCCTTATCTCGTCTGGGTTTACGGCACTCCGCTGCATAATGCCCATAAACAAGGCAGTTAAAGCAACGTACCTTACTTCTGTCACGTCCACCTCTAGCACCATCTCTACCTCTGATTTCATTTGTGCTGCGAGAGTTCCCTCTGGTTCCCCGTTTTAACCACTCATCCCGTGTGAATAACAACTAACCATCTTTGTTCTGCAATTGGCCATCTCTGATCTCCCTCTTAATCCATTCTTCCTCTGTAAGAAGAAGCTGTTGTTCACCATTCTCCGTTTTGCCACACAGTCTCTCTTCGTGGGCCTTAAGAGATCCAACTATTTCCTCAACAGACATTTTCTCCAAATCGCCAAACTGTTCAATAGCTGACGCTATCTGTAGGAACTTGGTGGGTACAGCTCGAAGGAGTTTTTTAACCACATATGCTTCCTCAATTGTCTCCCTCAGGGCTCAGATATTTGTTACCAAGCCATTCAATCTCATACAAAAATCATCAAGTAATTCAGTCTCTTTCATAGTGAGTGATTCAAACTCTGATTTTAGAGTCTGAGCCTTCGCTTTCTTGACTTTGTCTGCACCCAGGTGTACTGTTTTGATCGCGTCCCAAGCTTCTTTGGCATTTGTTTTTTCTGCAATCGACAAAAGTAAATCCTCAGGAATGCCCTGGTAAATTATGGCCAGTGCTCGCTTGTCAACCTTGTCTTCAACCGCCGTCTTGGGATCTTCAGGTTCTACAACTTCCCACACGCTATGGGCCTGCATAAAGACGCGCATTTTCATGGCCCATGCCGTGTAGTTTGTTCTGGTAAGCATAGGATAACTCAGACCAAATGAGCTTTCCTTTCCCTTGGTGGTTGCCATCAGTGTTCAGGTTGAAAGTGGTCGTGGTGTAGGCTCTGATACCAGATATAGAATGTAAACAAAGCTATCAACTAAAATACTAAACGATTACTCAAGCAATAAGTCTCTGCAAGCTGAGATTGTTATTCAAAACTAAAAAGCATTCTTTCTGAATACATTACTGAAGTGATTTAAATGTTAAAGGTGGCCACGATAAACCAGGAACTGAATACCTATTTTATCTCCACGACTCTCCTAAACCAACTGAAACACTTGACCTATTCTAGCTGCATGGAAACACATATACAGCTGATTATTCAAATAAAACATACACGTAAATAACAAAACAATTAAACACTTTTAGATTAAATAATTAATCCAACAAAGCTGCTCTCCAGCTCGGATAGGTTTCCGACATCACGAATGTCTTCACCTAAACAACGAGCATGTAGGTGACTTCACAAAACTCAGCATAGACAAAACTCTAATACTGGCCATTCTCAAGGCATTTCCTGGATATAGGCCTCCATGACCTATGAACCCAAATAGACCCCCAAACACCAAGTTCTGTGAGTGTCACAAGGATACGGAGCACACAACCGAAAGGTGCTACCAATTGAAGAACTTGATCGAAGACAAAGTCCATAGTAGAGAACTCTTACACTTCACCGTCAAAGACGATCCCCCTCACCAACAACAATACGATCAAGACAATGTCATCGACTTCATATCAGGTGGATAATTCATCAGGGAAAGTTCCAATAGAGCAAGAAAATCATATGCTAGAAATGTGTAAAGAATCGAGTCTTAAAAACCAAGATGAAACCCATCTCCATTCATTTCATTCTCAGATGAGAATTATGGTGATAAAGTCATTGAAGATCATCAAGATGCACTGGTAATCACCACCAAGATAGGGAAGAATACAGTGCGAAAAATTCTGCTCAACAACGACAGCTCAATTGACATCCTTTACCATACCGCCTTTAAGAGGATGAACATTGAACACAACAAGAAAAAATGATAAAAATGACCGCCTAATTCCAGTCACAAATATGGTTTAAGTGACCATTTTCGGTCATTTTGTATATAAAAATGACCGAAACCCCCCGATCACTTTTAAGGCCGTCGAAAATGGACATGCGGTCGAAACTAGGAGAAACAAATGACCAAATACAGTCATTCTTATGAAGTCCAATTATGACCAACCACAATCACATTTTATTTTTCGAAAATTTTGAAATTTCAGATAGTTTGAATTTTCATTTGCCCCTTAAGGAACCAAAAATTTCAGTTTAAATTTTCATTTCCCGCTTAAGGAAACAAAGTGACCAATTTCAGTCATAACTGCGAATGACCGGTTTTAGTCACAAAGCATAATTGACCACCTTCCGTCGTAGTGCAGATTGACCGATCCTGGTCACTTATAGAACGAGATTCGACTATCTGCAGTCAAAATGGATATGCTAGAATGACTATTTGCTGTCATAAACATTTGTTATATGTGGCCAAACATGGTTGTAATGCTTGTTAAATTGACAATTCTTTACTACCAAAATCAGTCACATATTTCATAATTACCCTGAATTGTTCATATTCAGGCTTAATGATACCATATTTCATAATTACCTTGAATATTTCATAATTACCCAAAATCAGTCACATATTTCATAATTACCCTGAATTTAAAGTATTTACAAATAAAAGTAAAAATATACATTGAAGAGTAGATAGTTTCGATTAGAATTCTAGGGAAAATACAATAAAAGCCACATAAATCCTTGATGAAAGTTACAAGGCCACATAAATCCTTGATGAAAGTTACAAGGCCACATAAATCCTTGATAAAAGTACCACAAATGTTACTTAGATTAGATAGTAGGTGGAGAACATTCTCCAAGAAACTCCAAAATGATTACTACAAATCCACAAAAAGATATCACAAAAGAGAGATAAAGTACACGTTCCAAGACATAATTAAAACGCAATAACTACGATGGGCTTAGTGGAACGTTGTTGTAGCTACCCTCTTGATCGCTATATGGTTCATTCACATTTCTTTCATCATTGCCACCGTTTCCATTTTCATTTTCTCCATCAACATGGTTATTGATAACTCCTGGTGGCGGGGCCGCTCCTTCGACGCCGTGACTAGATCCTTCGCCGTTGTGGAGGTGTAGCTATGGCGGGGTTCCTACAAAACAACACCGAAAGGGGGGTTCGGGTCCCGCGGCACCTCCGGTGTGAGAGTAAGAACTCACTTTTGGGGAAGATGAAGATATATATGAATGCAAGGTGGCTGTGTGTGTATATGAGTGTGAGAGAGTGTTTAACCCCAAAATCTCACCTTCTTGGGCTATTTATAGCCCATGGATAGGGTTTTGGGGTTGGTACCTTTAAATCGTAGCCATCGGTTCTGGGAGTGGAGGACACCTGGTTGGAGTGGATGCTTTACACGCGTCAGTGCGGGACTGGCCGAGGAATGTTCTGAGGATCCTTTGACACGTTCCTTGATTATTCCCATGATTGATGTGTGACAGTTGTCCCTATCATGTGCTTGGAACAGTGTCTCACGTGTTGGGATCTCTCAAGGTTGGGCTTGCGGGACTGGGCCCGTCAAGGCTGGAAGTGCGCAGGACTAGACTGAGTTATGAGCCTAGGACTAGCCCTTCCAGGAGCTATATGGAGTTAGGAGTCCGGGACTAGGACTTGTAGGAGCTATATGGAGTTAGGAGTCCGGTACTAGGTCTTGCAGGAGCTATATGTACTATCATGTGCCCCCCACTCCCTTATGCAGATTTTCTGGATGGGGGAGTAAATTTGGGCTTATTTGAAGAACATTAGCTTTTGATTGCTGTCTTTAGAAGAATTTGAGCTTTTCTCGTCCCCCAGTCCGGCTTGTGTTGAGTTCAGCCAATCAGAATTAAAGTTCGTTGTCTTTGGAAGAATTTGAGCTTTTCTTGCCCCAGTCCGGATTGTGTTGAGTTCAGCCAATCAGGACTAAAATTGGTTGTCTTTAGAAGAATTTGAGCTTTTCTCACCCACTAGTCCGGATTGCGTTGAGTTCAGTCAATCAAGTTTTCCTTGGCCCCCAGTCCGGATTGTGTTGAGTTTAGCCAATCAGGACTAAAGTTGGTTGTCTTTAGAAGAATTTGAGCTTTTCTTGCCCCTAGTCCGGATTGCGTTGAGTTTAGCCAATCAGGACTGAAGTTAGTTGTCTTTAGAAGAATTTGAGCTTTTCTCTCCCCTAGTCCGGATTACGTTGCCAATCAGGACTAAAGTTGAACTTGAGTTTTTCTTGGCCCCCAGTCCGGATTGTGTTGAGTTCAGCCAATCATGACTAAAGTTGATTTTCTTTGGAAGAATTTGAGCTTTTCTCACCCCCTAGTCCGGAGTGCGACGAGTTAAGTAGTCCGGACCTGGAAGTTGAAACGGTTTTGGGGTTTCCCCCTAATGATTTGAATTTTAACAACTGTAAAAATTATGGATAGACGTGCCTCATCATTATCCGTATTAATTACTTTTTTGATAAACAATCCAGATTTTGCCACGTGGCATGGCCTGTTGGGATTCACTGTGCCTATAAAAGGCGCTCCTCCCCCTTCTCTTTCTTTTTTACTTTCTCTCAATTTCCCTCCATGTTCTTTTTGTTATTTTCTTGATTTTCTTCGTTGCTCTTGCCGTCGCCGCCGTTTGTTACATGAGAGCTCTTGGAGGTTCGTTGTTGTTGCTTGGTAGTCCCCAACCACTCCATATTTTATATCTTCGTAAGTCCCTATTATGCTCTTTGTTTCATTCTTTGAGTTTTCTGGTCTAGTGTTTTCTGTGTTTGTGTTATTGTGTTCGGTTTTGGTTGAATGTTCTTGTATATATATCTGTATGTATATTTTTTTGTGTTGTGTTTTGATGTTTGATTTCGGTTAATAGTATTTCTAGAATTAGGGTTTTTTATTTGGGTCCGAATTAGGTTGCTTAGTCCAGACTGATATATTTATATTAGGTTTTTGTTGTTTTTGTGTGATTGTGACCTTTGAGTCCGGAGTAATTGGCTAGTTTTAGGGTTTTGTGGTCTAGAGTGGCTATTCTGTTTTTGGTTTTTGTTTTGGCTTTTGAGCTTCAGGTCTCCGGACTGTTTGCTTTTGACTTTAAATAAAACTGAACATAGGATAGTCCGGACCATGTAGCTTTCAAGATAAATAAACTGTAGGTAATTAGACTAACCTTTATCACTTATTTTAGGTTTATGGTCCGGACTAAAGCTCGTGCAAAGGCCTATATTACTTGCTATCCGGGGCCGTCTGGTTCAGATTTAGAGTTTTCTAGTGATTCTGAGCGGATTGAAATGGGGAAGAAAGCGTCGACTTCTAACTTCGAAGTGATAACTAAGCTGTCTGTAGCTAGGATTTCATCTAGAAAGGTGCCTTGTACTCCGGAGGGCTTATGGGTAGACACGCCGGGTTACTTCATCACCAAAAGTGATGAGATAGAGAACAACTTCTATTATAGAAGTATTAGGTCCGGGTACGCGAGGCAGCCTAATGCGGGTCCGGGGCCTTACAATAAGGAAGAATTCGACTGAAAGTTCACGGATAGTATAGTGGCCAAGGAGCATTATGAGCTGAAGGATGAGTACGCTGCTTTAGACCATGCGGCGCAAGACTCGTCAGTCCAGGCTGCTTTTTAGTTGGACCGCCGGATTGAGTGGAGGTGGTCAGAGCCAGATGAGCGGATTTATCACAGACCGGATGATGGATTCTTTCCGGTGTAGTTGGAGCATCTTCGCTCTGGATGAAATCCACATTGGCATCTCTTTTTGAAGCATCTCTGCAAGTATGAATACAAGCTTTCTCCCATGCAGATAACTCCGAATGGGATCAAATGGATGACCTGGTTTATTGCTTCCTATAACCAGTTCAAAGTTCATCCCACTTTCAAGTTATGACATCATATCTTCCACCTGGTCCGGTCCAGCCAGATGTCTCTATATGAGATTCGGTTCCGGGCTCCGGAGTGTGGTTATGGTGGCTCTTACAGGCCCGTCATTCAACATTCCTCTTTGAAGCACTTGAATGGGGAGTTGATTATGCTGAGGGGTTTAGTCTTGCATTACCTTCCCCATATTGCTGTTGAGGGAGTCCAGACTCGGTTCCGAAGGGATGTTCTCCGGGGAGACGCCATCTGGATGATTTTTTCTTTTTGTGAATGTTTGGGTTTCCAGATGACCTGGGATACTTTTATGATGCACAGAACTATGCATAGAATAGGGTGTAAGTTATTTGCTTTTGTGTCTGGAATGCTTAAGTGTTTTTGTGTCCGGGCTGCTTATCTATTTTCTTTGGTTGTAGTTCTTTGTAGTTTTTTGACTTGTGTTTTTTGCTTTGTTTTGTGGCAGGCTTACCACACTACAATCCAGATATAACTTCTTCGGCATACAGTGATGCCCTGAAAGGTTTGGGCAAAGCTTTCAAGTTGCCGAAGAAAGCTGTTGTTGGTGGCTCCGGATCCAACGCTTCTGTGGAAGAGGGGTCGCAGAGCAATGCAGTTTTGAGGCCCGAGGCTGATGTGAATGAGAAGGCTCCGAATCGGAATGTTGAACTGGAAATGGGTGCAGAGTTTGAGAACCTTGAGGAACTGTAGCCTCTTGGGGAAGTTCCGGATGTCGAGTCCAGACGGAAAAAGAAGAGGCTCCGGACTCTTGGGACGAAACCTCCCCGGAGTCAAAATTTTGATGCTGGTGCCGGGTCTGGGGTGGACAAGGGAAAAGTATTGGGTGCTGAGAGTCCGGAGGCCCGTAGTTCGGAGTTTGAAGTTAAGGTTGCACGTTTCATGGCTGGGATTCCCACTAACGATGAGTGGAGGAAGATGAACCAGTCCGCATTCGATGCAACTATGAAGGAATGCTCCCGGATCTGGGGTTAGGTACATTGTTCATACGTTTTTGTTTCCCTTCTATTCTTTTGCCTTAGAATAATTTTCTAAGTATTTCAATTTTCTGCAGCTGGCTGGATATATGGCCGGATCTGCTTCTCTGGCTTATAATGAGCTTAAGGATGCCCGGACTGCTATTACCGATAAGGATGCTGAGATTAATGATTTGAGGGATAAAATTATTGTGAAAGACAATTCCTTGTCTGGACTGAACAAACAGCTTGATGATGTCAGGACCCGGGCTGAGAATGCTGAAAAGGAAGCTTCAGATCTGAAATTCGAACTAGCTGAGCTCCGGAGGCAGATATCTGCTGTGAGGCCAGAAGTTGAAGTTATTGCTGCCTTCAAAAATTCTGAGGAGTATGATAGAGTTCTTAACGCTGGTACGCCGGAGATTGCTTGTTCTTGGGTGGTCGCGGAGAGGCACATAAAGACCAATCCGGAGGTCGATTGGGACAGTTTCGTCCAAGAATTTATCAATGCGAAGGAAGATATAGAGCTTGGATTGGGGGAGCCGGAGCCGTTCGACGGCCCTTGCCCCAATTTCCTTCCTCCCAATGCTCCGGAGTCTTAATTTCTTCCGAGTTGTAATTTTCATGTTTCCTTAAGACTTTTGATACTTCGTTGTTTGTCATATTTGTACTTGGCTCCGGGTTTATTTTAGTCTGATTACTTGTTAATGTTTGCTTTTATTGTTGCTATTTTGCTTTGCTATTGTACTTTGTTTTTGCCTTAGAAAAAGTTGTAGTTTTACTCTAGTCCTGGACTCATAGCTAGTCCGAACTAGTGGTTAGTAAGGTATTTCTAAGTAAAAATAGTTGCTCTAGTCCTGACTAATTGCTTGTCCGGACTAGTGGTTAGCTTTTTTACTTAGAAAATTAATTCTAAGTAAAAATGGTTGATCTAGTCTTGACTAATAGCTTGTCCGGACTAGTGGTGGGTTTTTAGAAAATTAATTCTAAGTACAAATGGTTGCTCTAGTGCTGACTAATAGCTTGTCCGGACTAGTGGTGGCTTTTTTACTTAGGAAATTAATTCTAAGTAAAAATGGTTGATCTAGTCCTGATTAATAATTTTTCTGGACTAGTGGTTAGCTTTTTTACTTAGAAAATTAATTCCAAGTAAAAATGGTTGCTCTAGTCCTGACTAATAGCTTGTCCGGACTGGTGGTGGCTTTTTAGTTAGAAAATTAAGTTTAAGTAAAAATGGTTGCACTAGTCCTGACTAATAGCTTGTCCGGACTAGTGGTGGGTTTTTAGAGAATTAATTCTAAGTACAAATGGTTGCTCTAATCCTGACTAATAGCTTGTCTGGACTAGTGGTTAGCTTTTTTACTTAAAAAATTAATTTTAAGTAAAAATAGTTGCTCTAGTCCTGAATAATAGTTTGTCCGGACTAGTGGTTAGCTTTTTTACTTAGAAAATTAATTCTAAGTAAAAATGGTTGCTCTAGTCCTGACTAATAGCTTGTCCGGACTAGTGGTGGCTTTTTAGTTAAAAATTTAATTATAGGTAAAAATGGTTGCACTAGTCCTGACTAATAGCTTATCCGGACTAGTGGTGGGTTTTTAGAAAATTAATTCCAAGTACAAATGGTTGCTCTAGTCCTGACTAATAGCTTGTCCGGACTAGTGGTTAATTTTTTATTTAGGAAATTAATTCTAAGTAAAAATGGTTGCTCTAGTCCTGACTAATAGTTTGTCCAGACCAGTGGTTAGCTTTTTTACTTTGAAAATTAATTCTAAGTAAAAATGGTTGCTCTAGTCCTGACTAATAGCTTGTCCGGACTAGTGGTGGCTTTTTAGTTAGAAAATTAATTCTAAGTAAAAATAGATGTACTGGTCCTGACTAATAGCTTGTCCAGACTAGTGGTGGGTTGTTAGAAAATTAATTCTAAGTATTGCTTGCCATATTGGCTACAAGATTTTGGTTGCTTTGTTTGTTCTTTCCTACTGGTAGAATTTCCTTAGTCTTAGTCCATGCCAAGTATTTGGGACTTCTGAGCCATCCATGTTCAGGAGTGTGTAGGTTCCTGGCCTCAGGACTTCTTTGACCTTGTATGGCATTAGCTTTACGGTATTTGTGGGACACGATGCTTCTGTGTCTTGAAGGACTAAGTCTCCAACTTGGAAGTTTTCGACTCTGAACTTCTTACTGAAGTGCTCTCTTATTTTCTCCTTGTATTTTTCCATCCTTTCTACGGCTTGGTCCCGGACCTCATCAATTAGCTCCATGTTTGTTCTGAGTCCTTCTTCATTTCCTTCTTCCTTAAAGTTTATTGCTTTGTGAAAAGGAGATCCCACTTCAATAGGAAGCATTGCTTCTATTCCATAAGCTAGTTTAAATGAAATTTCTCATGTGCTTGTACTGAGGCTTGTCCTGTAGGACCATAGTACGCTTGGTAGTTCTTCTGGCCATTTACTTTTTCTTTCTTTGAGTCTCTTTTAAATACCTCGGAGCAGGATTCTGTTGGTGACTTCTACTTGGCCGTTTCCTTGGGGATATGTTACTGATGATTTTTTTGTGTTTAATCCCGCACTCCTGAAGGTAGGACTCAAATTCTGATCCGATGAACCGTGGTCCGTTGTCCAATACTAGGACTCACGGTATCCCGAACCTCATCAAAATGTTGTCCATAAACTTTATAAAGTCTTGCTGATTAATTATCCTCATTGCTTTCACTTCAACCCATTTGGTCATGTAATCAATCAAGATTAACAAGTACCTGAGATCTCCTTTGGCCCGGGGAAAGGGTCCCATGATGTCAATGACCCAGACAGCAAAGAGGATAGGTGACAGGACTGAGGATGGTAGGACTGGGCTGATTCGGGAAATATTGCTGAAGAGCTGGCATTCCTTGCATTTCTTCACGAACTCAATTGCGTCTTGGTGGATAGTTGGCCGGTAGTAGCCTTGTCTTATGATCTTATGAGCTAGGGCCTTTGCAGACATGTGATCTCCGTATATCCCTTCATGCACTTTCGTC
This sequence comes from Apium graveolens, assembly GCF_009905375.1. NCBI lineage: Eukaryota > Viridiplantae > Streptophyta > Magnoliopsida > Apiales > Apiaceae > Apium > Apium graveolens. The sequence continues at coordinate 54,028,895 of NC_133653.1, forward strand.
AAACAGTACTTTGCTTCTTCTGGGCCGACACATTTTAGAATAGGAGATGAGAAAGTCCTGCGGTAGAGTATTCCTTCTTCGAGGAAGAACTTGGCTGCTTTTGCTTTCAATCATTGGGATTTTCCTTTGTCCTCCGGGAGCTCCCCCTTTTCCAAGTAGTTGGTGAAGGAAGTCATCCAGTTCTGGTTGCTTTCGATCTCCAAGACCTCTCTGGATTCAATAGATGGTTTGTGGAGTTCTTCGAAGTAAACTGAGCAGTCCAGATCTGATGAATTCCGGACTAATTTGGATAGAATATCCGCGTCTTCATTTTCTTCTCGACATATTTGAAGGACTTGATGGTTTGGTATTGAGGCTAAGTAACTTTGAACCAGTGCTTGGTACTTCGCCAGAATAGGGTCCTTTGCTATGTATTCTCCATTTGTTTGCTTGACCACTATCTGGGAGTCGCTGTAGATTTTTAAGTCCTGGACCCTCAGAATCCTGGAGAGCTTTAGTCCTGCAATCAACGCCTCATATTCTGCCTGATTGTTTGTTACGAGGAAGCCGAAAGATATAGCTGTTTGAATTGTGAATCCTTCAGGACTTTTGAGTATGAGTCCGGCTCCCGACCTTTCGCTTGTTGAAGAACCATCTACTTTCAAGGTTCAGGCTCCCGGATTTGCTTCTTTGTTTATCTCCAGATCTATCTTCATTGATTTCAGTTCTTCTTCTGGGAAGTTGCATTCGATTATGAAATCCGCAAGTGCTTGAGCTTTAATTGCAGTCCTGGGAATGAAGCTTAAATTGAACTGGCTTAACTCCACAGCCTAATTGACTAGTCTTCCCGAAACATCTGGCTTGTGAATTATCTTCCTTAGGGGCTGATTTGTCACCACTCTGATTTCTCTTCCTTGGAAGTAGTGCATGAGTTTTCTTGAAGTTATGACCAATGCAAAGGCAAACTTCTCCAATCTTGGGTATCATGTTTCTGCGTCTTTGAGGACTTGGATTACGTAGTAGACTGGTTGCTATTTTCCATTCTCTTCCCTGATTAGGGCAGCTCCTACGGCTTGTGCTCCTGCTGACAAGTATAAGTAGAGAGGCTCTCCTGGCTGAGCTTTAGTTAGGACTTATGGTTGAGAGAGGTAGGACTTGATTTTCTCAAATGCCTTTTGGCACTCCGGACTCCAGCTCACCTCTTTCTTGTTGCTTGCTCCTTTGAGTAAATCAAAGAATGGTAAGCACCTTTCCGCTAGCTTTGAGACAAATCTCCTGAGTGCTGCTAGGGATCCTGCTAGCTTCTGTACATCTTTTTGGGTCCTGGGAGCCCTCATATCCTGGATTTCTTTTATCTTCTCCGGATTGGCTTCTATGCCTCTGTTGCTGATCATAAATCCTAGAAACTTGCCTGCTCCTACTCCGAAGGTACATTTCTCCGGGTTCAGTTTGAGTCGGTTCTTTCTTAGGCTGTCAAAGCACTCCTTCAGATCTTCCACATGTCTTGGGATAGTTGTTGATTTAGAAATCATATCGTCGAGATAGCACTCCAAGTACCTCCCAATCTGGGACTTGAATATCTTGTTCACGGCTCTCTGGTAAGTTGATCCTGCGCTTGTCAGTCCGAAGGGCAGCTTCACATAAGCATAGACTGCTCTGTGAGTTATGAATGATGTCTTAGGTATGTCCTTCGAGTTCATCTTGATTTGGTTGTATCCGGAGAAGGCATCCATGAAACTTAGCATGATGTGTTCGGAGGTAGCATCTATCAATTGATCAATATTTGGGAGAGGGTATGGGTCCTTCGGGCATGCATCATTCAGATCAGTGTAGTTCACGCACATTCTCCATTTGCCATTGGATTTCTTCACCATAACAACATTAGCTAGCCACTCCGGATATTTGATTTCTTTGATGATTCATGCTTTGAGTAACTTCTCCACTTCTTCATCTATGGCCTTTTGCCTCTCCGGGGCAAAATTTCTTCTCTTCTTTTTGACTGGTTTTCTGTTGGGGTTGACATCTAAGCTGTGCATTACTATAGACTCATGTAGTCCGGGCATGTCTCTTGGACTCCAGGCAAAAACATCTTTGTACGCCCGGAGCAGGGACACTAATCTTTCCTTGAAGGACTCCTCGAGTCCTGACCCAACTTTCACCTTTTTGTTAGGACTGCTTTCATCAACCTGAACTTTTTCTGTTTCTACTACAGCTTCTATTTTTGCTTGTTCTTTGTTTGAAACCATTTGATGAATTCGGGCTTCAGAGTTCTTCTTCAGATAGGAGTTTTCTTCTTCTGATTCTTTGGTTGCTTGTATGATAGGACTAGCTTGGTCTAGGACCTGATTTGCCTTGTCGACTACCATGACTTGGTTGCTTGCCGGTCCTTCCGGACTTGTTATATTTGCTTCTTGTTTCGGATCTGACTCAATGAGTTGTACTTCTTTTGTTACTTCTTCTCTTGCCCGGGGTCGGTACTTCTTCATGCTTTGTTGCTTGCGACGGACTGTTGCCTTCCTTTTGTTGTCCTGGTGGGTTTCTGCCATGATTAACCCCCCGGTGTAGCATGTTTCAGCCACTCCATAATCTCCTTTTATTTCCCCGACTCCTGTCAGGGTTGGGAACTTGATCTTGAGATGGGAGATTGAAGTTATCGCTTGCATCATTGTTAAAGCTGATCTGCCAATAATTCCATTGTATGACGAAGGAGCGTTGATTACGTAAAACTTGATGACATGAGTCACTTGGTTATGAGTGGTTCCAAAAATGACTGGTAGATATAAAGTTCCTTGAATCAGGACTAAGTTATGTCCGAACCCATAGAGTGGGTCCTCCTGACACTCGTTCGAGCGGATGCTCCCTAACTGTATTCGATCCACTGTGTGCTTGAAGAGAATATTTACTGATGAACCATTGTCTATGAGCATTCTTCTTACTTCATTATCAAAGATGTCCAAAGTGACAACCAAAGCTGTATTGTGATGAGGGTTGACTCCTTCATAGTCTTTACTGCTGAAGGATATCACCAGGTCTGGGAGTGATTGGATTGAAAGCACTTCTTTGCCGAAGTCCGGGCTCCGAGGTGGGGAGTGGAAGCCTTCTAGGACTACGTTGACTACATTCTTTCCTCTCTTCTGCGATTCTCCTCTGTTGTTGCTGTCCCAGACTAAGTACTTATTCATATTTCCTTTCTTTACTTGGTCCTCAATGAAGTACTTGAGTGATAACCAGTTCTCAGTCTTGTGGCCATGGGTCTCATGATAATCGGACTGCCTATTGTAAGGCCTGCTCTCCGGAGGAGTTTGCATTGGCTTCAGAGGATAATAGAAAGGTTTGTCTTTTACCTCCTTCAAGATTTCTTCCCGGATCATGTTGAGAGGAGTCCAGTCTGGCTCCTGCTTCGGTTCCCGGGGTTGCTTCGCGGGTCCTGAATCGCAATTTGACTCCTGCTTAGGACCAAGTCTCTGAAAAACTGGAGTAGTTTATCTTTCTTGGCTTTTTTGGTTTTTCTTAAACTTCTTATCCTGATGGTAACCCCCTTTCGGTTGGTCATCAGTGTTTTTATTCCTGGACCCCCCATTCCGGGTCATCCTCATTGCCTGGAGCACATCTGTTTCTTTTATAAATCTGGCAGCCATGGAGTAAGCTGCTGCGAGAATTTGCGGCTCCTTATTGATTAGCTCCACAATATATCTATCATTGTGCTCTGGGTCCAAGTTTCTCCTGAAGATGCTTAAAGCTTCCCTTTCATCCAAACTCGAGACTTTGTTGATTGCTTCCTGGAACTGGCGCATGTATAGAGAGAGAGATTCGTTGTCATGCTGTCGGATTGTCTCCAGGTGACACATGTGCATTTTGTGCATTTTGTTTGCCTGAAATCTCCGAAGGAAGGAAGCGCGGAACTCCTTCCAACTATGAATGCTGTGGGAGGGGATCCTGCTGAACCATCTCTGGGCCCCTCCCTTAAGAGTTAAAGCGAAGAATCTTGATTTCGTCAGGTCATTGTAGTAATATATTTGCGCTATCTACTTAAAGTAGTTCAGGCGCTCCTCCGGGTCTCCTAGACCATCAAAGGAGTCAAAGTTGTAATGCTTCAAGTCCCGCTGCCGGGGAATGGCCTCTAAGGAGTGGCTGAAAGGAGTTAATGTTTCTCCAATTTCTACTCCTGAGTCTCTGTCCATTTTTTTACAACTCGTAGGTCATGTGTTTTAGGTCCTTCTGCTTCTCTTCTTCTTCATCATCAGAAATCAGCTCCGGAGTGGGATCCCTCCGGGTTCTCTTGGTCCTGGACTTAGCCAGTAGCTTTTCTTCTTATAACTGCATCCTCTTCTGGATTTTTAGTTCTAGCTTTGCTTCTTCCTCTTTTCTGATTTGCTCCCGCATCTCTTCTAACCTTTTCTTCTTAGCAGCTTCTGCTTCCTTCTTAGTACCTTGATCTTTCTTGCTTTTCTTTCCCTTAGCTCCAATTTGGTCAAACACAGATCTCTTAGATTGTTGGGAGTCCCCGGACTCCTCCAGTTCCTCCTCAAGTTTGGCTTCTTCCTGGAGCCGGGTTTGCTCCTACCTGTAGAGCCTGATTGCTTCTTCCAGTTCATCACTTGTAAGGTTGGCCATGTGCTCTTCGGCCACCGGGACATTGGTGTACTTATATTGGTTAAGCTTAATAAGGCTTCTGGCGTCCCTGGTGTTTACAATTCTCTCCACGACGGGAGTGTGTTACAATGGTTGCTCCTGGAACACTTCGGCTCCTGCATCAAGGGCCTGGGAGTGGTTCGGCTCCTGGTCCTGAGCGCAAGCAGATGGCCTCCCAGAAGTATGCTTTCCTAGTCTTGCCATTTCGCAACAATACCAACAACAACTAACAAAAATATGCTACATAAAGTATCGATCTAAGGTTGCTTTTTAAATATCGTAAAAACTATTCCAAACAATAGCAAGCAATAATAAACAGCTTTTGGGGACTAGTCTAAACAATCTTCTGGGACTACTCAATAATGCAGTAGAATAAGTGTAGTGGGCTTTTAGAACATAAAGGCAATATTCAAACTAGAACGAAATCGGGGTTTTGAAACGATCAAAACCAACAATAGCACACACAAATGTAGCTTAATCAACAAAACAGGGCTCACACAAATGTGGCCTAAAATAACGAGCACACACAAACGTGGCTTAAATAAACAACATTCATGCTTATGGAAGAGTTTGGTTGCTTGGGTTCTTATAAGTTAAAGAAATGGACTCTTTCAAGAGTTTGCTGATGAAGGTGAATCCAGGGGCACTGAGACCCAAGGATGGAGAGCCCCTCCTTCTAGCGCCAAATGATAACTCCTGGTGGCGGGGCCGCTCCTTCGACACCGTGCTTGGATCCTTCGCCGCTGTGGAGGTGTAGCTGTAGTGGGGTTCCTACAAAACAACACTGGAAGGGGGGTTCGGGTCCCGCGGCGCCTCCAGTGTGAGAGTAAGAACTCGCTTTTGGGGAAGATGAAGATAGATATGAATGCAAGGTGGCTGTGTGTGTATATGAGTGTGAGAGAGTGATTAACCCCAAAATTTCACCTTCTTGGGCTATTTATAACCCAAGGGTAGGGTTTTGGGGTTGGTACCTTTAAATCGTAGCCATCGGTTCTAGGAGCGGAGGACAACTGGTTGGAGTGGATGCTTTACACGTGTCAGTGCGGGACTGGACAAGGAATGTTCTAAGGATCCTCTAACACATGCCCTGATTATTCATATGATTGATGTGTGACAGTTGTCCCTATCATGTGCTTGTGCCAGTGTCTCACATGTTGGGATCTCTCAAGGCTGGGCTTACGGGACTGGGCCCGTCAGGACTGGAAGTGCGCATGACTAGACTGAGTTAGGAGCCTAGGACTAGTCCTTCTAGGAGCTATTTGGAGTTAGGATTCCGGGACTAGGACTTGTAGGAACTATATGGAGTTAGGAGTTCGGTACTAGGCCTTGTAGGATCTATATGTACTATCAGTCATCAATCTCGTCATCATCGCGCTGATCCTGTATATGATAATATGAACCAACAAAAAAGTTAAACCAGACTTATGGGCCTTCTATCCAGGTAAGTTTGTTAATATTTATTATATTGTTTATTTAGCTTAGACGCTTCCTGGTCTAAGCTAACTCATGAAAACAGAACTAGTGACGAAGATTATACTAAATTAATTCTGAAATTTGTAAAACACTGCGGTCAAATGTAAGGGTGAGAGGGAGCCATGAGGGACACAACTCTTTAGATACCATTATGAATTTATTCCTGATAATATATCAAATTAAAACTTTTTACCATTTCTATTTATCATTAACTGGCTAGTAATAACTCAAAGGGTAGTTTTATGGGGTTAATAAACTTATATAAGTTAAAAAATAACTAATATACAATCATAATAATATAATTTAATTTAATATTACAATACATTCTATTTTTTATTTCGATTAATTCTCGATTAACTACCTTGCACATACCAAAGATTAGTTAAAATAGTTCCAAGAGCCAATCAAAATTCCTGATATACATAGCACATTGTATTTATCATCTTTATAAACCAAACCAAACAATACAAAGAATCAAAGGGAAGCAGGGTTTGCGGTTCTCAAAGAAACTGTTAGTATAAATTAGTCAGCAGTTTTTTTCACGGAAATAAGAAAAAATAAACAATTATTTAGAACATACCAGACATCTTTTCTGCTAAATCCAAAAAAATGGGAAATAAAAAGACTAACATCATATTCCTATAAAATTTGATAATTATTAATACACAAAACTAAGGACTTCCTCCTATTTTAATCAAAAATTACAAACTAAAGTATTAGGAGCACAACATAACCATCCAAGAAAATAATATGATTAAAATAAAAAAGATAAAAAAATAAGTACAACGAACAGAAACATAAAGTAAATAAAAAATGTGCTATGATATATACAGTGTTCTAAAAATGTGCTATGATATATAATGTTCTAAAAATTTATATACAAAAACTACATATCAGTCTCTACTCGCAACAGTAAACAAAAACTATCTAGTATAAAATATAAGCAAGCTTAAACGGAGATGGCCCTGGTCACTATAATATGCATTAAGATGATACGTGTGATCTTAGCAAAATAAAACACAAGTATAACATGCAACATATTAATAATGGTATCCTTAAAGTCAAAGTGCTTAAAAAATACCTCAATAATAGCTTTTTTTGATCTTTGAAATAGAGAAACAATCAGAGTTTTGGAAATCTTGAAATATTGATTCCATAAGACCAGTTGTGAAGGGTCGTTTTTGTTTGGATAAGCATCATCAACTAATTTTTGCAACTCCTCATCTAGGCGGGCTCGTGGGACCTCATCTATCCCGTCCATGGATTGTACCATATCAGTTACCTCATTCAGTGCCCTCCCCATCATTTCGTATGCTTGCTCTGGAATGCGGGCTGGAGTGGATAAGCTGGTCCATTTGGCTGCCTTCTCGGGTCCAAGAAGCTCTTGAATAGTATGGTTTGGGTACATCCATATCCTTCCCTTTTTGGAATACGAGCTTTCAATGTGACTAAAATATTCTTTTTTACGGGTAGCCGGAGACGGAGGTGGCTCATTTAGATCATATTGTGCAGCCATTTCCTGTGTAGCATGCTCCATAGCCTCCTACAATATGCAAGGCATAAGGAAACAAATAAATTTTATAATATACAAGAAATGATATCACAAGAGAGGGGAAGCCTGCAAAATATGATTTGTGATGTGGGTAAAATATAATAAATAAGAAGAATCAAGAATGTATTGGACAAAACTGTAATATAGGCATTAGGCCATGAACTTTATTGTGTATAAACTTAATTTGAAGTTTTCGCAATTTGCATTTAAATATTTATTGTTGGCACATTTACAGTTTGTTCATTTTATACACAGAATGTGGCATGTAGAAAATAGCCCTCTCACTCCATCCTTGAATATGATAAAAACAACTAGGTTCAACACCTTTGGATACTTAAGTTTATAATTGTACAAGTTTTCGAAGGTCAATTTAAAAAATTATAGCCCAACAGGAAAACAGGGTGACTACTAAGTTGTATCAAAGAGAGAATCCAGTAACATAATCAGAGTCACAAGCTTTTAATTATTATAAATATAATCTAGAATTACGCGAACACGGTTAGAGTCAAAGGCGAATAACTTATAGAGTAAGTCTTTATCATCATATACATTTGCATAACTGTATTCATATAAATGAACAAGTAAAGAAATTAACAAAGCAGTTTAAATTTGTAATTCAATAATTTAAACAAGTTGAAAGGGCATGTCATATAAAGCAAAAGGCAAATAAAGATAAAAAAATGGATGTTAGACAGAAATATACTATTGCACTCTGTCTATGAGTATGTCGGACCTTTTTAATTAAGTGAATTTAGTTTAATGTACTCTGTCTATGAGTATGATGAACCTTTTTTCTGGTCTTGAAATATGCATTATTGGTATTAATACTTTGAAATTGATTGATTTATATTCTATGTTATATCAGGTTTTTCATTGTGGTTGATTAGTTAAAATAATTTGTAAAAGGTAGGCGACTATTCATAGGTTATAGTTTGGACTTAATAGGCCTGTAAATGCCATAGCATGGACTTTACCACAATTTTATTGATACATGTCAGATTAATAACTCTTAGATTAAACACCATCCTAAAAGTGGGAATCCCTTGATAATTTGATTCATAAAGCTAGGTGGAATTCTAACAGTAAGTAATTACCAGGATTAAGAATCTTAAAACGTGCATCATGAAGAAAATGATGCAAAAATGAACAGTATGTACTAGATTTCTTCTGAAGATTTAACTGAACTATCTAAGAAAGACCTTAAGGACTATTTTGTGCTATCAAAGAAATCACATTTATCTGGACTATTATGTTACTTATGTTTATACTTCATATCAGAGCAAAAATCCAAGTTATGTCAAGTTCCTGAACGGAAGCCATTGGAAATATTTGCTATTCCACCAGCAACATCAGTACAACACATAAGACTAGAATTCGACGGGCATCTGAGAGTATACGAATGGAAAAAAAAGTGGAAGGTTATAGCAGATCTTCTCACATGGTTTGCAGGGAGATGTACTTACCCTCTGGCGTGCGGAAACTATAGTATATGCTCAAGCGGACAATGTAGTTGTCCAAAGAGAATTTAACAGCAATATGTTTAAAATATAGAAAGCGTGGTAGAGAGACCCATGCAGGAAAATGATATGTTTAAGATAAAATTTAGTAACAATATTACTACATGCATGATGTGCAACAGCAGTACAGCTTGAGATACGTATATTGATCACACATTAGTTCTTAGCTTGAGATGCGAAATCCTATATTTATTCTCTTCATTTGAACCCCTTAATTAACAAAGTTATCAAAGTCATGTGCCAAAAACTGGCTATTGTTAGTCAAGTATATGTTAAAACTCAAACCATTTGAAACTATCAATCAGTTCGAAATATGAATCTAAAATTTTATTGATGAACCCAAACAAGTTAACCAAATGCAGTGCGAATGACATACAAACTATAGTGCATGTAAATGGTACAATTTATATATGATAACACGCTAAGTAATCGCATAAAAAATTTACAATTATAAAAATTAGCATGTATGTGGCTAGAATATGAAGAGAAAGTTTAACATTATTGATTTTATGTCACACAAACCTAAAGTTCCAAAAGTTTTGCATGCTTCTTTGTGTAAACAATATTAAAAAGTTCCAATTCAGACATAAGCTCGCCTGTTTCTTTCTCCTTGGCCTGTAAAAAAGTGAAATAGTGCAGTGAAAAAATCTTACAACACATAGCATTTATGATGAATATTTTTGTTTAGTTTTCAAGACAAGAATATGCTATGAGTATAAAGAAACTTACAAGATGTCATTCTTCAAATGGTTTTGCACCACTGGCGTGCGATAATGTTAAATGCTTGCGATCTCTGTGTTGGTCTTTGACATCTTATTATGAACTCTTATTTCCCAGTAATCACAGCAACCAAACCATGCATCCTCTTCTAGGAAATGGGGCTTGAACAATTTTCGATCTGCTGACCTCCCCTCCTCACGAGCTTTTTCCATCTCCTTATTATAATTCTTCTTCATTGTAAACATATTCTGCTTCATATTTTTTCTCAAATGTTCTCTAACCATAAAATTTACCTCTTGCTTTGTGTAGCCTTCTGGATAGTAATAGTAAGTCTGAAGAATAAGAGAAACAGTAATAAATAGATAACCATAACTAGAAACGACCAAGAATTCCGTTATTGAAAATTAAGGTTATTAGACGCATTCCCTTACTAACATTACTTCCAGAAATAAATTATATATTTTAACATTCAACTTGTTAAGCATCGTCTAACAACCCAAATTTCTTAGAGAAATAATATTAACAGGAAATCCCAAAAACAAATAATATGATTCACTGACGCTGTAAATTAAAACCCCAAATTAAGGAGAGAAAATGATCTTATCAGTATTCATACCCTGAACTTTTTAACACATCTGTTAAGAAAGGCCTCACGTGCTCGTCCTTTTTCAAAGGTTGTCTCATATGTCCATTCCGCTCTAAGTATACCTTTTAGGGTCCTGTTGTACCTAGGCTGTTTGATCCCATAATAAATAAATAAATATTAAGTTGTCGTAAAGATATAAGTAATACATTTATAAAAAAAGTAATATAGGTTATACATTTTGTCATCGACAAATTGCACCACTCCAAGTTTAGGCTCTCCCTCCTATGGTGGTTTTTTGTAATCACCATAACAAACACTTCTTGTAGCTCTCCCATTAGTAGTCTCATGATCACATTCTATATCATCTTCACCCTCAATATCTTCCTCACCCTCCATATTATCCTCACCTTCAATCTCTTCCTCACCCTCAATTTCTTCCTCACTCTCATCAAATCCCTCACTCTCACATTCATAATCACTATCACTATCGCTATCGCTATCATCAACATTTACGCTACACCTGCCTACATAAAATCTTCCCCTTCCATCATCTACTCTACCCTAACCCCATTTCCTATGACATTAACCTTCCCCTTTCCACCATCCCCCTGCCCCTTCCAAATTCTCGTATTATTGTACTCTTGGGCCTTCCACCATCCCCTCTGCCCCTTCCACCATCTCGTGTTACTGTATCGCTGGACCTTCCACCATACCATCTATCCCTTCCACCATCCTCTCTGCCTCTTCCACCAATATCTCGGTCCCTTCTCCCATCTCCTATTACATGACCCTTACCTTTCTTTTGAAGCATACCCCCACCTCCTCTATCAAAACTAGCCCCATACAATCGACTTGGCAACACAACCTGGGAAAAAGTGAAATAAAACCCATTTAATTTCATCTAGAAAAAAATTAATTTTAGAAAATTTTAACATATAAATACCACTAACAGAAAATATCAAAATTTATATGTAAAATAAAATGAATTGAAATGGAAAATATCAAAAATAAAAACATCTGTATAAAATATATATATATATATATATATATATATATATATATATATATATATATAGAGGGAGAAAAAATTCATCAAAATATCAAAAATAAAATGAATAAAATCTGTAACAAATGAAGACGAAGAAGACCCTAAATTTACAATAAAATCGATTATATAAATTTGTATATGTGCGTTGGTGACAGAGAAATCAGTGTTTATAAGTTGCAATCAAAGTCGACTATCAAAACTGAAATCGAAATCAAAATTCGAAATCAAAAACAAAATCGATTATCAGTGTTTTAGCTGATAATCAGTGTGTAAGTTGCAATCAATACCTTTTTAGCTGGTCTCGGGTTGGAGTTCGTAGACATCAGTGTTTGTCGCTTGAAACCCTAGCCGCCGCTATGTGTATCCTTGTTCGTTTATAAGATAGAACTGAAGTAGAATAAAAAGAATGAAAATACAAATAAAATATTTTTTAGTATTCATAAAAGTCAAAATTCGACCAAAAACGGTCATTTCGATATCTGACCTGCTCCGGTCAATTTAACAAATCACTGGTACAAGACCAGTAGCTACTGGAACTGCTCCCTGAACTGCAATTTTTTTCCAAAACTCAAACAACATTTATATAACCACAATTCATGTACTCATTCTCTATTTACAATATATAACAACCACAATTCACATAAAAATCAAAAATTAATTATTAAACAATAGTTCCAAATTTGATACAATAATTTATAGAAAAATTACTACATATTGAAATCACTCGTCACCATCACTTCGCTCATCAACACTCATGTCTTCATTGTTATTTTGATCTTCATCATGATCCTCCATAGTGAAATCATTTTCATAGTTTCTCATATCAATGAAAAAGTTGGAAGGATCATTAATAACTACGGTATCCATATGTGATGATGAAGCATTTGATGCATCATTTTGAAAAGTGGCGTCACTAGATGGATCATTATCATTATTTTCCACATTTTCATCTATTTGCCGACTCTTTGTTGTAATCTCCGTGTACCATGGTGATTTTGCATTTATAATACTTGGTACATAACATACTTGATGGGCTTGGCTAGCTAATATGAAAACATCTTCGACATTTAGTCTTGATCTAACATCCACGATAGTAATTCTATTTCTATCCATTTTGACGTGCGTTGTGTGATCAAACCAATGGCATTTAAATAAGATAACATCATGGCCATTATGGTAGTGTAACTTGAGAACTTCAAGTAGTCTTCCGTAGTAATTTCCATAGCTCTCTTTGTAAGAAGATCCTATAAATGTATATATGTAAGCAAAACTTAGATAAAATTTGTAAGGTGCAATTAATGAACTTTAGACTTTTGAATTCATTATATTATTTACCTATCACAACCACGCTCGAATTTTGTGAAGTGCGTTCATTGAGATTTCCACAATCAAACTTGTAGCAATTACAAAGACACCCTTTATAAGTTTCCACATCCGCCATCGGACCTCTAATTAAATCCTTGAACTTAGGATTAATGACCCCTCTATTATCTGTTACCTGATCAAATGATAGTTAAATTTAAACATATAAATAAATATATGGGTGCCAAAAAATAAAATAAAAATAAATGTGATGTGCACTAATAATCGGAATATATATATATAAATATATATTGAGAGGTACCCTTCTTTCCATCCAATTTGTGAATCTTTCTTTTTGATACATTTCTTTTTCTGCATCATTCAATTCCGGATGATGCTTGCAAACCAGCTTGTGAAATTCACTAAAATTACAAAAAAATAATTAAATAAATAAAAAAGGTGGTATTGGGTAATCAAATATAAGTAACAATTTTGGAACTATAAATATGACTAATAATGACTACAAAAACCATATCTCAGATATATGGCAACTTCTGGTGAATTAATGAGTACGTATACTTAGCAAGCCTTTTTTCTTCATCACCCAAATGTCTATGTCCCGTATGTAGCTGAGGTTTTGTCGGATATCTATAAACTTCTAAGAAGTTGGGATCACAAAATTTTTTTGGTGCCTCATTACGACGCAACTTGTTATGCACTGTTTCGAACTTTTCTTCGAAATACAAAGAGCAAAAGTGTACACTTTCCTCCTCAATATAGCGTTCTGCCATTGAACCCTCCGACTGAGCTTTATTCTTAACTTTCATTTTTAGACCATGCAAGTATCTTTCAACAAAATACATCCATCTAAAATTTGCTGGGCTACCTAACTTACACTCAGTAGCCAAATGCACGGGCAAATGTTCCATTGGATAAAAAAACCAGGAATGTATATGGTTTCAAGTTTGGATAAAATCTTTACTATGTCCTTCTCCATTTTCTCCAAATCAGTGTATTTCTAATTTGATGTACACAAATCTTGAAAGAAATTGGACAACTCAGTAAGAACATCACCCACATGCTTCAGGAGAAAGTCACGATAAACAATAGACAATAATTTTTGCATAAAGATATGACAATCATGTGATTTCATTTCTTGAACAATGTGTTTTTCAAAATTGACACACCTTGATATATTTGAAACATACCCATCTGGAAGTTTCAATGCTTCAATCCACTTGAACAACTTGTGAATTTGTTCTCTTGTAAGCACATATGGCGTATTTGGCATTGTGCCATCATCTTGTATCCATAAATCACGATGTAGACCTAATTCTTTACAATATTCTCTTACTTTGTCTTTATCTTTGGTCTTATTTTTATCACCTAACATTGTGTAAAAAATGTTATCAAAGACATTTTTCTCGGTGTGCATGACATCAATATTGTGGCGGAGATTGAGTGTCTCCCAATATGGTAGCTCAAAAAAAGGAGAGCGATGAGTCCAATTATGTGTCACACCACAGTCTCTAGGCTTTTTCCGACTCATTTTTCCAGGGGGAGGAAACTGTATATCCTCACAAACAGCCCTTGCCAGTAATCTTGATTGTCGAGTTGTGACTGAACGTGTCCCTCTACTCCCAAACTTAGTACTCCTTCTCAACGGATCATTTGGTTCCAAGAAATATCTAGCAGTGCCATAGAAACTAGGTTTACCACCATGCTTAAGTTGTTTTTTTTTGACATCTCCAACACATATATGACATGCCAATTTACCTTTAGTTGACCATCTGCTGAGCATGCCAAGTGCGGGAAAATCACTAATTGTCCATATCAAAGCTGCCCTCATCATAAAGTTTGTACATGATAACCTATCATATTTTTCTACCCCTATTCTCCACAAAATTTTTAATTCATCAATCAATGGTCGGAGATAGACATGAAGATCTTTTGTCGGGTCAGTAGGTCCGGGAATAAGAAGAGGCATAAATATAAATGGAGCTTTTGTGCACATGGATGGTGGAAGATTGTAAACAACAACTATCACATGCCACACCGTGTAACCTCTCGCGTGTGGATCATGAAATGGATCAAATCCGTCAGAAAAGAGGCCAAGTCTAACATTCCGCATCTCTCTTGAAAAATCAGGAAATCTACGATCAAATTGCTTCCATTCATTTCCATCTGCTGGATGAGATAATTCACCTTCAACTACAACTCTGTTGTGGTGCCACCTCATATATTCTGCGGTCTTCTTAGCCATAAACAAACGTTGTAACCTTGCTGTAAGAGGAAAGTACCGTAGGATCTTTCGTGGGTTTTTTTTTCTTTGGATCTTTTTGTACCTTGTATCGACTTGTATTGCATATATCACAATGTGTCTTTTTGGTATTTTCCTTATAAAATAACATGCAGTCATTCTCACAAGCATCAATCTTTTCATAACCCATATTTAATGCACTTGTCATCTTTTTGACATCGTAGTTCGTTGAAGGTAGTTTATGGTAATTAGGCAATACCGACCCAATGAGTCCAAGCAACTCATCAAACCCCTTGTTACTACAACCATGCCTGCTCTTGAAGTGCAATAACTTGTTTATAAATGACAATGTTTTAATGTTGGAATTGTTTGGATAAAGTTGTTCAGAAGCATTGTCAACCATCTCATAAAATTTGCGTGTTGTTGCATTCAGTTCTTCCTCTATATTCTCAAAATCTGCATGCATCTCTCTAAAGTCTCTAAGCATTTTATGCGCATCATACATATCATCATCTCTATAACCAGTATGACTAGAACTCGGCCAAGCTTGGACCCGTGGCCTATTTCTTTCCTCATGCAAATCCCATATTGTATACGATTCTATAATACCGAATCGATATAAATGATAGGTCACCGTGTCTGATTGGAAAAATGATAGGTTTCCACACTCATTACATGGACATCTTATGTTACCTTTTGAATCTTTTTTCTTGATAGCAAAATCAATGAATTCTTTTACACCAGCTTTGTATTCATCCGATACATTATTCCTTTCATCAAGCCAATGTTGCATCCAACTTCGATCCGATGCCATCTACAAAACATGCATATTATGCAATTCTAATACTTTATTAAAATTTTAAAATAATTGAGTTTATTTTCAAACTATTAACAAATACACATTAAAATTGAGTTAAACGCACCAAGTACAATAATAATACAATGATACTTACAATAACGAATCATCATACTCATTTCGTAAATTGACAATTCTAATTTCACATTCATGGACATGTATTTGTTGAATAAACATGAAAAGTGAGCTAAATAATTGACTAATATGCATATCAAAAGTGATCCAAATGTCACCAAACACACTAATTTCGTAATTATACTTACAACAAAAACAGATAATCACGTTGATTTCGTAAATGCAATTTCACCCCAAATGATATTTATACATATTAAGGAATTATAAACAATTATCATAAAAATATATGATAAAAAGAGTTATTACCTTGATAGAAGTTGCACATTAGTAACTTTGAGGAAGAAAAATGGTGGATGAGAGAAATAAAGAAAAGGAGGCCTATAGAAAAAAAGAAGCAGCAGTTTTTTAGGTTTTAATCTGGTCTACACAGTGACCAAAAATGGTCGCTTATAACCATCCATGTGGTAGAACTCTGTGACAAAATATGGTCATTTTTAACGAAAAACGTGCCAAAAAATTACTGATTGTCGTCGCTTTTGATATCCACGTGCGAGAAATATGACCATATTTTGTCACTTGTGCAACTGGTGTGACCAAATTTAGTCTATTCTACTAATATATGTTATGACTATATCCGATTATTTTTTCCTTTCAAAATGACTAAACACAATATTTGGTCATTTATATCGTCAAAATTGACCAAATGTAGTCGCTTTAAAAATAAATTTCAATTAATCTATTTCACACAAAGATGTTATGAGTTAGTATATCTTTCTAATTATTGTATTTGTTTCTTAGTTTTGTAAATTTTAGATCAGTACATTTGGATGGTCTAAATTTCAATTTAGTATCTCAAAAGTGTTAGCCTTTAAATCGAACTGCTCAACCCCAAACCCTGAATGGTATAATATTTGACATGTTATATTATTACTTTGGGAATTTCTATAATGATCAATTACTTGTTTAAATTTATAATACTATACATAATTTTTGTGATACTAACATAATATCTAATTATTAGTGACTGCATTAGTAGTTCAGACCATACCAGCAAGAATGACTGAAACATGTGACTAAATTTGGTTGCTTGGTCAGAAAAATATGACCAAATTCAGTCGCTTCTACTAACTGGTAGCGACCATGTCCAGTTGTTTAGTCTCATAAAAATGACTGAAAATGATAATTGGTCATTAAGATGTTAAATTTGACCGAATGCAGTTGGTTTTAATATAAATTTCAATTAATCTGTTTGGCAATAGAGATGTTATGAGTTAGTATATCTTTCTAATTATTGTACGTGCTTCTTAGATTTTTTAAATTCTAGATTCGTACGTTTGGATGATCTAAATTTCATATTTAGTAACTCACAAGTGTTAACCCGTAAATCAAACCCCTAAACCTTATAATATTTGACATGTTATATATTACTTTGAGAATTTCTTCAATGATCAATTACTTGCTTATATTTATAATGCTATACATAGTTTTTATGGTACCAAGATAATATGTACAATTTTTAAATTTAATTTATGATTTACCAAATATTTGATGATGAAATTAGGATAAATTATGTCTCTAAGACATCCTTGATAATTCTGACTATATTTATTAATAATTTCACATGTCAATTCGGGCCGAACAATAATTTGATTAACTTTTAAACTTTTTTTAATATTTATCACATTTTTCCATATCATTATAATAATAATAATAAAAATTAGCATTTTGAATAAAATTTAAATTCTAATAAATTATAGTGTCTAAATTTATTTTAAGAAAAAAATAATGAATTTACTTTGAATATTTTTGTAATTTTTCATAATTTTAAAATATAATTAATAAATTTTAACAAAATTTTAAATCTACATATGACCAAACACGGTGGTTTCAGTTGTGACCGCACATAGTCACTACATTATTTTGAAATTTTAAAACCCAATGGGCGGCAAATTTCCCGCTTAGAGGATGAAGAACAAAAATGACTGCACAAGGTCACTTGTACTGAAGTGACCATTTCTGGTGGTTTTGTGTTACTAACATTTTAAACTCATACCGGCGGCAAAATTCCCGCCCAGTGACAAGGAGGACTTTATGACTACTCACGGTCATTCAACAAAAGTGACAAAAATCGGTCATCTTTATTTCTAGTTTTGCGACCATTGACAGTCATTTCTAACTACGGTCGAAACTGTCCGGTCACAATTGTTTTTTGGTCAAAGGGCTTGGCAAGTTGACTATATATTTGACCACTAACAGTCATTTTTAGTTAAAGTCACTTTTAACCGGTCACTTTTAGTCCAATTTTCTAGTAGTGGATGACAGAAAATTGAATGATACTCGAGATGCGCCTCTTTACGGGTTCACAAATAACGAAGTCAAAGTGGTTGGGATGATCGACTTGCCAGTGTTGTTCGGATCTCCTCCATGTCAAACATGGCAGATGGTCAAGTTCCACGTAATTAATGTAATTTCCAGCTATAACACCATCATAGGCAGAACTTCCCTGGGACCTTTGAAGACCATAATCTCCTTGCCGCATCTTAAAATGAAATCATCACAGACTTTGGAGTAGGAAAGATGAGTGGTGATAATAAAACTTCAAG
Organism: Apium graveolens; assembly: GCF_009905375.1. Taxonomy (NCBI): domain Eukaryota; kingdom Viridiplantae; phylum Streptophyta; class Magnoliopsida; order Apiales; family Apiaceae; genus Apium; species Apium graveolens. The sequence goes on from NC_133653.1 coordinate 54,047,498, forward strand.
GCAGTGCTATATTGGCTCGACAATCCCAAAAAGACTAGCCACAACATACACATCAATCAACCAGGTGGTAGAGGTCGACCCTTATTTAACTCCTGAAGCTTCCGAGCTATGAACCCGTCGAACCTGTAGAAGACATACCTCTCGATGACAGTGAACCCAAAAAAATAGTAAAGATTGGAACAAAAATTCCTCAAGAACTCCGTCAAGCTCTCATACTCCTCTTTGCCGAGTTCAAAGACATCTTCTCCTGGGTCCCGAAAGATATGCCAGGTATCCCAGCAGAAATAGCTCTACATCACTTGAATCTCAAACCAGGAGCCCAAGCTGTAAAATAAAAAAGATTAATCTTTTCAAAAAAGAAACAAGAGGCAATTGAAAAGGAAGTAAGTAGGCTACTCGTAGCCGATTTCATCAAAATAGTACAATTCCCAAAATGGATTGCAAATATTGTCCCAGTCAAGAAAAGTAGCGATAAGTGGTGTATTCAAAAAATAAAGAAGAAGCAATTGAAAAGTAAGTAAGTAGGCTACTCAAAGCCGATTTCATCAAAACAGTACAATTTCCTAAATAGATTGCAAATATTGTCCTAGTCAAGAAAAGTAACGATAAGTGGCGTATGTGCATTGACTACTCCAGCCTCAATAAGGCTTGTCCCAATGACTTCTACCCACTTCCCAAGATCGACCAACTCATTAACGCCACAACATGAAATGAAATACTATCCTTTATGGATGCTTTCTCAGGATACAACCAAATAAAATTAGCAGAAGAAGACCAAGATGACACCGTATTTATCACCCCCAAAGGTGTCTATGCCTACAAGGTAGTGCATTTCGGACTTCTAAATATAGATGCCACCTTTCAAAGAACATTGGACAGTTTTTGGGCCTCAAATTGGAAAGAATGTTCAAATCTACATGGATGACATCATAGCAATGTCACCCACAACATCAACATACATAAAAGATTGAAGGTAAACATTCGAAAGGATAAGGAACCACAACATGAGGTTGAATCATGCTAAGTGCTCTTTTGGTCTAAGTGGGGGTCGGTTCTTAGGGTTCCTTCTAACCCAAAGAGGCATTGAAGCCGATCCGAGCTAGATATCAGCCATACGGGACATGGCAGCCCCAAAATGCCTCAAGGAGCTCCAGCCCTCGTTGGGTCCATCGCAGCCCTGAGATGTTTCATACCTCAATCATCAAAGAAGTGCCTACCAATGTATAAAGCTATAAAACAAGCATAAAAAATAGTTCTTTAAATGGACAAGAGAATGCGAAGAAAGTCTATAAAAAATAAAAGAGTTCCTCACTTCTCCACCAGTTATGGCCAAACTGGAGCCATGTGAACCATTTAAGTTATATTTATCATCAGCTGACCGTATTGTAGCAGCAATACTCATCAAAGAAACAAACTTAGATCAAAGGCCCGTGTAGTGTACGAGCCACATATTAAAAGAATAAGAAACTCGCTACTCCAATATCGAGAAACTTTGTTGTGCAAGACATGCCTGTATATAACAAGACTAAGTCATATTGACAGTCATAAGATTAAGTTGTATGATAATCAATATTTGTATTCTGTAATGATATTCCTCGTGTCGGTAAAAATGTTTAGTACATTAGACTGGGGAATTTTTCTGTGAACAGTTTTCAAGTTAAGAAATAAACTCTGGAAGAATATCAAGCCTTGATCATGCCTTAGAGAAAAGTGTAGAAGCTTGGAGTTGAATAATGGTGTTCTAGGAAAAATGTTCTAAGTCAAGATATCGACAAGTCACAGATTAAGGGATATCAAGAATTCAGCCGGGATGTCTAAAATGACTTATAGAGAAGTCCTAAGAGATATCGACAAGTCATTTCTGTTGGTAGAGATCTCAGATATTGACAAGTCAGATGAAGATGTAGAGAACTGGAGATATCAAAATGTCAATTTTTCCATATGGAGATCTCGACAAGTTAAAATGTGTATGTAGAGATCTTAGAGATATCGACAAGTCATTTATCCATATAGGAAATCTCAGAGATATCAACAAGTCAAATTCTTCATGTAGAGAACTTAAGATGTCGATAAGTCAAAAGCCTATGTAGAGAACTGGAGATGTCGACAAGTCATTTATATATGTCGAGATTTAGAGATATCGGTATGTCACTTCACTTATCGATATGTCACTTCTCGACAGAACAAAAAGAGATCTCGACATACTATCTCAAAGTCAGAATACAGACAAATTCAAGATTCAAGATTATTAGTCAAAAAACAATCCATTCACTGAATTAGAAAGATTACAAAATTAGCTTGAAGAATACAAGATCAAGGGCCAAGTTTTACTAAACAAAGGATGGTCAGAGACCTGTAAATTTCCGCACAAATTTGTTAACACCAGAAAATGAAATAGACAAGGTTGCTTTAGAAATTGGTTTAGTACATTTTAGTGCAAGTTTTGTAAACCCGTGTTGTTATTCTATAAAGCATGCACGAGTCCTTAGTTTAATGGTAACAAACAAATCTAGAAAAATTTGTATTCTCTCTCAAGATTGTAGCCGAATTCTTATTTTTTAAGAACACATATTTGTAGTAAGATAAACTTAATTAAAATAATTAAGTGAATTTTTGATATATTATGTTTTGTGTGTTTGTTGTTTACATTCACTACACCATATACGGGCTTCAGTAACAACTAAAAAAATGTTGGCATAATAGGAAAAATGTTGCTGAAAGGGGGGGAAAGGGCTACGGTAACACTTTGACCAAAAATGGTGGCGTTACTAAAATCGACACTGACATAGGGGTCTAGGGTAATACTTTTTCAGCTTTTGGTAATATAGGGTAAAAGTGTTACCATATCCCTTTATGCTAAGACATTTTTTGTTTTTGGTAACAAAGGGTAAACTGTAGGCATAGACCTATGGTCACAATAATATTTTTTGTAACATCACTGTAGGTGTTACCATAAACCCAATGGTAGCACCACTATCTCTTCTGCCAATAGATTAAGATTAAATTTTTTACATCAATGGTTACACTTAACTATGCTATTTGCTAATATTTAATATAAAAAACGTAATATGAGACATTTAAATGTACCATTTCTTATTATAAAGTTTTCCAAACATTTGCATAAACTAAATGTGCATGTATAACATCACAGTACATGATTAGCAATACTACTACAAACTGTTACATATCTAGTAATCTTCATTTGTCCTCTCATAATGATCTCAACCAGAAAATTAGTGGCACAATGCATAACCTAGACCCCCGAGTTCTACTTTACTACAATACATTGCATGATATATATGATAGCTATTTAGCAATATCTCATAATCTCGCAAGGCCTCTAAGTGTGTGCGCCAATGTACCGGCTTTAGTTACCAATTGATCTACGTCGAGCATAATGCTTTACATCTCATACTTTTTTTCATTCAACCTCCCCTACTATGCACTTGAGAAGAGCCTGAAACATATGTGTACAGCCTCCCCTACTATGCTCATTAGTTTATGAATATCTCCCAGGACCTAAATTACCATATCAAAACCAACATTTACCTTAAAAATTCAGCAATTTATCCAGGACTTAAACTAAAAAAGTCAGTATTTAAGAAATAATTTATCATGCAGGAGCACCCTAAGTCATTACCAAAAATATATTAGACACATTCATTAATAATGTGCAAGATGTGATTTGTGTTCACTCTTTTCTCTTACCACAAGTTTCTAAAAGTAGTATGACCCCCTGCACATTACCTACCACATAATAACAATGGTAAGACAAATACCAGTACATATCACAAAGAGGAGATTTAAATTATTATTTTTCATAAATATAAATTGGTAGTACTTTGACCATTACAAAAAAGTAAGCCATGCCATTTTTGTAATAGACATGACTCATAGGTAACTTTAGTTAGCAAGTCCATGACAACAGTTTCACACTATAATTTATTTATGAAAGAGTTTGACATAATAAATTCACTGCTTATAGTACTAAATATATTGTTGAACATTAATTTATTAGATTTAGATTGTTTATTAGAACTTCTAAAATAGACTAGTGAATTTAAATATACCGAAAAATCAACTACTTTTATCAGTGACATAATATATTATTTTAACTACAGGATTTCTTGCCTGCAGATTGGAAATACTTAGGTCAATCACATATTGAAAATGTAGAAATAACAATATTGGTTTTATATCTAGGAGTGCAAGTATATAAAATACATGAAAGAGGGGATTTTCTGCACATAAGATACATGTACATAGTCTAAAATTACATACTTTGCCCTGCATAAGACTCTGCACCTCGGATACATCCAAATCCTCCATCCAGGTTCATACAACTTAAAATGTAATCATTTTATGAAAAAAAATTACACAAGATATAGTTATCAAACCTGGTTGGTACATAGTGGAATATAGTTGAATTCATCTAATCATAACTTGCAGACAAAAGTTTAAAAATAGGGCATGTACCAGATTTGCCATCATCAACACTATTTATAGAAATCCATCAGGTCCAATAGAAGTGCGTGAAACCATCCATTTTTCTTTACCCAATCAGCCTTGTACATAGATGATATGTTTTATACTTTCCTTGCATAAGAGTTTCCGTTAAAGATGGATAATATGATAAGTGTCAAACATGCTGATAAAAAAAGAACAAATTGTAACTATATAAAATAAAGATTTCTAAACCAGATCATTTAGAAAACATACACACCTGCTTCATCAACTACCCAGTACACACACATCCTACATCATGTACCATTATTTTGTTACATTAGCTGATGTGTGTAACCCATGTGGAAACACAAATATTTGAAGAAAAAAGAAGAAGAAGTAAAATTACAGTCCTCATTAATCATTTTAGCAACAATTAACAAGTCAAAATTCTATAATTACAAGTCAGAAACGTTGACCTAATAAGATATAAATTGCTAGTAATTAATATTTGTAACTGTTGTTTATAAGAAAAAGTTGTGGCACAACAACTAACCTTAACTATTTTTTCTTGTGTAAAATTCATCTTTTAGCTGAGATTTAAATTCTTAAACAACAAACTACTTGGTAATTTGCTCCTAAGATTCTTTAAGTGAACAAACAAACCCCTAAACTCATTCCCCTGAAAGAAAAATGAATTTTTTTAATTTAACTGTAGAGTTGGTTTGAACATTAATTAACTAAAACAAATGGAAAGATTTGAAAAGTATTTTCACCCAATAGCATCTGACAAACATTTAAATAATTATGTAAACTTGTAATATAAACATTTCATAAACAGATAAACCAAAATAAAAAGTAAAATTAAGACAAATAGAAATACAAATAAGCATGAGGAAGAACATAAAAACCTAGTTGAAAAATATATACACATAAAAATGTATACACACGAAAACGTAGTTGAAAAATATACCTAAAGTCTCAAATCAGAAATCTTAATTGAGAAACCAAACAAGAAAAACCCCATTACTCGAAACTCCAAATCCGAAACCAAACAAGAAGACTTGATTAAATTGCAATGTATAAACCTGGCGAGAGACACGACTGAGAGTTGAAGACCCGATTGATTGAGAGTCGAAGCTCCGGTATGAGTGAAAACCCTATTAGTTAGAGTGAAAATCCAAATCATAAACTCTAATTGAAGACCCTAAAAAGAGAGTAAGACCCGATTCATCGATTAGTCTGAAGAGAGTGGGTTAGTTTTTGTGAGGGGGTGAGTAGTGTTTGTGAGAGTAATTAGCTTGTGAGGGTTTTTAAGTTTCAGGATAAATGAAAAAATTTCATTCCCCCCCTCTATTATCTCTATTTTAATTTTTTTCAGTCCCGCCCATGTAATTGTAGAAGCCCTCCTAAATATTTTGGTTTTAGTAATAATTTTTTAACATAAACGGTAACACCGATTTCAGTGTTACCATAGATACCCAATTTTGGCTATGGTAGCACCAAAGAAAACTATTGGTAATATTTAAAAAAAATGTAACCCTTGCTTAATTTTTTTATTCCACGATAACACTTTTGCTAGTAACACCACAAAATTTTATTACTAAATCCCGTATACGGTGTAGTGATTATATCTCTACAATTCCTAACTGCGTTGTTCATCCACAACCCAAATAGTTTAAAAATCAAGTAAAATCCAAGAAACACATTCACCTCCCTATGTGTTACATTTCTTTGCATTCAATATCTAACAAGTGGTATCAGAGCAAAATTTGAAAGAAAACATATAAAGATCTTGGAAGAATGAGTGCTCAGAAATTAAGCAGTATCAAGATACCTGTCTTTTACAAGGTCAACTACACACTATGGAAAAAGAAAAATATATTGTTCATAAAGATGGCCAACCTTATGTACATTCAGATTCTCAAAAATGGATCTTTCATTCCTATAGAAAGGGTTCCTGAATTTACAGGTGGAGACATGGTCATACCATCACATTATGCACCTAAAGATCCCTCAAACTACACAGAGCCTGAAAAAAAAAGGTTGCATAGCAGTTTACAACTCATATTGATTGAGTCTCTTGATAATGTAATGTACAATAACATTATCAATTGTGAGTCTGCTAAATAGATCTGGGAGAAAATTGAAACACTGTGTGAGGGAACTAAAGAGGTTAGATCTAATCAAACAAGGATCTTGGTCTCACAGTATGAAGGTTTTGTGGCTAAACCTAAGGAAAGTGTAAATGATGTTTTTGAAAGGTTCAATAAGCTGATAAATGATTTGCAGCTTCATGAAAAGTATTATGAAGCTAAAGAGGTCAACCTTAAATTCTTGCTCACTCTTCCTGACCATTTGGAATAAAAGATATCTGTTATTAGAGAAGGAAGAGATTTAAACAGAATGACCCTGGAAGTTTTATATGGGATCTTGAAGACCTATGAGCTGGAAATATTGTAGAGGAAGTCATTGAGGGCTGCTCAAGGCCATGTTGTTGATGGAACTAGTGCCTTGGTTACCAATGACAGTAAATCATCTGAATATGAACAAGAAGCTCAGACTCCAGTTGTTCAAACTGTTGAGTAGAAAAATAAGGAACCACAGAAGTAAGTCATATTGGATCTAGAAGAGGATGAATACTACACCCTTGATAAATTGGATGAGATGGAGCAGTCAATGGCTTATCTTGTAAGGAAATTCTCTAACATAAGAGTTAAGAAGCCAAAGTACTTCAGGATCAAGGGTCATACATCCAACAACAACAACAATTGGAAAGAAAAAACTTAGTTCAACTCAGCTGGCAAAAGTGGCTACAAACAGGATTTGTTGACATATCAAAGATAAAATGCTATAATTATGATGAGTTAGGTCACTTTACCATTGAGTGTAGAAAGCCAAAGAAGGTGAAGAAAGATAAAGCTTATTTGGAAGTGAAAGCGAAGCATGAAGCACTCTTGAGAAAGCAACATGCAAAAGGCTTATATTGCAGATAACAAGAGTTGGGATGATATAGATGAAGAGGATGATAATGAAAATTTTGGGAATTATGCTCTCATGGCTCTAGTGAAAGGAGAATCATTTGCATCTAAATCAGAGGTACCAACTCTAATTACAATTGATTTAAATGCAAGTCAATATAAAGAAATTTTGGGAAAAATGATTGTAGAGATGTTTCATATCCACACAAGCATGATGACAGCTACTGATGAAGTAAGTAGGTTGTCAAAGATTAATAAGAAGTTTGAGATAGAGAAACAGGAGTTGAAGCTGCAGCTTGTTGGTCTTGAGAAAGTTAAACAAGAAAATGAATATCTCAAGAACAAGTTGAGGTGTGCTAGTGAAGTGGAGGCAGTATTGAGAGGAAAGTTGGAAAATAATGATTTGAAGCTCAACTCATACAAGAATAGGCATGTAAATGAATCGAGCTGATCATTAAGCTCGGCTCAACTCGTTAAGTAATCGAGCTCGAGTTCGAACAAGAAAATATGCTGGTTAAGCTTATCGAGTCGATCCGAGTTTTACAAGTAGTCGACTTGAACTCGACTCGAGATCGACTCAACTTGATAAACTCGACTCGAACAACTCGAACTCAACTCGATAAAGAATATGCATAAAAAATCTAAATATATACATAAACATGCTCTATTCTAAATATTAAGTGGTAGTCTGATGGAATTTAATCTCCGAGACTTCAAATATTTTCTTCCAATACAGCATTGTCTGGGACAACTTCTATATGCACTTTTGATTTTCTTGCTTTCATTTCAACACTGAAATGTTTGAGAGATAGATTCAATCAATTAACACAACAAAGTGTCAATTTTTAAACTAAGATGAAATTCTACATCTGCATAAATCAATTTTGAAAGAAACAAGCAAGAAAAGAACATATCGGTTGCTTTGTAATATCATATTTACTAAAAATTGCAACTGATTGTGAAAAAAGACCAAAATAAATAAAAAATTAATGACCAACTCGAACTCGACTCGAGTTCGATCCGACTCGAAAAGTTTATGAACAACTCGAACTCGACTCGGTTGTTAACGAACTCGAGTTCGAATATTAAAATTTGATAGTTAAACTTTTTGAACTTGACTCGACTCGTTAAGGAAATACTCGACCTCGAACTCGTTAGGGAAGAAATCGACTCGACTCGGTTCGTTTACAGCCCTATACAAGAATGCATCTCAGTTGGTTGGACAATAACATGAGAAAAATAAACCATGTGCTAACATAGCTATTGGTTTGGACTATGAGGCCTTAAATTCTAACAAGAAAGGTGAAGCTGGAAAAGGAAAATAAACAGTGAACCATGATGTTCCTGTGATGCTAAAGAAAGTAAATACACCTTTGTTCAAAGCTTGTAAAGATGATTTTAGTGAAGTTAAGTTGGTCATCAAGCGAGAAATTACAAATGAAGATAATGAAAAGAATAATGCAGAAACCACTCCTATTGGTGAAAATGAAAAGAAGCCCATAGTAAATCAAACTGCAAAAACACCAACCAAGAAAGCCAAAACTGAGAATGCTGGAAAAAAGAAAAAGAATAAAAATGGAAAAATAGGTGTAAACAAGAGTAACAACTATGCCTATGTTGCAGATGTTTCAAGTAAACAATGTCATAAATGTGGCTCAATAAATCATCTAACTCACCTTTGTATAAAGGCTGTTAGTGAGCCAAGGATTCGAGCATGCAAGTACAATGAGGCACTGGCTGAAGATCTCTATTCTTTCTGTGATAAGTGAGATTGCATTCCTTGCAATATGAAGGTTATGACAAGCTGTCATAAATTGAGAAAAGATCTCAAGAAAGTAAATCTTGGATCTACAGTTAAAAAGGATAATGTTAATCAAACAATGAACGATGTTCTTTTTGAAAGCTCAAACTCTACTCCTGCAACTTATGTGAAAAAGAAGAAAGTACCCAACACTGTTTGGGTAGACAAACACTCTTAATACTCATTGTATGCAGGTCAAGAAGAATAAAGTCATTTGGATCATTGACAGTGGATTCTCCAGGCATATAACATTTGATAAATCCTGCTATCACAGTTTGAGAAGATGGTTGACCCATTGGTGACTTTTGGGGACAACAACAAAGGATTCACAATGGGATATGGCAAGTTAATGTATGGAAATATTGTCATTGAAGATGTAGCACTAGTTGATGGTCTTGAAGTAAATCTTCTCAGTGTCAGCCGGTTCACAGACAAAAGTTTCAAGGTAATAATTGACAAATAAGATTGTTCAATAACTAGAAAGAAAACTGGTGAAAATGCTTTGAAAGGAGCAAGAAAAGGAAGCCTATTTTTTGTAGACTTAAACTAAAAAAAAGAATATGTTGCTTCTAAATCAAGGCATCCATTTAGCAAAGCAAGCTATGGCACAAGAAACTCTCTCACCTGAACTACAAAGCAATCAATACCTTGGTAAAAAAGGAATTAGTGAGAGACATACCAAATATGGAATTTGCTCAAGATGAAGTTTGTGAGGCTTGTTAAAAAGGAAAAATGAAAATGTCCAGTCACAAGAGCAAGACTGTAAATTTTATAAGTGCACCATTGCAGCTTATTCACATGGGCATGTTTGGACCAGTTAATGTCTTGTCTATTTCCAGAAAGAAATATGCACTTCTGATGGTGGATGACTACTCAAGATACACTTGGGTGGAATTTATGCATTCAAAGGATGAAACTCCATACATTATCATTGAACACATTAAGAAAGTTGAGAAGCAGGCTAAGGATCAAAATTGTGTTAAAAGATTGAGAATTGATAATGGCATAAAATTTGAAAATACAACTTTAAGTGAATTCTGCAAAGACAAGGGCATTGTTCATGAGTTCTCAGCTGCAAGAACACCCCAGCAAAATGGTGCGGTTGAAAGGAAAAATAGAACTCTAGTTGAAGTTGCAAGAATAATACTGTAAGATGCCAATTTTCCAACAAGTTTTTGGAAAGAAGCTGTCAATACTGCATACTATACTCAAAACAGATATCTAATCAACAAAAATCTTGGCAAGCCATCCTACTCAGTCTTATCAAAAAGGAAGCCCACTGTAAAGCATCTGCATGTGTTTGAAAGAAAATGCTTTATGCTCAACGACAACTCTGAATATGTTGGAAAATTTGACTCTAAAGTATTTGAAGCTATTTTTCCGGGATATTCATTGGAAAGAACCGCCTACAGAGTTTATGTGCTTGAACAACATAACATTAGGGAAAGCACAGATGTGAACTTTGATGATGACAAGTGTCCAGGCTTGGAATGCCTTGATGAAAATGAAGTTGAAGCCCTTAAATTTGAAAATCTGAACATTGGTAGTCATTTTGAAGATGATGTTGAGATCAACACAGACAATAGGATGGATGAAGATTGAAATGAACCAGTGAAATGTGAAGATGAGAATTTATCTCAAGGTAGAAACTCACCTGAATTTGATGGCACAAATTTAGGGGGAGAAAGAGATGATAGTTCTGCAAGTCATGCCAATAAGGAAGAAAATATAAACAACTCTGGTCAACAAGATCACACCAGAAAATGGGATTAGAGTCACACAAGAGATGCTATAATTGGTGATACAAATATTGCAGTGAGAACTAGGAGTGCTACTGTAAATGAATGCTTGCATGCGTGTTTTTTTTCTCAAATTGAGCCTAAGAAAATTGAGGAAGCTCTACTTGATCCTGGATGGATAACTGCCATGCAAGAAGAGCTAAATCAATTTGAAAGAAATAAAGTTTGGGAATCAGTTCATGCACCAAAGAACAAAAAAATCATTGGAACAAAGTGGGTGTACATGAACAAAATGGATGAAAATGGAATTATGACAAGAAACAAAGCAAGACTGGTTGCCCAATGCTACTCACGAGAAGAAGGAATTGATTATGATGAAACTTTTGCTCCAGTTACAAGACTTAAAGTAATAAGATTTTTTCTTGCATTTGTTGCACATTCAAATTTCAAGGTGTATCAAATGGATGTGAAAAGTGCATTCCTTAATGGTGAATTGGAAGAAGAAGTCCATGTGCAACAACCACCTGGTTTTGAAGATCCAGAATTTCCAGACTTTGTTTACAAACTATTAAAGGCTATTTATGGATTGAAACATGCACCTAGAGCATGATATGAAACACTGTCATAATTTCTACTAAAATATGGATTCACTAGAGAGACAATTGATAAGACTCTATTCTACAAGAAGCATGGTGACGATATTATCCTAGTTCAAATCTATGTGGATGATATCATTTTTGGTTCTACAAATGAAAAGATATGTCAAAGATTTTCAAGAATCATACAGGGTTAATATGAGATGAGCATGATGGGAGAATTAAGTTACTTCCTTGGTCTTCAAGTTAGCCAAAGAAGTGATGAAATCTTTATCAGTCAAACCAAGTATGTCAAAGATCTGTTGAAGAAATTTGGAATGGTTGACTGCTCACCTGCATCAACACCTATGTCTACAGCTACTAAGTTGGATGAAGATAAGAAAGGAAAAAGTGTTGATATTTTAGGTTACAGAGGAATAATTGGATCTTTGCTGTACTTAACTGTTAGTAGACCAGACATCATATTTGCTGTAACGACTCGTATACTTTTATATTATTTAAAAGTGTAATTATTAAATAATTAAGTAAATAAAATATGTGTATAACTTCTATATGCTATGTGTTGTTTTATTAATAGCTATGTGTGATTTATGGTGTGTCAGGTTGTTCGTGTAATTAATTATTGAGTGTACTGAATTGTCTTCACTTTTAAAGGTTGATTTATTACAAATTTATTTACATAAATATTTGGAATGTCTCTAAAATTGTTTTTATGGTTTTATAATTACAATAAATATTTTTGGGATTTTTTAAAATTTAGAAATCAATATTTCATCAATTATTTGGCCATGTATGATTTTCTGATTGCATTTATTTGTAAAATTCGTATTCAATTCCAAAATCATTAAAAATTATGAAACTCATATTTATTGAAGTTTGGAGTATTCCGAGAATTTTAAAATTATTTTGGAAATTTTTGGGATTAATTTCACCCGCGCGTTGATTCGTTTAATTGATAATAGCGGGTATAAATTACGTTTCAGAAATTGTATAAAATTAAGAAATTTTTGTTTTTATAAATTTCGGGATATTTATGAAATTTTAAAAATTGTTTGGTAAATTTTCGATTTATTATCGCCCGTAAATCATTCATTAAAAACCAAATACCAGGACAAATTGGGCCTCAGGACTTTCGTGATTATCTTGAAATACACGTGTCGTATTTTCAGCGGAATGGTGGGTACGTGCTGCAGTTGTAAACAAATAAAAAAAGAAAAAAAGAAACACCCACAAACCCCACACCCTGTTCATCTCTCAACCTCGCTTAATCTCTCTCTCTGCTCGTCTCCCTCCCTCCCGGTAGTCTCAATCTCTATCTTTTCTTTTCATTTTTCTTCCATCTCTCTTTTCCTCCCTTTCCCACTTTTCGGATTTCCCCTGTTCCCGGTAATTCTTTTCCCCGGCTGCCGCTTATTCTGGTTGTTTGGCTTTAATTCGTTCCTGATTGGTTGTATATATATATAATTATGTGTATATATGTCCTTGTGTTTGTAGTACCGTGAGTGTGTGTTGAGTGTGTGTCGAGTGTGTGTGTTGAGTGTGTGTCGAGTGTGTGTGTGTTGAGTGTGTGTCGAGTGTATGTCGAGTGTGTATGTGAGGTTGAAGGCGCGTGTGGCGCGTGGCTTATGATTGTTGTGGTTCGACTGTGCATTTCTTGTGGTTGTTCGAATTTTAATCGAATTCTTTTTATGTTTTATGCAGAATTATTTTACCGATTTTATAAAATAAAGGGATTTTGTACGGGAAATTATTTTAGCAATCGGTAGAATTTATTTGGAAACCCGAATATTATCGGGCACCAATAAATTTTACCGCCGTCAGCGATGAGCCTCGGCGAGCCGACGGCGGACCGTGATGAATTAATTCTGAGTCCTACAAATAAATTATAAAAAAATATGAATAAAAGTATAAAATACGAGTAATAATAGTAATTAATTGGTTTAAATCAGAGGTTGGGATTTGTGGAATTGGATTGTGATTGGATTATTGTTGCGATAGTTGTGATTGAGATTTGACGTTGAATTGCTTTGATGGGGTAGTCCGATAAATAAAGGAAGTGCTGCCCGATTTCCGAGAAATCAAATTTCGGAAATACGGGAGCGTATCCAATAATTATCAAGATATCAAGCAAATATATATAAATATATGAACATATGTTTTATACGAAACCTGATTGTATGTTGTGGTGAAATGTTTTACCAAAACCAATAACCCTAATTTCGTACAATGACAAGTATACGTATTTTCTGAAAACGAATACCGAACCGATTTTCGAGAATGTGAACCCTAACTGATGCGTGTATTACAATAATGTGTGTGTTACGAGTCGGGTTTTGTTAACGTACTGGTAGATTGTTAGTGATGATATGTCAAGCATAATCGAATGTCTAAATTAGGGTATTTCGACTCTGTAGGTTCTAGTGGGAAGGCCCAAGAGTTAGCGTTGTTCTAAAGATAGCCTAGTGGACAGTCGACGAGCCCAGTAAGGTTCCAATCGAAGGACCTGAGTGTTGAACTCGAATCCAGGGTGATCTAGTGGTTAAACGATAAAGCCTAAGCGTCCGTGTCGGCTCAAGGTCAATCGACAATAATTATAAAGCTCTGCAAGGCAAGTACCCCTGACCATATCTTTATGGATCAGTAATATATGAATAATTGTTGATTTAAATTTACGTACTGGAACATGACGGTTTTAAGTTGCGTATCCCGTGTGTTCAAATTGTTTTGTTAACTTGTGTTTTGGGGGAAAAGTAAATTCTGAAAGTACCTATCTCGAAACTTTAAATAAAATGAAAATGTTTTGGAAAGTGTGCTGTGATAGAATTGTTTTGAAAAGAGATAGTTAAGTGATTTGGAAAACTGGATAAGTTAATCAGATAATTGGATGAGCGTGCGCAAGGGCCCATAACGGCTAGGAAGATAGCGTAAGAGGCGAAGTGGTTGTGCACCCTATTATAACCACCAACCCAGCGTGACAAGGACCTAGCTAGTCTCTGAGTTCCGGAACAAGTTTTATAGGATAGCCAAGACAGAGTTATCCTATGGAGATAGCCTGATCAACTGTGTAATAACCCCCAAAATTTTCAACTTTTTGTAAACATTGTGAATAGTGTTTTTGCTGAATGAGAAAACTTTTCATGCCACACTATGTAGGGGTTCTGTTATTGATCTTCTGGGATATTATTAGTACTCTATGTGGTATATAAGTGTATGTAAAGATCGTCAGAATCCAATTTCCGAACACTTGGATTTTTCCCGGAAATCCACTAGATACGGAAAGGATTGAGTATAAGGTAACAGGATAAAAAGGATTTAAATTAAAGGATTATAATAGAGGATCATAAAAAGGAATATAATGTATTGAGAAAGGTTAAGGGAACCTAAGTAATAAGATCCCGAGTATGATCCTTCAAACGATAAACGAAAACGAAAGTTAAGCGAACCGTATAACAGATCAGCGGTCATTAGGCAAACGATTAGGAAGTTAAGCAAAGGGATTAGAGGGAGTGATGTCACCCAACCAATGAGAGGAGGACAAAGAGGGAAAGATGACATCACAACATGACATAGGCATGACATGGGAAGGAAGGAGGTGTGGTGGCTTTTTAACCACGCAAATTCAAGGGCAACAAGGTAATTAACTAAATCAAACACAAAAACAAGTCAACCAAGCCAAGCAAAGTCATTTTCATCAAAATAAAAAAGAACCAAGGCTTTGTTCTTGAAGAGCTCTCGGCTTTTTACTATTCAAAAGGCAAGGAAATTCAAAAATCAAAGATCCAAGCTTCCTAAATTGGTGAGTTAATTCCCTAATCATCTTCATGCTTAGTTAGGGCTATATCATGAGTTTAAGCCATCAATTCCTTCTCCATCTTCTTCATTTAATCAAAGAAGAAGACTATGAATAGTGTTTTCAAGTTTTTAACTTGAATTTTTTTTTTGTTTTCCTTGAAGATCCAAGCATTCCTAAGACTTCTCAAAGCTTCTTAAGGCTTCCTAGCTCCTCCCACCACTTCAAGGAAGGTATATCATCTCCAAACCCTAGATTCCTATGTATTATAAGATTATTTTGATTAGTAGGGTGATATGGTAGCTTAATGTTGGTGATTTAGAGTTTGGGATTGAATTGGTATTGAAATGGAATGGTAAATGTTGTTGTTTTGATTAAAAAGAACTTAAGTATGGTTAAAGTTAAGCTTAGGCATAAGTATGAATGTTAAACTTGAATTGGTTGGGGTTGTTATGATGTGATAAGGATGGATGTTGGTTGTATGTTGGATTTGAGGTTGAATTGGGTTGGTTTTGAATGGTTTTAAATTGGGAAATCGCGTAAACATAGCCGTCGTAGCGTCCGATTTTCTTTAGACTGTTTTTGTGCATAACATTAGGACCCGAGAACCCCCTGCTAGATTATGACCACTGCCATGTTTATATAGCTCATGTTACGAGCTTCGTTTTGATATGTAGTTCATTCGATTCCGATGCACGGTTTAGGAGAAACGACCGTTTCAAGTAACGGCGTTTCTCGAACGAAACTTTTCCCCTCGCCTTACTTTGAAACATAGGTTAAAGACCAAAAAGGGTTAATTAATGTATGAAACATTTATGGTAAGTGTGTTAGGCAGTTGGTAAGACACTCGCGAAGGAATTGCCTTAAAACTCGTAAAGGTTAAATTATTAAAAATGGTGGAGCCGAGGGTACCCGAGTGACTTAAGCAAATCAGTAAGCGCAAAACAAGCGTTAGAGTCTAAGTTAGTTAAAGTATAGATTTACAAGTGACTTTGGTTTAATTCCAACTTACTTGTTGTTTATAGGTTACCAGACTCGTCCCGAGCCTTTTATCACCCCAAGTCGCTCAGGCAAGTTTTCTACCCGTTATAACTGTTGTGGTGATGAGTATATGTAATTGCATTATCTTGCGATAGATGCATGTTGGTTAATTAGCAAATGTTGTTATATATTGAAGCATGCTGCTATGGTATATATATATGCATGCCTGTTTCGTATTCTTTCCATATATAATTGTTGATAATACCTATGCTAGAGGATAGCGGTAATTTGCATATACCCTTAGTATAGGGACCCAAAGGTGGAAATATTTTCTAAAACCGGGAGTCGAGGATCCCGAGTAGATTTTGTATATATGGATATAAATATATATATATATATACTTATATATATATATGGTCATAGTTTTCAAAACTATTAATCGAATAAGGTTTATTCGATAACTTTAACTTTATTTTATTATTGAATATTATTTCGAATATTATTCGAAGGCGTATGACTCCTTTATATTAAATGAATATTAATTGAATATTCAATTGATGATGTTTGACTCACTTTATTTTATTTAATGAATATTACTTGAATATTCCTCCGAGGACTTATGACTCCTTTTATTTTATTATCTGAATATTAATTGAATATTCATTCGAGGGCTTATGACTCAGTTTATATTATTTAATGAATATTTTTGAATATTCATTTGAGGATCTATGACTCCGATTATTGGCTGAGATTTGTTCTTTATTTTATTAAAGAATAAGGTGTAAATAATCAAACTTATTTTCGATTATTCAAATAAAGATAGTACTTTCATATAAGTATATCTTTGGTTATTTAATACTCGTTTCAAGTATAAGTTTTAATACTTCTACTTCAATTATTTTTATAAAGATTATTCTTTATGGGAATATTATTTAAATAATAATATTCAGTCATTTTTCTAAATATTCTGGGGACTGATTTACTTCATTAAATCAGCTTTACTCCAAACACTCTATAAAGTGTTTTCGAGTCTTCAAAATGATTTTTAAAAGTTAGAGCGGATCCCAAAACTCATTTTTATATTTAAGATCTTTCTTTTTAAGGGGATTTAAATACTCACTCAAAACCTGAGGGATCCGGCTCTGTGGTGTATTTTATATTCGCAACACGGTTGCAGTTTTGGTAAATGACTTGATTACTTACCCAATGTTCGGGAAGTAAGTCCATCTATTGAGTCAGCATAAGCAACATGGGCTCAGTGGGCGTCCATAATAGTGTAAGTGGCTCAGTGGGAGTCCATCAAATGCATAAGTGGCTGAGTGGCAGTCCAGCATAAGGTCCTATTGAGACCAGGGTGATGACCAGTGGGGAATTCGTCCATCTACTAGTAGAAAAGGTTACTTATGGGTATCTTTACCTGATCAGCAAGATATCTGGTTTATGCCAAAATTCTTTTCCTTTCCAAATTTATTGGATATTTCAAACTCTGTTCATACTTTACATGACAGAGGTTTTCAGGAAATTGTATAAAGAAGATGTATATGTGGATATATATATATATATATATATATATATATATATATATCAGAACTTAATGAAGTATATCATGACTTCATTTCCTTTAATAATATTTCAAAGATTTAATCTATTCAAATCTTGTTTTGTAGTCTCATCTATGTGATGAACTGTTGAAAACTCTTAATACTTTAAACAGTGGTAGTTCAAGTAGCTTTATAAATGATATAAGTGTAGGGAAGTATTTGGTAACTTCATCCCTTGTTTTTACTTATATCTAGTAAGTAATTATCTTACACTTGATAAAAGATTCTAGTAAGTATCCATTTAGATACTTATATTATTGTTATCACTACATATTATCTTGCGAGCTGTCAGGCTCACTCTTGCTTTATTTCTTCATCACACAACAACAGTTAGGAAAGATGGCCAGACTCC
Source organism: Apium graveolens (assembly GCF_009905375.1). Classification (NCBI taxonomy): domain Eukaryota; kingdom Viridiplantae; phylum Streptophyta; class Magnoliopsida; order Apiales; family Apiaceae; genus Apium; species Apium graveolens. The sequence continues at coordinate 54,065,782 of NC_133653.1, forward strand.
AGCAGACCCAGCGCAAGCGCGTGGGAAGCGTCCCGCGTCTTCCCGATGATGTTGTAGCTGCTATAGCTGCAGAGGTAGATCTATTGTAGATCGGACCATCTACTTTTGAGAATCAATTATGTATAATTATAGCTTATGGCAGATAATGGCAATTAACGGTAAATTTATCAAGTAATCGTTTTGGGTTGTAATAACTTTAAATTGTGGATTCAAAGACTTGTACTTATTTCTATTTCATCTCTGAGACTATAACGGGTTGTGGTGTGTGTTAGTGTGGGGTCACAACATAAGGTTATTTTTATTAATTAAGTAAAGTGATATTGTGGAAAGAAAGACCGTGACGACCCGGATCCCCGGCCCCGGATCTGGGGGTATTACAGAAATGGTATCAGAGCTAAGCGTTATAAACCTCAGAGATGATGCGTCGATATAATAACAAACTCACAAAGATAATAAGAACTCTTGCCAAGTTCATGGTCGGACTACTTAAAGTAGTGCTGACAGTTAAAACCCTTACGGGAACCCTTATAAGTATCATGATAGTAACTTAGCTCGTTTAATGTGTAGGTGCCTGAGATAGAGGACCCTGAGATGTTCGAGCGTGAGCATGATGAGGCATTGCTAGATGTTGAGGATCAGGAGAAGCCTGAGATGGAGGAGGATGAGGAGGACCCCTCAGAGGAGTCAGAGACGGAGGTCATTACTATTTCAGATGAGGAGGACCCCTCAGAGGAGTCAGAGACAGAGGTTATTGCTATTCCTGATGAGGAGGACCCGTATGAGGTCCCAGTACCTGAGGAGCGTGTTGGACCTATGGTAGTGTATGCTGGTACCCCATTACCCACACTTCCGGTGGTCAGAGCCCCTACCCCTCCACCACTATCCTGGATTCCTGATGATGACAGCTCAGAGACCCATACTTCCGAGCCTAGGTAGACCGAGGAGGCACCCTCAGCGGCTCCGGATTCACCACCTCTTGACCCTGCCCACAGGCAGTATTCGTTAGCTCATGGATATGTTCAGGATGTTCTGAGGACCCGAGTGGCTATTGCCGAGGCCCGACCGGATGAGGCCAGGAGGGAGTTGGATGCAGAGAGGGCGGGTAGGCGTACCCGAGCTTATGAGACTAGGGCTTCTATACCCCGATCCTTGAGGAGGGAGCTTACGGGGATAGAGCTCACATCCCGAGCGAGGCTCAGATCGCTCCAGGGGGACAGGCATGGTAGGATCTCCAGGCGGCAGGCCGACTATATCTTCCGTCGTGCGATGGAAAGGGTATGGGAGCTGACCCGCTCTGGTGTGTGATTCAGGATTGATGATGGAATAGTCTAGTTGTCTAGTTAGCCGAGGCCTTAGTAAAAGCCAATTTTCCGGGATAGTTGACTTGTATATAGCATCCCTTTTTCTGACTAGACAGATAGACTCTTGTGTATCACTTTTGGGACAGATGACTGTAGCACTGTTGTACTTTTGACCAGATCAAACTATGTATTTCTCGCATTATGTATATATTTGTTTCCTTTCGGTTCAGTTCCATAGTGACGGGATCACTATTTTTATCATTATTATTACTGCACTTCGTATTAGAAGTTTCTTAAAATAATAGAATTACGATATACATTCTCCCCATTATAAGAGCTGTGCAGGGCACAATGTTGTATATGATTGTGACCTAACGTTGAATTTTCCCAATATATTTTTTTTTATTATCAGAATCATGCCGCCAAGAAAGATTGGAACTAGGGCGAACCCTGGATCTGAGGACCAGGGAAGCCATAACCAGGATGATAGGAACCAGGAACACAGTGAAGTGGAAGATGAGGATTATGTGGAACAGGATGACTCCCTGTATGAAGAGGAAGAGGAAACATATGATGTTGAGGAATTTGAGATAGAGGCTGAAGAAGGAGAAACCGAGGTTGAGCAACCAGTACCAAACCCAGGCATGGATCCCATGGGCCAGTTCATGCAACTCCTAAGGCAGAATTTGGAACGTCAACCCAACCCACCCCCTCAAGGAAATAACAATACTGTGGCAAACTCTTTCAGGGCTTTTAAGTCCCTTAAGCCCCCTGAGTTCCACGGATCAGCCGACCCAGTTGAGGCAAGGGCATGGTTAAAGGAAATGGAGAAATCCTTTGAGATTTTGAGTACCGATGAGGCACAGAAGACTGTATTTGCTACCTACCTTCTGAAAGAAGAAGCTAAATACTGGTGGGAGGCCAAGAAAAACATGGAGACAGATGCTATTATAACCTGGGAGAGATTTAGTCAGTTGTTTCTGGGAAAGTATTTCCCGAGGTTTATGGAAAACCAGATGGAGCTCAAGTTCTTGGAGCTAAAGCAGAATAACTTGTCTATAGCAGAGTACGAAGCGAAATTTACTGAGTTATCAAGGTTTGTGCCGGAGTTTGTGAGCACCGAGGAAAAGAAAGCTAGGAGGTTTCAGCAGGGACTGAAACCGTGGATTCAGAATAGGGTGGCAATCCTTGAGCTTACGGACTATGCCACTCTGGTGCAAAAGGCAACGATTGTAGAAGTCGGAAGTGAACAGATGCAGAAGGAAAGAGAGAAGAAAGGAATAAAGAGGAAAAGTATGAGCATGGGTGGAGGTTCCGCAGGAAGAAGCTTCCCAACTAGATTTAATCGAGGAGCAGTGTCCCTACCAGGAAGGAACACTGGGTTTAAGCGGCCAATGAGTGTGAGCGTGAGCCAGGGCGGCCAGAAGTCAAGAATGTCCTATTCCAACCAGTCTCGACCCCCATTGTCAGCCTGTAACATATGTGGAAGGAATCACACTGGGGAGTGTAAAGGAAAGCCAGTAACCTGTTTTAAGTGCGGTCGGGAAGGCCACTATTCAACTAAGTGCCCATCTTCAACCCCTGCCGTCATTCCAACCACCACTTATCATCAGTGCGGACGCCCAGGTCATTGGAAGAGGGAATGCCCAATGAACAAACCAGCAGCTTCGGGAGCAAGCAAGGCTGCTTCTAATAAGCCACCTACTGCAAGGACTTTCAACATGACAGTCCAGGATGCTATGAAAGATTCAGATGTGATAGCAGGTACCCTTTCTCTAAATTCAGTTAGTGCAAATGTTTTATTTGATTCGGGAGCAACTAAATCTTTTATATCAAATGACTTTGCGCGTAAGTTAAGACTTAAGGCTGAACCCTTGATAGAACCCTTGCAAGTAGAAATAGCCAATCATGAAATTATTCTTGTTAACCAGATTCACCCCGCCTGTGAGATAGGCATAGGGGAGCAATCCTTTAGTGTTGATCTGATTCCTTTTAAATTAGGGGAGTTTGATGTAATTTTGGGAATGGACTGGCTATCTAGCAATGATGCTCAGATAGACTGTAAAGGGAAGAAAGTTAAGCTAAATGTCCCAGGGAAGAAAGAAGTTATATTTAGAGGAAAGAGGCAGACGCAGAAATTTTTGACCATGGCCCAGGCTAAAAGGATGCTACGAAAAGGAAATGAGGCCTACCTAGCCTATGTGGTGGACACGCAGAAGGAGGTGCCCAACTTACAAGATATTCCAGTAGTCAACGAATTTGAAGATGTATTCCCACAAGACCTTCCGGGATTACCATCCGATAGAGTGATTGAATTTGCTATTGAGTTGGCCCCAGGGACGGCGCCAGTTTCAAAAGCACCTTACCGGTTAGCCCCGTTAGAAATGAAGGAATTAGCTATCCAATTGCAGGAACTCTTGGATAAGGGTATGATAAGACCCAGTGTGTCTCCATGGGGAGCACCAGTTTTATTTGTTAAGAAGAAAGATGGGAGCATGAGGCTGTGCATAGACTATCGAGAGTTGAACAAGCTAACCATAAAGAACAGGTACCCATTACCTAGAATAGACGATCTGTTCGACCAGCTAAAGGATGCCGTTTATTTTTCCAAGATCGACCTGAGAACTGGATATCACCAACTAAAGATTAAACCCGAAGATATTTCCAAGACAGCGTTCCGTACCAGGTATGGGCATTATGAGTTCTTGGTAATGTCCTTTGGATTAACCAACGCCCCAGCGGCTTTCATGGATTTAATGAATAGAGTATTTAAGAAGTACTTGGACAAATGTGTGATAGTTTTTATCGATGATATTTTGATCTACTCAAGGACTGAGACAGAACATGCAGAGCATTTGAGGATAGCTCTAGGAATACTCAGAGAGGAACAGTTATATGCCAAATTCTCGAAGTGTGAATTCTGGCGGAATGAAGTACAGTTTTTAGGACATGTGATCAATAAAGAAGGAGTATTGGTCGACCCCTCCAAGATAGAGGCGGTCTCAAATTGGGAAAGGCCAACCACACCCACAGAGGTAAGGAGTTTCATATGATTGGCCGGCTACTATCGTAGATTTGTACAGGACTTTGCGAAGATCGCAACCCCTTTGACACGACTTACTCGTAAGACAGAGAAGTTTGAATGGACGGAGAAATGCGAGAACAGTTTTCAGGAATTAAAGAAAAGGTTGATAACGGCTCCGGTATTGGCATTGCCGGACGGAATAGGAGATTTTGTGATATATAGTGACGCGTCGCACAAAGGACTAGGATGTGTGCTTATGCAGCACGGTAAAGTAATTGCGTATGCGTCGAGACAATTGAAGGAATACGAGGTTAGATATCCTACTCATGACCTTGAGCTCGCGGCAATAGTATTTGCCTTAAAAATTTGGAGGCACTACTTGTATGGAGAGAAGTGCGAGATTTTCACAGACCATAAGAGCCTCAAGTACATATTTACGCAGAAAGAGCTCAACATGCGCCAGAGGAGATGGTTAGAACTAATCAAGGACTATGATTGTGAGATTCTCTATCATCCAGGGAAAGCCAATGTGGTGGCTGATGCCCTTAGTAGAAAGGAAAGACTCAGAATGATAACAACTTCGGAAGAATTGATAAGAGATTTTGAGAGAATGGAAATAGAAGTAAAGGTAACCGGAACCGGAACTGAAAAGCTTTTTGAGATCTCAATACAGCCAGAGTTATTGGAAAAGATCAGATTGTGCCAGGAGAAAATAATGAATGAAGGCAGAGAGTCAATGACTGGAGAGGAGATCCATACTGAGAAAGATGATAAAGGGATAATGAGGTACTCCTACCAGATTTGGGTTCCGAATGTTCAAGAGCTTAAAGATGAGATATTGGATGAAAGCCATAGTTCAAGGTATTCCATTCACCCCGGAAGTACCAAGATGTAAAGGGATTTGAAGGAATATTACTGGTGGCCCAATATGAAGAGGGACGTAGCAGAATGGGTAAGCAAATGTTTGACTTGCCAAAGGGTAAAGACAGAGCACCAGAGACCCAGTGGACTCTTACGACCCCTGGAGATTCCCGAATGGAAATGGGAACAGTTAGCGATGGATTTTGTTGTAGGATTGCCAAGGACGAAAGCCAATCACGACGCCATATGGGTAATTATAGACCGACTGACAAAGTCAGCTCATTTCATTCCTATCAATGAGAGATACACAGTCGATAGACTGGTGGACATTTACCTTAAGGAAATAGTGACGCGACATGGAGTCCCAGCGTCCATTGTCTCAGACCGAGACCCCAGGTTCAACTCCAGATTTTGGAGGAGCTTTCAGGAATGTGCGGGGACCAAGTTAAATATGAGTACCGCGTATCATCCCCAGATGGATGGGCAGAGTGAAAGGACCATCCAGACACTAGAGGATATGTTGAGAGTCTGTGCAATAGACTTTAAAGGGAGTTGGGATGATCACTTGCCGTTGATCGAGTTTTCTTATAACAATAGCTTTCATGCTAGCATCAGAATGCCGCCTTATGAGGCCCTGTACGGAAGAAGGTGTCGATCTCCCTTATACTGGGATGAAGTAGGAGAGCGGAAGATGCTCGGACCCGAAGTGGTCCAAAGGACCAAAGATATAGTGGATCTCATCAGAGGACGGCTTGTAGCAGCCCAAGACAGACAGAAGAAATATGTAGACCTAGCCCGAAAGGACAAGAAATATGAATTCGGGGACTTAGTACTGCTAAAGGCATCCCCTTGGAAGGGATTAATGAGGTTCGGAAGGAAAGGAAAACTAAGCCCAAGATACATTGGACCTTTTGAGATACTAAGACGGATTGGAAAGTTAGCTTACGAGCTAGCCCTACCCCCTAATCTGCAACAAGTTCATAATGTGTTCCATGTGTCAATGCTAAGGAAGTATCATCGGGATGCCAGACACATAGTGGAGTACGAGCAGGTGGATATGCAGCCAGATCTAACTTACGTGGAGAAACCAGTAAGGATTATAGATAAGAAGGAGCAGGTGCTTCGGAACAAAGTGATCAAGCTAGTCAGAGTACTATGGCAGAATCATAATGTGGAAGAATCAACTTGGGAACTAGAGAGCACAATGCTAGAAAAGTACCCCCATTTGTTTTCTGTTTGATTCCGGGACGGAATCCTTTTAAGGAGGGGAGACTGTAATAACCCCCAAAATTTTCAACTTTTTGTAACCCTTGTGAATAGTGTTTTTGCTGAATGAGAAAACTTTTCATGCCACACTATGTAGGGGTTCTGTTATTGATCTTCTGGGATATTATTAGTACTCTATGTGGTATATAAGTGTATGTAAAGATCGTCAGAATCCAATTTCCGAACACTTGGATTTTTCCCGGAAATCCACTAGATACGGAAAGGATTGAGTATAAGGTAACAGGATAAAAAGGATTTAAATTAAAGGATTATAATAGAGGATCATAAAAAGGAATATAATGTATTAAGAAAGGTTAAGGGAACCTAAGTAATAAGATCCCGGGTATGATCCTTCAAACGATAAACGAAAACGAAAGTTAAGCGAACCGTATAACATATCAGCGGTCATTAGGCAAACGATTAGGAAGTTAAGCAAAGGGATTAGAGGGAGTGATGTCACCCAACCAATGAGAGGAGGACAAAGAGGGAAAGATGACATCACAACATGACATAGGCATGACATGGGAAGGAAGGAGGTGTGGTGGCTTTTTAACCACACAAATTCAAGGGCAACAAGGTAATTAACTAAATCAAACACAAAAATAAGTCAACCAAGCCAAGCAAAATCATTTTCATCAAAATCAAAAAGAACCAAGGCTTTGTTCTTGAAGAGCTCTCGGCTTTTTACTATTCAAAAGGCAAGGAAATTCAAAAATCAAAGATCCAAGCTTCCTAAATTGGTGAGTTAATTCCCTAATCATCTTCATGCTTAGTTAGGGCTATATCATGAGTTTAAGCCATCAATTCCTTCTCCATCTTCTTCATTTAATCAAAGAAGAAGACTATGAATAGTGTTTTCAAGTTTTTAACTTGAAATTTTTTCTTGTTTTCCTTGAAGATCCAAGCATTCCTAAGACTTCTCAAAGCTTCTTAAGGCTTCCTAGCTCCTCCCACCACTTCAAGGAAGGTATATCATCTCCAAACCCTAGATTCCTATGTATTATAAGATTATTTTGATTAGTAGGGCGATATGGTAGCTTAATGTTGGTGATTTAGAGTTTGGGATTGAATTGGTATTGAAATGGAATGGTAAATGTTGTTGTTTTGATTAAAAAGAACTTAAGTATGGTTAAAGTTAAGCTTAGGCATAAGTATGAATGTTAAACTTGAATTGGTTGGGGTTGTTATGATGTGATAAGGATGGATGTTGGTTGTATGTTGGATTTGAGGTTGAATTGGGTTGGTTTTGAATGGTTTTAAATTGGGAAATCGCGTAAACATAGCCGTCGTAACGTCCGATTTTCTTTAGACTGTTTTTGTGCATAACATTAGGATCCGAGAACCCCCTGCTAGATTATTACCACTGCCATTTTTAGATAGCTCATGTTACGAGCTTCGTTTTGATATGTAGTTCGTTCGATTCCGATGCACGGTTTAGGAGAAACGACCGTTTCAAGTAACGGCGTTTCTCGAACGAAACTTTTCCCCTCGCCTTACTTTGAAACATAGGTTAAAGACCAAAAAGGGTTAATTAATGTATGAAACATTTATGATAAGTGTGTTAGGCAGTTGGTAAGACACTCGCGAAGGAATCGCCTTAAAACTCGTAAAGGTTAAATTATTAAAAATGGTGGAGCCGAGGGTACCCGAGTGACTTAAGCAAATCAGTAAGCGCAAAACACGCGTTAGAGTCTAAGTTAGTTAAAGTATAGATTTACAAGTGACTTTGGTTTAATTCCAACTTACTTGTTGTTTATAGGTTACCAGACTCGTCCCGAGCCTTTTATCACCCCAAGTCGCTCAGGCAAGTTTTTTACCCGTTATAACTGTTGTGGTGATGAGTTTATGTAATTGCATTATCTTGCGATAGATGCATGTTGGTTAATTAGCAAATGTTGTTATATATTGAAGCATGCTGCTATGGTATATATATATGCATGCCTGTTTCGTATTCTTTCCATATATAATTGTTGATAATACCTATGCTAGAGGATAGCGGTAATTTGCATATACCCTTAGTATAGGGACCCAAAGGTGGAAATATTTTCTAAAACCGGGAGTCGAGGATCCCGAGTAGATTTTGTATATATGGATATAAATATATATATATATATATATATATACTTATATATATATATATATATATATGGTCATAGTTTTCAAAACTATTAATCGAATAAGGTTTATTCGATAACTTTAACTTTATTTTATTATTGAATATTATTTCGAATATTATTCGAAGGCGTATGACTCCTTTATATTAAATGAATATTAATTGAATATTCAATTGAGGATGTATGACTCACTTTATTTTATTTAATGAATATTACTTGAATATTCCTCCGAGGACTTATGACTCCTTTTATTTTATTATCTGAATATTAATTGAATATTCATTCGAGGGCTTATGACTCAGTTTATATTATTTAATGAATATTTTTGAATATTCATTTGAGGATCTATGACTCCGATTATTGGCTGAGATTTGTTCTTTATTTTATTAAAGAATAAGGTGTAAATAATCAAACTTATTTTCGATTATTCAAATAAAGATAGTACTTTCATATAAGTATATCTTTGGTTATTTAATACTCGTTTCAAGTATAAGTTTTAATACTTCTACTTCAATTATTTTTATAAAGATTATTCTTTATGGGAATATTATTTAAATAATAATATTCAGTCATTTTTCTAAATATTCTGGGGACTGATTTACTTCATTAAATCAGCTTTACTCCAAACACTCTATAAAGTGTTTTCGAGTCTTCAAAATGATTTTTAAAAGTTAGAGCGGATCCCAAGACTCATTTTTATATTTAAGATCTTCCTTTTTAAGGGGATTTAAATACTTGCTCAAAACCTGAGGGATCCGGCTCTATGGTGTATTTTATATTCGCAACACGATTGCAGTTTTGGTAAATGACTTGATTACTTACCCAATGTTCGGGAAGTAAGTCCATCTATTGAGTCGGCATAAGCAACATGGGCTCAGTGGGCGTCCATAATAGTGTAAGTGGCTCAGTGGGAGTCCATCAAATGCATAAGTGGCTGAGTGGCAGTCCAGCATAAGGTCCTATTGAGACCAGGGTGATGACCAGTGGGGAATTCGTCCATCTACTAGTAGAAAAGGTTACTTATGGGTATCTTTGCCTGATCAGCAAGATATCTGGTTTATGCCAAAATTCTTTTCCTTTCCAAATTTATTGGATATTTCAAACTCTGTTCATACTTTACATGACAGAGGTTTTCAGGAAATTGTATAAAGAAGATGTATATGTGGATATATATATATATATCAGAACTTAATGAAGTATATCATGACTTCATTTCCTTTAATAATATTTCAAAGATTTAATCTATTCAAATCTTGTCTTGTAGTCTCATCTATGTGATGAACTGTTGAAAACTCTTAATACTTTGAACAGTGGTAGTTCAAGTAGCTTTATAAATGATATAAGTGTAGGGAAGTATTTGGTAACTTCATCCCTTGTTTTTACTTATATCTAGTAAGTAATTATCTTACACTTGATAAAAGATTCTTGTAAGTATCCATTTAGATACTTATATTATTGTTATCACTACATATTATCTTGCGAGCTGTCAGGCTCACTCTTGCTTTATTTCTTCATCACACAACAACAGTTAGGAAAGATGGCCAGACTCCAGCAGACCCAGCGCAAGCGCGTGGGAAGCGTCCCGCGTCTTCCCGATGATGTTGTAGCTGCTATAGCTGCAGAGGTAGATCTATTGTAGATCGGACCATCTACTTTTGAGAATCAATTATGTATAATTATAACTTGTGGCAGATAATGGCAATTAACGGTAAATTTATCAAGTAATTGTTTTGGGTCGTAATAACTTTAAATTGTGGATTCAAAGACTTGTACTTATTTCTATTTCATCTCTGAGACTATAACGGGTTGTGGTGTGTGTTAGTGTGGGGTCACAGCATAAGGTTATTTTTATTAATTAAGTGAAGTGATATTGTGGAAAGAAAGACCGTGACGACCCGGATCCCCGACCCCGGATCTGGGGGTGTTACAAACTGTCTCACCAGGGATCATCCAATACTTTTATATATGAGCGAGATTTTATGGTTCCCGTAATGGGACAAGTGATTTTGAGGTTCCCGTAACGGAATAAATGGTTTTATGGTCCCCGTAATGGGATATATGGCTTTATGGTTCCTGTAATGGAACAGATGATTTGAAAAGGAAAGTAGCATGCTAAAATTTAACTCTGATATTTACACATTACAAATAATGAGATGTTTATAGAGAATGCTAGCTATTGATATCCAGTTTTCATCGGTTTCCAACAGTTCATACATGTTTTACTTGTTTTACTTATTTTAATTGTTTTCTATGAACGAGTTATGATTTATGTTCCTATAAATGTTTAACATAAAATATTTTTGATTATTACTCATATAGTGGTACTGCTGAGCAATTGATTGCTCACTCTTGCAAAAATGTTTTATATGTGTATTGCAGATACTTAGGAGATTTTTCCTTGGTAGTCAGGGCAGAGTTCCAGTTCCTTCCGGGTCAGGCTCCTCTGAGGTAGTTGTGTCAGGCCAGAAATGGTCTGTTGAGTTGGTGTATTAAGATAGTATTGACAAGGTGGTTGTAATGAATTAATTTTTTGGTAAAATATAACCTAATTCATACTTAAACCTGGAAAAGATCTTGGTAAGAGGGGTCGTGTTTATGTTTTATCATTAAAGTGGATTATGTCGTGTTGGTTGTTGTGTTGTGGATGACGTCAACTCCTGACCCCGGGGTTGAGGCCGTCACAGTCGGTATCAGAGCTACAGGTTTTAGTCCCTGATTTAGGTTCGGAATAGAGTCAAAAGAGTGCATAAAGGTTTGTCTATAGATGTGAGTAAACAACTCAATCAGAGGAGCGAGTCTATGAGTTCAGTCAAGGGTTTCAGAGGCGTAACCCTGATTGTAACGACTCGTATATTTTTAGTATTTAAATGTGTAATTATTGAATAACTAAATAAATAAAATATGTCTATGGGTTCTATCAGCGGGTTATTACTTTGTTATTATGTATATGTGATTACTAGTGTATGAGATTGAATTGCGTGGTTAATTAATGGATTGTATGATTTTGTTTCGCTTTTAAAAGTGATTTTATTGCAGTTTTACTTTCCATAAATATTTAAATTGTCTCTAAAATTGTTTTTGTGATTTTACAATTACAATATCTATTTTTGGGATGTTATAAAATTAAGAAATCAATATTTCATTAATTATTTAGCCCTGAATGATTTTTTGATGGTATTTTAATGTAAATTCGATATTAAATTCAGAAATGTCTCAAAAATTATAAAACTCATATTTTATTAAGTTCAGATTATTCTGAGAATTTTAAAATTATTTCGGAAATTTTTTGGGATTAATTTCACCCGCGCGTTGTCTTGTTTAATTGTTAAAAAGTGGGTATAAACTGTGTTTCAAATTTTTTTTAAAATTTCAAAATTTATATTTTTAAAAATTTGGGATATTTATAATATTTTAAGACTATTTTCGTGATTTTCTGAATTTGTCTTAAGTGCAGCTCGGTTCGTTAATTGTGAAATGCGGGTATTAGTTGTGATTTAAAAATGGTTTAAAAATTATGAAAATTTTATTTTATTAGTTTCTAATTATTCCTGGAATTTTAAAACTAGTTTGATAATTTTTCGGGCTATTTTTACCCATAAGTTGGTTCGTTAAAATGCAAATCACGGGACGGAAGTGGGCTGCCAGGAGTTCATACCAATCCTTTCGGACACGTGTTTGGTTTTTAGAGTATATATTTTTCTGCATGTCCCTTTTCTTGTACGTGGCAAGGAAAGATTGAAAAATAAATAAATAAATAATAACAAAACAAACAAATAGAAGCAAGAGACTCATCTCTCTCTTTCACAAAATCTCTCCCCTTTGATTCTCTGTTCTTTCCCCTGTTTTCCCCGGGCTCACCCCTTCTCCCGTTTGCTTCCTGTGGTTTCCGCCGTTGTCCCTCCTTTTGATAATTTCCGGATTTTTCTTGGTAGTTCCGATATATGTATATACATATATGTATGTATATGTTGCAGTTGATTTTCTTTTGTTGGTTGCTACCTCTCGGAAATTCTGAGAGGTGTGGTGACCTATTTGCAGCGCGTAGGCGCGAGGCTCCTGTACTGCTGCATTTCTGGTTGTGCCGTTTCTTTTGTTTCCGGCGACTCTCGCCGTTGCCGCCTGTTGCTGCCCCGTGCTTGCACGCGTGTGGCCTTTGTAATTGTGCTGAAATTTTACTAATTGTTTATCTTAATTTTTCTTGTAGGGGAAAAAATAATTATTTGATTAAATTATGAAATAAATATTCTTTGCGTGAGAAAATATTAATCTAATCGGTGGAATCTGTATTTGGAAATCCGATTCGGGTACCTACGGATTTTACCGACGTCGGCGATGAGCCTCGGCGAGCTGACGGTGGACCGTTATGAATCAATTCTGAGTCCCAAAATTCTAAAATATTAATCTAGTTCGTAAAATTATTTTCAAAACAAGAAATAGTTATATGGTATTTAAAGATGGTATTGAGATTTGAATTGCGTACTTATTTATGATAGGGTTATGAATTTGAGCTGATTGGGAGTGTAAGTTGTAATTGTTGGGTTGTGATCGAATTAATATGGGAAATTGGATTATGTGATTGATTGATTGTTGTTGGTTTTGAAAGGAATATGTCCTAAGTCCAATCAGGTATTAGGATTTAGGAATAACTCTTTATGTAATCTGTTTTGATTTCATTGATATTAATAAAAGACTTGTTTTGTTTTTATTACGGGCTTTATCTATTTAAGTGTTTAAATAAGATATACCATAGTTTAGAGTAAAGCTTTTTATGGATTATGATGAGATCATAATAGTGAGACCTAAAAATATGATAACTCTAAACTTAAATAGTTCCTGATCATAGGATTACTAACTGGTAATTAATAATCCGCAAAGATCGGTACATACTATGCTTGCTTCATTATGAAGGATGTCTGTTCTCATAGACATTTTTGTGGTGACACTATAGCTAGTATGTAGGTGCTTATTATAGAATAAGTTCACTGAACATGACTCGCACAGCTGAACGACTGATGGAGTTCACTCACGTGTCAGCAGTTGTTCACTTAGTGATAGTTGTACAAGTATCCTTAGACTTGAGGTCATCACAGTCATCTTGTGTACACTGAACTATGCTTTGGTTTAGTTCTTAGTCTCCAGGGACAATTATTAGGGCTCTTCTGGGTATAGGAATTTGTACACGAAGATAGTGTATGATCAATAAAGGATCTACCCCTTCCAGTGAAGGAAGCGAATGTTCAAGGCTGATCCACTTATGCTAGTTCAGGAATCTCTGGCCAGAGTGAATGAAATTAGAAAGGAGTTTCTAATTTGCATAGAACTACGCATAGTAAATGGTAAGCAAAGTGATTGAATTAGATAGGCTTGACACGAGATCCATGCCTTGTATTTAATCGGGACATTGTAGGGTAGAAGGAGTTTATTGTACGGTAACTATTCACTGAATAGGTTCTTGGTATTCTAAGCAGTGAATTCATATTATCCGGATAGTCGCAATATGCTGAGAAGTATCCCTCACGATGTAGAATAAATGTGATTAATTAATTAATCATATTTAATAAATTAGAGAATTTATATAAATAATGATAAAATAGTTTTATTATTATTTATTTCTACTACCGGCTTAATATTGAACCTACAGGGTCACACCATAAAAAGAGAATGATTTAATGGTGGAGGAATTAATTAATAATGGCTAATAATTATTTATTTATGAAATAAATAATTAATTGGCAAATTTAATAATTGATTAAATGAGATTTAATTGATTATAAATTAATTAAGAAAAGTTCTTAATATTATTAATTAAAGGATTTAATTTTTAGAAATTAAATCAAGAGAGAGAATTATTTCTAAAGTGTTTAGAAAAAGGATTAATGATTAAAAGGTGTTTTAATTATTAATGAGAATAATAAATGGGATAATAATAATAATATTTATGGGAAAATTTCAGCTGAAAATTTTACCTATAAATACACTATTATAGACCCTATTTTATTCGAACCCACATCAAACCCGAAAACCCAAAAAGTTTGGAAAACCCAATTCTCTCCACCTCCTTCCTCCTCCTTAACATCGTTTTCTTGGTGGATACCGGTGGAGTGCTTCACACTTGAGGAGCAACTGCTAAGGATCTCTGATCGTTGTCTCCGAATTATTTTAAAAGGTTAGATTCGATCCCTCGAATTTTTATTCACGATTTATATGCTTTTATTTGGATTTTGTATGTGTAAAAGTGTTTTGCCATGCCCCCGCTGCGTTAAAAATCCAACATTGGTATCAGAGCATAGGTTGTATGCATATAGATCTGTGGTAAAAATTTCAGAATTTTATGTGCTTGTATGAATTAATTATGATTTTTACAAGTTATATTATGGATTAATTTTGTCTGATGAGAAATCGTTTCTCAGAATAATTTTGAATGTTGATCTGGGTTCCACAAGTGTTGTAGATCGTCTGGGTATTTTTTTCATAATTTTATGATGTATAGATTTTTTATTATGAATTTTTGAAGTTGTTTCAATTAAAATTCGTAATTAAATAAGTAAATATATGTATATATTGTATATATATATGTTTGTATACCTTTTGTATATACTGCTGCTGTTATCTGCTATTGTGCACGGAAAGAAAGATCGGGAGTACAGAGAGGTCATGTTTGACATGCACGTTTTTCGAGGAGAAAGTGACGGCTGCTGCAGAAAAACAAAAAAAAAAATAGGGGTGGAACGCATTCCGGGAATGCGTTACACACCTGTGGCGCATTCACGGAATGCGTTACACCCTTTAATGGCTGAAAAGGGGTGTAACGCATCACCGGAATGCGTTACAGCCCTTCTGTTGATTTTAAAATTGATTTTCTGGGAGTTTCGTAACTCCGTTTTGGGCGTGCAATATACCGTTGGATTCATTTTTTCGAGACGGATCTAATGATGTGATCAATTTGAGTTTATATAAAAGTTTTGAACTGTTTATATTTCCATGAAGTGTTTTAAAGTTGTTTTTGACTGTTTTAATTGCTTTTAAATGCTTCATGTGATACATAGAGATGTATATTGCTTGTTCTAATGTGCTAGATGATGTAACATGCCTACCTTGATGTTTATTCATGTTGATATATGTGATATATGCTTAGTTTATCATGCGATGATAGATTTAGGTGAACTTGAATGAACATAAGGCGTTTGTTAGACAACCTAGTATAGTGAAATTGTTTCATAACCTTAATAACAATATTATGAATACAATCATGAGATTCTTGTGTTTATGAAACACGTAATTGAATATGAATTTTTGATATGAGAGAAAGGATGATTCTGTCAACAACAGATTTCTATCTGTAAGAAATGGTTATTAAGTGACGCCTCTTGACAATGCTCCACCCGATCTGGGAATCATCTGATTATTGATTATTGATTTGAAATATTTAATTTAAAAGGAAGAATTTCTTTATAATATGATTATGATTGTAACGTAATATAATCCCTCTAAAATTAAATAATATCAAGTAGTAATTGGCCAATGACACAACGGGCTTGTGTCGGTCATAGCCTTCCAACATGATAGAAAAGTAGTTCTTATTTTTAAATCATTGTCGGTTCATGCTACAGCCGAGGGCTTTAATTTCGAAATAAGAAATACTTTTCTATTACATAGAGATGTGTACATTGAATAAGAATCTAAAGGTCGGTACGTGCTACAGCCGTGGGCCTTTGGGGACTGATTCAACTGTACGGAATGTTGGGTTAGACTTGACTTAGAATATTGAGTTTGTCGTGCTACAGCCGAGACTCAATTATTCAAGAGGCTAAAGTTTGATTAGGGAATAACATGAGATGTAATTGACAAGAGTTGTCTACCTATTGAACATTACATGGCAGTTCGTGCTACAGCCGGGGTCGTGTAATGGAATGTAGGATCTCTATTCCCACTAACATTATGAATGCTTAATTTTTCACGTAGGGGGTTGAATAAATTAGATAAACTAGTGGGAGCCACTTATGAATAAAGACCCGATTCATATAGTATTTTTAAATGAAATCGAATATTTGCTAAGTGTTGTTATGTGTTTATCATTTACAGATTTACTTTGTACGTTATGTCTTCTGCACTATCACTTAGGAGCATACTGGATGCTCACAAATTGACTGGTCCTAATTATGCTGACTGGCTTCGAAACTTGAGAATTGTTCTCAGGATTGAGAAGCTGGAATACGTGATTGAATCACCTAAGCCTACTGAACCTGCTAGCGATGCACATAATGATGAACATGTTGTGTATCGTAGGTGGATAGATGATGCAAATGTTGCTCAATGCATTATGCTAGCTTCCATGAACATTGAGCTACAGAAGCAACATAAGCATATGGATGCTCACACTATCCTCGTGCATCTACAAGAGTTGTATGATGTGGCAGGGAGGACAGCTCGATATGAGATATCGAAGGAGCTGTTCGGTTGTAGGATGTCTGAGGGATCATCTGTGAATGACCATGTACTTAAGATGATCAATTTGATTGAACATCTTGGATAACTTGGTTTTGCCATGGATGGGGAGCTGAGCCAAGACTTGGTCTTGCAATCGCTTCCGAGTTCGTTCTCGCAGTTTGTTGTGAACTTTCACATGAATAAGTTGGATGTCAGCCTGCCTGAATTCCATAACATGTTGAAGACTGCGGAATCGAATTTTCCCCCTAAGAAGAGTTCTGTTCTTCTAATTGGTGAAGGTTCCAATCCTAAGAAAAGGAAGAGGAACTCTTCCAAGAAGAAGAAAGTAGGTGAGAAAACGCCGGTTCCACCAAAAGCTGAAGACCCCAAGAGCAAAGTTGTTTGCTTTCACTGTAACAAGGTGGGGCACTGGAAGAGGAACTGCAAGGTTTACCTTGCAGAATTGAAGAAGAAGAAGGGTAGTGAGACTACCGCTTCTGATTCAGGTATGTTCATAATAGAAGTGAATATGTCATTAAATCAAATTTCTACTTGGGTATTAGATACCGCCTGTGGTTCTCAAATCTGCAATTGTTGCAGGGACCAAGGAGAAGTAGGACTCTTGAGGAAGAGGAGGTGATTCTACTGATGGAAATGGAGCAAGAGTTGCTGCTGAAGATGTAGAATCATTTCATTTACATAGGCCTACGGGCAAGACTATTGTTTGAAATAATTGTTATTTTGTTCCCTCGATTGTGAGGAATATTATTTCTATTCCCATGTTAGACTTGGATGGATTTTCATTTATTATTGAGAATAATGAATGTTCTATTCTTAGAGATAATATTCTTTATAGACGTGGTGCTTTAAATAATGGTCTGTATGTATGTGAAATAATTTATTTCAGATTGAACAAACTTGTTAGGTCCCAATGTGTTTGTAGAAGGGGGGTTGAATACAAACAGTACCGAATAATCGAATTAAATGCGGAATAAAAAATGTGAAATAAAATTCAAGTTAAATAAAAATATTATTAAACTTGAAAGGTGTTACAACAACTGTATCGATTACAAGGAATTAATCTCAAATCAATTATCACAAATCTAGAATAAATTCGACATGAACTTTTTCTATTTTTGCAATAATTAGAATCAAATGCTAAACGTGATTTGAGATTAAGTTCTAGGGATTTTAATCCGCTAGATTGTTACACAAGAGCAAGATAAAGATTTCTAGTGGATTGGATTTAACTTTACAATCTAGAAATTTAATCTTGAAGTATGCAGATGAAAAGATGAAATATTTCTTCTTGTATTTCTTTTCTACCTTTTTTCTTGACTTCTGTGTTCTGAATTTGAGTTGCTGCTTCTCTGCTTCTTTTTAATCAACAACCGAATAGAATTGAATTGGCATGACAATCCTATAGCTGGCAAGACTTTCGGTAGGACAATTGATTGAACTAGCAAGACAATCTGAATGAACTAGCATGACAATCAGAATGAACTAGCAAGACAATCATCCTCCTAGTGTAACTTTCGGTGAGACTATTGAAAATGGCCTAGCATGACAATCGGTATGACAATCCTGATTGTCATGCTAGTTCATTTTCAATTGTCTTGTTGATTTAATGCAGATTTTAATCCAATTTAAATTCTGAAAATTCCTAAAATTAATTCAGAATTAATTAATCAATTAATTCAATTAATAAATAAATTATTCTTCGCAGATATAATTTATTTTCTTAATTAAATTAGATGACTTAATTAATTAATAGAGAATTAATTCTAGTCTTGAGCAGCAACCATTCTTCTGCAAATCTTCTGAAAATCACTGAAAATTATGAATCAATTCCACCACTTCAACGTTGACACTCGATGTACTGTCTGGTTCATGAGTGACTAACTTCCGTGACGTTTCTTAATGTATTGACTTTGACGCTTTGATTTTCTTCAGATTAAATCCTTGTAATTAATGATACTCTGACGAGATCTCTGTCACTTGATTAAATCCACGATCTTGATTTATATCACTGAGGCATGATCAACTTCTTGAACTTCTTCCAGTGAATTAACTCCTCAAGTCTGTAGATGAACCTTGTTTCTGAATCCTTTGACAGATATTACTTTGCGAGATCTCTCTGACGGTCGATCCACTATTTACTTATTACATTCTGATTTGAGTTGAGTTGAATCCTCGAATATACAAATAGGCTATGACATATGACTTACAAAACTAATAAAAGAAAAGGGATGATGAAAATCTCACTTTATAATGGCACTGCAGTCTCCATTTAGTGGACATGGAGAGAGGGCTGCAGATTTGCTGGGAATGGTACACACAGATGTATGTGGACCAATGTCTACGCATGCCATGGGTGGATTTTCATACTTCATTACTTTCATAGATGATAGATCTAGATTCGGATATGTGTTTGATGAAACACAAATCTGAAGCCTTTGAAAAGTTCAAAGAGTATAAGTATGAAGTGGAGAAATAAACCAAACATAGTATTATAATTCTTCGATTAGATCGAGGTGGTGAATACTTGAATATGGAGTTTCTGGATTATCTCAAAGTAAATGGTATAGTCTCCCAGTGGACTCCTCCAGATTAGTATCTGAAAGGAGAAATCGAACTTTGTTAGACATAGTTCGGTCCATGATGAGCTATGCAAATCTTCCAGTATTCCTATGGGGTTATGCATTGGAAACCTCAGCATATTTACTGAATAAGGTGCCTTCCAAAATCTGTTCCTCAAATTTCGTATGAGATATGGAAAGAAAGGAAACCGAGTCTTAAACACGTTAAGATTTGGGGATGTCCAGCTTATGTCAAGTAAGTTGACCCAGATAAGCTGGAATATCGATCCGTAAAATGTAGTTTTATGGGATATCCTAAAGAGACTTTAGGGTATTACTTTTGCACCGATCATCGGGTGTTTGTCTCCAGACATGCTACCTTCTTGGAAAAGGAGTTTATCCTTGAAGGAAACAATGGGAGCAAAATTGAACTTGATGAAGTTCAAGAAGCACAACTACTACGGATCAAATGGAAACACCTGTTCTGACTGAACAACCTTTTGTGGAACAGCCCATTCGTAGGTCAGGGAGAGTGTCTCGCCAACCTGAGAGGTAATATGGCCTTGTCATTGAGAATGACAATGAGTTGTCAATCATTTGATGATGACGACCCTGTGACCTATAATGAGGCTATGAGTAGTGTTGACTCAGAGAAATGGCATAGTGCCATGAAATCCAGAATGGAATCTATGTATACGGTATACAAAAGATAGATTATAGCAGATAGCCAGGTGGAGACCTATAAGGCCAGGCTTGTGGAAAAAGAATTCAAACAAAGGCAATGGATTGACTTTGATGAAGTCTTTTACCTGTAGCCCTGTTAAAATCAGTTCGGATTTTACTTGCGATTGCTGCTTACTACGACTATGTGATCTGGCATATAGCCAGATGGTTTTCTTTCCAAGGGAAATGAAAACCTAGTGTGTAAGCTACTGTGAACCATATGTGGTTTAAAGCAAGCTTCTCGTAGATGGAACATTCGTTTTGATGAGACAATCAAAGAGTTTGATTTTATCAAAAACGTAGATGAACCATGCGTCTACAAAAGGGTTAGTGGGAGCGCGGTAAAATTTCTTATATTGTATTGAAATAGAGTTGACACACATAACAACATAGCAGACCCACTCACAAAGCTACTTTTTGAAAGTCACTTTGATCGTCATAAAGATGAGATGGGTATTAGTTACCAGAGTGATTGTGTAACACCCCCAAATCCGGGGTCGGGGATCCGGGTTGTCACGAGTTCCATTTCCCTTAATAACACCCAATCTTAATAATTACTCAACTACTCTGTACTGTGACCCCATAATAAACACACACACCACACGTTATAGTCTCAGAGATGAACATCCAAAAATAACCACAAGTCATTTTATTCCACAATTATCTGCCAATACACCTTAAAAGGTTTTCTGAATAAATTTACATTTCTTTGCCATTATTACAATTCATAAATATACATAAATCTGGTACATCAAAAGTTGAAAGCCTAGCCTATTGGTAGTTCCTACCTCAGCTACGGCGGCATCAATGCTTCTAGAAAACTGCGAAACGTCTCCTAATCGCTTGCGAATCGGGAGCTTGGTCCTGTTCATCTTTTCTATCTGTTGTTGTGTGATGAAAGAAGAAAGCAAGGGTGAGCAGCAAGCCCACCAAAATAATATGTATAATGATTAACAATATGAGCCTTCTCATAGTACTCATGAAAGTCTTGGTCAAAAGAAATGAACCAAGTTTGATATCTTAATGCGATGAAGTCGCAAAATATTCAGTATATATACATATATACTTTTCAAAATATTGGAAGTCCTCTTCCATGCATAATACACACAGAGTCCCAGTGTATAACTGTATAAAAAAAATATCGTTGCAAGGTGATCTCATATATCTGACCTTGTCTCAACATTTTTCTGAAAATCTTTGTCATTCATAAGACAATTATTAACTAGATATAAGTTTAAAAGATGAAGTTACCAAATACTTCACTACACTTATATCATTTATAAAGCTACTTGAACTACCATTGTTTAAAGTATAATGAGCTTTCAACAGTTCATCACATAGATGAGACTACAAGATAAGATTTGAATAGATTAAATCTTTAAAATATTATTAAAGGAAATGAAGTTATGACATACTTCATTAAGTTCTGATATATATATATATATATATATATCCACATATACATCTTCCTTTATACATTTCCTGAAAACCTCTGCCATGTAAAGTATGAACAGAATTGCAATATCCAATAAATTTGGAAAGGAAAAGAATTTTGGCATAAACCAGATATCTTGCTGATCAGGAAAAGATACCAATAAGTAACCTTTTCTACTAGTAGATGGACGAATTCCCCACTGGTCATCACCCTGGTCTCAATAGGACCTTATGCTGGACTGCCACTCAGCCACTTATGCATTTGATGGACTCCCACTGAGCCACTTACACTATCATGGACGCCCACTGAGCCCATGTTGCTTATGCCGACTCAATAGATGGACTTACTTCACGAACGTTGGGTAAGTAATCAATTCATTTACCAAAACTACAACCTTGTTGCGAATATAAAATATACCACAGAGCCGGATCCCTCAGGTTTTGAGCGAGTATTTAAATCTCCTTAAAAAGGAAGATCTTAAATATAAAAATGAGTTTTGGGATCCGCTCTAACTTTTAAAAATCATTTTGAAGACTCGAAAACACTTTAAAGAGTGTTTGGAGTAAAGCTGATTTAATGAAGTAAATCAGTCCCCAATATATTTAGAAAATGTCTGAATATTATTATTTAAATAATATTCCCATAAAGAATAATCTTTATAAAATAATTGAAGTAGAAGTATTAAAACTTATACTTGAAACGAGTATTAAATAACCAAAGATATACTTATACGAAAGTACTATCTTTATTTGAATAATCGAAAATAAGTTTGATTATTGACACCTTATTCTTTAATAAAATAAAGAATATATTGCAGTAATAAGCGGAGTCATAATACCTCGAATGAATATTATAAATAATATTCATAAAATAAAGGAGTCATACATCCTCAAATGAATATCCAAGTAATATCCAATAATAATATAAAAGAGTCATAAGCCCTCGAATAATATTCGAAATAATATTCAATAAATAATATAAAGAGTCATAAGCCCTCGAATGAATATTCAAATAATATTCATTTAATAAAATAAAGAAGTCATAAGCCCTCGAATGAATATTCAAATAATATTCAATTAATAAAATAAACTGAGTCATAAGCCCTTGAATGAATACTCAAATTAATATTCAATTAAGTAAAATAAAGGTATCGAATAAACCTTATTCGATCAATAGTTTTAAAAACTATATCCATATATATATATAAATATATATATATATAATATACTCGGGAAGATCGACTCCCGGTTTAGAAATATGTTCACCTTTTATCCCCTATACTAAGGGTATACGCAACTACTTGCTTATTTCTAGCATAGGTATTATGCAACTATAAGCATTGAAATCAACAGATAGATAACCAGATTACGAAACAGACATGCATATATACCATATCAGCATGCTCCAATATATCACAAAATTTGCTAATAACAATCATGCACTATCACAAGATAATGCATATACATATATTTACATCACAACAACAGTATATCGGGTAGAAAACTTGCCTGAGCGACTGGGGGTTACGAATGGATCGGGACGAGTCTGGTAACCTAGAAGCAACAAGTAAGTTGGAATTAAACCAAAGTCACTTGTAAATCTATACTTTAACTAACTTAGACTCTAACGCTTGTTTTGCGCTTACTGATTCTCTTAAGTCACTCGAGTACCCTCGGCTCCACCATTTTTAATAAATTAACCATTATGAGTTTTAAGGCGATTCCTTCGCGAGTGTCTTACCAACTGCCTAACACACTTACCATAAATGTTTCATACATTAATTAACCCTTTTTGGTCTTTAACCTATGTTTCAAAGTAAGGCGAGGGGAAAAGTTTCGTTCGCGAAACGCCGTTACTTGAAACGGTCGTTTCTCCTAAACCGTGCATCGGAATCGAACGAAATACATATCTAAACGAAGCTCGTAACACGAGCTATCTAGACATGGCAATGGTCATAATCTAGCAGGGGGTTCTCGGGTCCTAATGTTATGCACAAAAACAGTCTAAAGAAAATCGGACGTTACGACGGCTATGTTTACGCGATTTCCCAATTTAAAACCATTCAAAACCAACCCAATTCAACCTCAAATCAAACATACAACCAACATCCATCCTTATCACATCATATCAGCCCCAACCAATTCAATTTTAACCTTCATACTTATGCCTAAGCTTGAATTTAACTATACTACAATCTTTTAACCAAAACAACAACATTTACCATTCCATTTCAATACCATTTCAATCCCAAACTCTAAATCACAAACATTAAGCTACAATATCACCCTACTAATCAAAATCATCTTATAATACATAGGAATCTAGGGTTTGGAGATGATATACCTTCCTTGAAGTGGTGGGAGGAGCTAGGAAGCCTTAAGAAGCTTTGAGAAGTCTTAGGAATGCTTGGATCTTCAAGGAAATCAAGAAAAATTTCAAGTTAAAAACTTGAAAACACTATTCATTGTCTTCTTCTTTGATTAAATGAAGAAGATTGAGAAGGAATTGATGGCTTAAACTCATGATATAGCCCTAACTAAGCATAAGGATGATTAGGGAATTAACTCACCAATTTAGGAGGCTTGGATCTTGAGTTTTGAATTTCTTGCCCTTTAAAATGATAAAAAGCCGAGAGCAAAAGATGAACAATGCCTTGGTTTCTTTTTGATTTTGATGAAGAATGAATTTGCTTGGCTTGGTTGATTGGTTTTGTGTTTGATTTAGTTAATTACCTTGTTGCCCTTGATTTTGTGTGGTTAAAAAGCCACCACATCTCCTTCCTTCCCATGTCATGCCCATGTCATGTGGTGATGTCATCTTTCCCTCCTTGTCCTCTTCTCATTGGTTGGGTGACATCACTCTCTCTAATCCCTTTGATTAACTTCCTAATTGTTTGCCTAATGACCGCTGATCTGTTATACGGTTCACTTAACTTTCGTTCTCGTTTATCGTTTGAAGGATCATACCCGGGATCTTATTACTTAGGTTCCCTTAACCTTTCTCAATACATTATATTCCTTTTTATGATCCTCTATTATAATCCTTTAATTTAAATCCTTTTTATCCTGTTACCTTATACTCAATTCTCTCCGTATCTAGTGGATTTCCGGGAAAAACCAAAGTGTTCGGAATTGGATTCTGACGATCTTTACATACACTCATATACCGTATAGAGTACTAATAAAATCTCAGAATATCCATAATAGAACCCCTACATAGTGTGGCATGAAAAGTTTTCTCATTCAGCTAAAACACTATTCACAAGGGTTACAAAAAGTTGAAAATTTTGGGGGTTATTACAGTCTCCCCTCCTTAAAAGGATTCCGTCCCGGAATCAGATAGAAAATGAATAGGGATACTCTCTTAGCATTACACTTTCTAATTCTCAAGGAAATTCTCCCACATTGTGGTTCTTCCATCAAACTCTGAATAGTTTGATAATCCTTCTCCTAAGCACTTGTTCCTTTTTCAATCTATAACCTTTCCTGGTTACTCCATATAGGTTACGTCGGGTTGCATGTTTATGTGCTCATATGCCCCTATTTGTCTGGCATCCGAATTACACTTCCTTAAGATTGATACGCGAAACACGTTATGACTTGCTACAGGTTCGGGGGTAGGGCTAGCTCGTAAGCTAATTTTCCAATCCGTCTTAATATCTCAAAGGTCCAATGTATCTTGGGCTTAGTTTTCCTTTCTTTCCGAATCTCATTAACCCCTTCCAAGGGAATGCCTATAACAACACTAGGTCCCCTACTTCCCATTCCTTGTCCTTTCATGTCAAATCAGCATACCTCTTATGTCCATCTTGGGTTACTACCAGCCGTCCTCTGATTAGATCTATTATATCCCTGGCCCTTTGGACTACTGCGGGTCCGAGCATCTTGCGCTCTACAACTTCATCCTAACATAAGGGAAATCGACATTGTCTTCCCTCAAGGATCTCATAAGGCGATATCTCAATACTGACATATGATCTATTGTCGTAAGAAAACTCAATCCGTGTTAGGTGATCATTCCAAATTCTTTCAAGTCTATTGCACAGACTCTCATTATAGCTTTTAGCATTAGAACTTTTGCTTCTCAATACCCATTCTTTTCCAGTTCGTAATCGCTACTACCTTTCGTTCCTAATATTATACGGGTTATACTTTTGCTCGCTAGCGTTCTATAACCTTTAATAACCACATCAACCTTAGTATCACGAATGTGTTTCCATTCCGCATACTACCACCACTGTATTACTCCTTTTTCAGTTGTTTCTATTTTCCAAAATTTGATCAATCAAATAGAAGTAAAGGAATTTGTTGAGAGATCACTATGATCATGAACACTTGTTATATCGCATAGTTAGTACAGAAGGTGGCCAGCCTTTAGTACTTGACAAGCAATTAAACAATAGCTGGTATCCTACTCGGCTTCTATCACACAGATAGATAGTCATTCGGCAATACCTCCCCTTCTGGAAGGGTTGTTCTTTTCAGTTTACATGAAATGAAAAGAGAGAAAAGAACGAACTGAAGAGAATTGTATATATGAAAAAAATATTGCCATAAAATATCTGGCTTGGAACCTACCTCTGAATTATAGAGGTTTGTCATAGGAGAACAAAACATATATGTATATATATCAACATCAAGTATTATCGCATCGCATTTCACATGCTTAAATATTTTTGTTATTCCGTCCATCATTCTATGGACCCATGCTCTTCCTCGAGCTTATACTCAATCACCTATGAAACTCCCTCGACATCGAAAATTGAATCTGGAATCTCATTTTATACATCATCGTTAATAGAATTCTATGCTTGCACCGCAACCTTCCTCGTATAGTAATACGACTCTCTATTGATAAGAAAGAATAATATTCAATAGGTAGATATTCTACTTAATTAGTCTATCAATGATAACTTATACACTACCACGACCCGATTAGTGGTACTCAATCTCAACACCCATTCCAATACAACTCTTACGGTTGTAATCAGCTCATTACTCGCAGAATCATTGCTGCCTTACTATGGTCCACCACTGACCTACTGTAGTCATTCATTTTCCATGAAGTCTTAATAGCTAACCATACGGAGTCCATACATCTCGTATCTAATTCTCCTAAGGAGTTAACATAATCACCAATCACAATTCATGAAGAACACTCCAAACTCTGACGTACTTTCATGACATGAGTTAGATAAAATTGCAGAAGAGTTTCAATCAAAGTAACGATAGCAGGTTAATACCATTCTTAATCATATGCCTTCGATAGAAGACTTAACTCAAAGGTTCGTTTAGTCCTTTTGAAACATGGTCCAGGCTCATTCTCAAGATAGGACCTTCTAAGATAGATAGCCCGTTCATGGCGATTACACGAATTAAACCTTTACCAACTACTATTACGGTTGGGTATTGCACAGTCATCAGAAGGAATGTCAATCTTCCAAACCGTAATATAACCTTCCCGGCTTCAACCATCATCACTGTATTCCTTTGGCACATGCGCCTATAATTATCCTCTTACCTTTAAAGTATCGGCCACCTCTTTGGCCTTTCCTGATAGTAAAATTTCCTTACAGTCAATGTCATTTTAACCACCTCCAAATAAATTTTCTACCTTATTTCAATCACAGCTTATGTGAAAATGCTTTTCTTTAATATCTGATGAGTAAATAAAATAAAAAAAATATCACCATTTTTCCATAAGTTATTGCCTCAATCTTTAGAGGTTAATCACTGTCACGACTGACTCTCAATCATACTTAGAACATCTTTTATCTTAGGTCCTAATTGCCCTGAACAATTTCGACCTTTACTGGTTCGATTCATACTTTCTCGTGGTTTAACACGTGCCTCACTTGGCAACATTATAATTACGTCATATTTCCTTTATCAACATTTCTATTCTTGAGAATTTTGAATATTACCTTTCTCCTTGTAAAACCTCTAAGGTTATCCTTCAATCGTTCCTCCTGTATTCCCTAGATACAGGGCATATCACAATACCATTTACTAATACTAGAACCATTGTCTATATTCTTCTGAAAAATTTCTCCACTGATTCTTAAAGGTTGTTGTTACCTTAACCCTTTCCCAATCATACTGTCAAAACTCATACTGTCCCTATTAAGGGTGACATGCCAACCTTTATGCAGTCCCCTAGGATTCATTTTAAGTTACCAATGTTCTATCCTTAATTCCACCTTTAAAAGGTACCTGCATCATTCCATGGATAAATCAAGTCATATATCCTTGATAGATTATCTTATTCATCATTCCCACCTCGATAGTCTATACCTAACTTCATAATAGCATCCTTATTCAAATTGAGGTCAATCCATATGGCCTCCAAAAGATAACAATGGTCATCCACTTTTCTT
Source organism: Apium graveolens (assembly GCF_009905375.1). Taxonomy (NCBI): domain Eukaryota; kingdom Viridiplantae; phylum Streptophyta; class Magnoliopsida; order Apiales; family Apiaceae; genus Apium; species Apium graveolens. The sequence goes on from NC_133653.1 coordinate 54,093,889, forward strand.
TCCTGATTTAGTAATGATAACATGGATGTTCTGGAAGATATTGGTCATGTTCAACATGAACTTCTTCTTAATAATTCCTTATTTACTTTTGTTGTTTATCTCAACAGTCATCTCAATGTTGGGATACCTCTCATACCTGGCATCTCCCTTTCTGAGTATCGAGCCACCGGTCTTATATTTCACATTATTGAAGGTCACTTCCTTCATCCAATTTTCCTACTTTCTTACTTTCTTGTCTCCTTAATCTATCCGCGTCTTATTATTTATCCTTCGAACTATCTAAAGGTTTCCTTGAATCCTTCCAACTTAAAGGGGATAAAATGTACATAACTCGTATGCCTTCAACCATCAACTTTAACTCATGGTGAATCACCCTCATACCAATGATTACATACTTTCCTATTTCTATTGCTACGAGTCTTTAGGGTTTCCTCATACCCGACTCCCTTATCATACCTCAAACTCTATTGCCTTTATATCCCTTTCCACTTCAGTTCCTTTTTATTTCCCTTTCTCTTATCATTATTTCATGAACCAACACAACATAAGCATTGATTTCAAACATCCCGTCATTCTGGATTCGTGTCCTTAGAACGAATCTTGACAACTTTTACAACTTAGATTCATAATTCATCATACTCGTCTGCCTTTGTTCTGGCTCTAAAGCTTTTACTCTATCTCTATAACCTTGGGAAGTACTTTCCTGAAAACAATTGACTGAACTTAAATCAGTTTATTATAATCTCTTGCTCCATGCCTTCCTTGGTCTTTCACCAGCGGGTGGTCTCTCTCTTAGGAGGGTAAGTGATAAAAACAGTCTTTTATGATTCGTCAATCATTTAGAATCTCAAATGATTCCTATATTTCCTTTAGCCAGGCTCTTGCCTCGACTGGGTCAGCTTGTTCCTTGGAACTCTGAGAGCTTAGCGACTTAGAGGTCCTGAAAGAATTTCACACCACATTGTTTCCTCAAGGTGGTGGTTGGGAATAAAATATAAGTTCTGTTTATACAGGTTCATGAATTTCCGTATAGGAGTACCGTCTCGGGTCTCCTTATCTCGCTCGACTTCTGCTGTTTTAGTCTAAATATTTCTTCCTACTCCCCATAATTGGGGTCATCTTTTAATTTAAAATCTTCATTTTCCACTCTATTATATTCCGGGTTCTTTATATCTTAATTGCGACCTCCTTGATTATTACATTCAAGGTTTGCCCCTAATCTTATTCCTTGTGGGGGCATATTACTTGGAAAATTTTGAGAATCTCCGGATATTTATCTTACTTACTTTACTTAAGTCTTCCCCTCGTTTAGTCCTTGCACGATTGCAAATTATGAATTCTCAAGTTCGATAAACTTCATGACACTCTCTTAAGTGTTAATAGAGCAATTAACAATGTGATTTTATCACAAACAAACTGATCTGAACTGAAATTAACAAATATATACATGACCATTTGTTCGAGGGTACAACAACTGAACATATTAAAGAGGATTACATCATATGAACTTATCGCTCCTATCCCAAAAGTACTACCATAGATAGTTATCTCGTCATTAAAACTAATCATTCATAACTTAGGCTAATCCTCCAAAAGCGGTGCTACATGAAACCCTTGTTTGATTGCTCTGGCTCTGCACACTACCATGGATTAAGAGATGCGAGCACGCACGACATCCCTAACCTGCTCCATCACAGAGGTGATGAGGTCTAAGATAGTCGCAAGTAGAGCTGGATCAACCTGACCCTCAAGATGGCCTCTAGCTGTAACACGGGTGGTAGCCTCAATCCTTTCCATGCTATACGCTAATCCTGCCGGAAGTATCCCACCCTCAATCCTTAGTGCAGTAAGTCGATCCAACAGATCACTCCTAACATTCCGGGCCTCTGACAGGCCACCCAAAGTCATATGATAATCAGCGATAAGAGAAGCCTGAGTGGTAGCATCTAGCAGTCCATGGGGTGCAGGTGGTGCAGACCCAGGAGATCCAAATGGATAACCAAGCACGGTATCAGGTGACAATGGTGCAGGGGATAAATGTGGCATTTCCTCAGTATGTGCTGGGCTCTGTACAGGGGAGGGAACAGGAATTGGTGGAACCTCATGGGTGTCTACAGGAGCCTTTGGAAGAGGGTCTGATACTGGTATAATTGGGGTCGTGGAAGGCCCCACTCCTTCTGCCCTCATTAACCTTTGTGCCCTTGGTAACTCTTCATCCTCTAGTGCCACCCTCGCGGCCATTCTTGCTCTGGTAGTCGCCCTGACTACGGTCATTTGTTCCTCAGCGGTCCTCTCTTCATTCTCATCAGGATCCTCCATGAGATCATCCTCAGCCACAATCCTTTCCGGAATAACATCCTCAACCGCAACATTCTCTATCTGAACCTCATCCGGTCCCTCATTTGGGTACTCCATCGGATTCACAATTTGATCTCCAACTTGTAATAAAACATCCTCATGCTGATGCTCCTGAACCTCAAGGTTCGGTGCCCCGCTGCCCTATACGAGAACGAACTATGTTACTATCACGATATTATAAGGGTTCCCGTAAGGGTTTTAACTGTCAGTGCTACGTTAGGTAGCCCGACTATGAACTTGGCAAGAGTTCTTATTATCTTAGTGAACTTATTATCTTAACGTCACATCATCTCTGAGGTTTATAACGCTTCGCTCTGATACCATTTCTATAACACCCCCAAATCCGGGGTCGGGGATCCGGGTTGTCACGAGTTCCATTTCCCTTAATAACACCCAATCTTAATAATTACTCAACTACTCTGTACTGTGACCCCACAATAAACACACACACCACACGTTATAGTCTCAGAGATGAACATCCAAAAATAACCACAAGTCATTTTATTCCACAATTATCTGCCAATACACCTTAAAAGGTTTTCTGAATAAATTTACATTTCTTTGCCATTATTACAATTCATAAATATACATAAATCTGGTACATCAAAAGTTGAAAGCCTAGCCTATTGGTAGTTCCTACCTCAGCTACGGCGGCATCAATGCTTTATAAAACTGCGGAACGTCTCCTAATCGCTTGCGAATCGGGAGCTTGGTCCTGTTCATCTTTTCTATCTGTTGTTGTGTGATGAAAGAAGAAAGCAAGGGTGAGCAGCAAGCCCACCAAAATAATATGTATAATGATTAACAATATGAACCTTCTCATAGTACTCATGAAAGTCTTGGTCAAAAGAAATGAACCAAGTTTGATATCTTAATGCGATGAAGTCGCAAAATATTCAGTATATATACATATATACTTTTCAAAATATTGGAAGTCCTCTTCCATGCATAATACACACAGAGTTCCAGTGTATAACTGTATAAAAAAAATATCGTTGCAAGGTGATCTCATATATCTGACCTTGTCTCAACGTTTTTCTGAAAATCTTTGTCATTCATAAGACAATTATTAACTAGATATAAGTTTAAAAGATGAAGTTACCAAATACTTCACTACACTTATATCATTTATAAAGCTACTTGAACTACCATTGTTCAAAGTATAATGAGCTTTCAACAGTTCATCACATAGATGAGACTACAAGACAAGATTTGAATAGATTAAATCTTTAAAATATTATTAAAGGAAATGAAGTTATGACATACTTCATTAAGTTCTGATATATATATATATATATATATCCACATATATATCTTCCTTTATACATTTCCTGAAAACCTCTGCCATGTAAAGTATGAACAGAATTGCAATATCCAATAAATTTGGAAAGGAAAAGAATTTTGGCATAAACCAGATATCTTGCTGATCAGGCAAAGATACCAATAAGTAACCTTTTCTACTAGTAGATGGACGAATTCCCCACTGGTCATCACCCTGGTCTCAATAGGACCTTATGCTAGACTGCCACTCAGCCACTTATGCATTTGATGGACTCCTACTGAGCCACTTACACTATTATGGACGCCCACTGAGCCCATGTTGCTTATGCCGACTCAATAGATGGACTTACTTCCCGAACGTTGGGTAAGTAATCAATTCATTTACCAAAACTGCAACCTTGTTGCGAATATAAAATACACCACAGAGCCGGATCCCTCAGGTTTTGAGCGAGTATTTAAATCTCCTTAAAAAGGAAGATCTTAAATATAAAAATGAGTTTTGGGTTCCGCTCTAACTTTTAAAAATCATTTTGAAGACTTGAAAACACTTTAAAGAGTGTTTGGAGTAAAGCTGATTTAATGAAGTAAATCAGTCCCCAGTATATTTAGAAAATGTCTGAATATTATTATTTAAATAATATTCCCATAAAGAATAATCTTTATAAAATAATTGAAGTAGAAGTATTAAAACTTATACTTGAAACGAGTATTAAATAACCAAAGATATACTTATACGAAAGTACTATCTTTATTTGAATAATCGAAAATAAGTTTGATTATTGACACCTTATTCTTTAATAAAATAAAGAATATATTGCAGTAATAAGCGGAGTCATAATACCTCGAATGAAAATTATAAATAATATTCATAAAATAAAGGAGTCATACATCCTCAAATGAATATCCAAGTAATATCCAATAATAATATAAAAGAGTCATAAGCCCTCGAATAATATTCGAAATAATATTCAATAAATAATATAAAGAGTCATAAGCCCTCGAATGAATATTCAAATAATATTCATTTAATAAAATAAAGAAGTCATAAGCCCTCGAATGAATATTCAAATAATATTCAATTAATAAAATAAACTGAGTCATAAGCCCTTGAATGAATACTCAAATTAATATTCAATTAAGTAAAATAAAGGTATCGAATAAACCTTATTCGATCAATAGTTTTAAAAACTATATCCATATATATATATAAATATATATATATATATATATATATATATAATATACTCGGGAACATCGACTCCCGGTTTAGAAATATGTTCACCTTTTATCCCCTATACTAAGGGTATACGCAACTACTTGCTTATTTCTAGCATAGGTATTATGCAACTATAAGCATTGAAATCAACAGATAGATAACCAGATTACGAAACAGACATGCATATATACCATATCAGCATGATCCAATATATCACAAAATTTGCTAATAACAATCATGCACTATCACAAGATAATGCATATACATATATTTACATCACAACAACAGTATATCGGGTAGAAAACTTGCCTGAGCGACTGGGGGTTACGAATGGCTCGGGACGAGTCTGGTAACCTAGAAGCAACAAGTAAGTTGGAATTAAACTAAAGTCACTTGTAAATCTATACTTTAACTAACTTAGACTCTAACGCTTGTTTTGCGCTTACTGATTCTCTTAAGTCACTCGAGTACCCTCGGCTCCACCATTTTTAATAAATTAACCATTATGAGTTTTAAGGCGATTCCTTCGCGAGTGTCTTACCAACTGCCTAAAACACTTACCATAAATGTTTCATACATTAATTAACCCTTTTTGGTCTTTAACCTATGTTTCAAAGTAAGGTGAGGGGAAAAGTTTCGTTCGCGAAATGCCGTTACTTGAAACGGTCGTTTCTCCTAAACCGTGCATCGGAATCGAACGAACTACATATCAAAACGAAGCTCGTAACACGAGCTATCTAGACATGGCAATGGTCATAATCTAGCAGGGGGTTCTCGGGTCCTAATGTTATGCACAAAAACAGTCTAAAGAAAATTGGACGTTACGATGGCTATGTTTACGCGATTTCCCAATTTAAAACCATTCAAAACCAACCCAATTCAACCTCAAATCAAACATACAACCAAAATCCATCCTTATCACATCATATCAGCCCCAACCAATTCAATTTTAACCTTCATACTTATGCCTAAGCTTGAATTTAACTATACTACAATCTTTTAACCAAAACAACAATATTTACCATTCCATTTCAATACCATTTCAATCCCAAACTATAAATCACAAACATTAAGCTACAATATCACCCTACTAATCAAAATCATCTTATAATACATAGGAATCTAGGGTTTGGAGATGATATACCTTCCTTGAAGTGGTGGGAGGAGCTAGGAAGCCTTAAGAAGCTTTGAGAAGTCTTAGGAATGCTTGGATCTTCAAGGAAATCAAGAAAAATTTCAAGTTAAAAACTTGAAAACACTATTCATTGTCTTCTTCTTTGATTAAATGAAGAAGATTGAGAAGGAATTGATGGCTTAAACTCATGATATAGCCCTAACTAAGCATAAGGATGATTAGGGAATTAACTCACCAATTTAGGAGGCTTGGATCTTGAGTTTTGAATTTCTTGCCCTTTAAAATGATAAAAAGCCGAGAGCAAAAGATGAACAATGCCTTGGTTTCTTTTTGATTTTGATGAAGAATGAATTTGCTTGGCTTGGTTGATTGGTTTTGTGTTTGATTTAGTTAATTACCTTGTTGCCCTTGATTTTGTGTGGTTAAAAAGCCACCACATCTCCTTCCTTCCCATGTCATGCCCATGTCATGTGGTGATGTCATCTTTCCCTCCTTGTCCTCTTCTCATTGGTTGGGTGACATCACTCTCTCTAATCCCTTTGATTAACTTCCTAATTGTTTGCCTAATGACCGCTGATCTGTTATACGGTTCACTTAACTTTCGTTCTCGTTTATCGTTTGAAGGATCATACCCGGGATCTTATTACTTAGGTTCCCTTAACCTTTCTCAATACATTATATTCCTTTTTATGATCCTCTATTATAATCCTTTAATTTAAATCCTTTTTATCCTGTTACCTTATACTCAATTCTCTCCGTATCTAGTGGATTTCCGGGAAAAACCAAAGTGTTCGGAATTGGATTCTGACGATCTTTACATACACTCATATACCGTATAGAGTACTAATAAAATCTCAGAATATCCATAATAGAACCCTTACATAGTGTGGCATGAAAAGTTTTCTCATTCAGCTAAAACACTATTCACAAGGGTTACAAAAAGTTGAAAATTTTGGGGGTTATTACAGATTGGCTTTAGTACAAGTGGGAGATTGAAAGGAATATGTCCTAAGTCCAATCAGGTATTAGGATTTAGGAATAACTCTTTATGTAATCTTTTTTGATTTCATTGATATTAATAAAAGACTTGTTTTGTTTTTATTACGGGCTTTATCTATTTAAGTGTTTAAATAAGATATACCATAGTTTAGAGTAAAGCTTTTTATGGATTATGATGAGATCATAATAGTGAGACCTAAAAAGATGATAACTCTAAACTTAAATAGTTCCTGATCATAGGATTACTAACTGGTAATTAATTATCCGCAAAGATCGGTACATACTATGCTTGCTTCATTATGAAGGATGTCTGTTCTCATAAACATTTGTGTGGTGACACTATAGCTAGTATGTAGGTGCTTATTATAGAATAAGTTCACTGAACATGACTCGCACAGCTGAACGACTGATGGAGTTCACTCACGTGTCAGCAGTTGTTCACTTAGTGATAGTTGTACAAGTATCCTTAGACTTGAGGTCATCACAGTCATCTTGTGTACACTGAACTATGCTTTGGTTTAGTTCTTAGTCTCCAGGGACAATTATTAGGGCTCTTCTGGGTATAGGAATTTGTACACGAAGATAGTGTATGATCAATAAAGGATCTACCCCTTCCAGTGAAGGAAGCGAATGTTCAAGGCTGATCCACTTATGCTAGTTCAGGAATCTCTGGCCAGAGTGAATGAAATTAGAAAGGAGTTTCTAATTTGCATAGAACTACGCATAGTAAATGGTAAGCAAAGTGATTGAATTAGATAGGCTTGACACGAGATCCATGCCTTGTATTTAATCGGGACATTGTAGGGTAGAAGGAGTTTATTGTACGGTAACTATTCACTGAATAGGTTCTTGGTATTCTAAGCAGTGAATTCATATTATCCGGATAGTCGCGATATGTTGAGAAGTATCCCTCACGATGTAGAATAAATGTGATTAATTAATTAATCATATTTAATAAATTAGAGAATTTATATAAATAATGATAAAATAGTTTTATTATTATTTATTTCTACTACCGGCTTAATATTAAACCTACAGGGTCACACCATAAAAAGAGAATGATTTATTGGTGGAGGAATTAATTAATAATGGCTAATAATTATTTATTTGTGAAATAAATAATTAATTGGCAAATTTAATAATTGATTAAATGAGATTTAATTGATTATAAATTAATTAAGAAAAGTTCTTAATATTATTATGAAAAGGATTTAATTTTTGGAAATTAAATCAAGAGAGAGAATTATTTCTAAAGTGTTTAGAAAAAGGATTAATGATTAAAAGGTGTTTTAATTATTAATGAGAATAATAAATGGGATAATAATAATAATATTTATGGGAAAATTTCAGCTGAAAATTTTGCCTATAAATACACTATTATAGACCCTATTTTATTCGAACCCACATCAAACCCGAAAACCCAAAAAGTTTGGAAAACCCAATTCTCTCCACCTCCTTCCTCCTCCTTAACATCGTTTTCTTGGTGGATACCGGTGGAGTGCTTCACACTTGAGGAGCAACTGCTAAGGATCTCTGATCGTTGTCTCCGAATTATTTTAAAAGGTTAGATTCGATCCCATGAATTTTTATTCACGATTTATATGCCTTTATTTGGATTTTGTATGTGTAAAAGTGTTTTGCCATGCCCCCGCTGCGTTAAAAATCCAACAGGTTTGACATCGATTTATGTTTCGACGGGTAGGCCGATAGATAGAGCAGACGCTGCTCGATTTTCGGAAATTTAAATTCGAAAATACGGGAAAGTATCTTGTAATTGTCGGAGATACCAGTCGAATGTATATACTTTTATATTATAAACAAATACTGTGTGAAACTTACTTGCGTATCGTGACAAATGAGATAGGTACAAGTGTTTTGAAAACTGGATAAAACGATCATATATGGGATACATTGGGGCCATGGGGCCTGTTGAGGTGGCGTAAGAGGCTAATTCGGTTGCGCGCACTATATAACCGATTAGTCCAGCAGGTAAGAGACCTAGCTAGTCTCTGAGTTCCGGAATAGGTTTATGAGATGGCAATTGGAGCCGTCTGGTGTTGATAGCCTGATCAATTGTCTTCACATATCCGTACGTATCTGATTTGGCTTTGTGATTCCCGTAACAGAACAAGTGGTGTATGCGGTGGATTTGGAAATGAAAATGGCATGCTAAAATTAAACTCTGGTATTTGTACACAGCATACTACTACGTTTGTTTTGTTGAAAGCATGCTAGTTTTGAATATCCAGTTTATGAATGTTTATAAATGTTTTACCTGTTTGCTAGCAAGTTATAAATTATGTTTCGATAACTGCTTTACTTTAAATCATTTTACTTGTTATTCATATAGTGGTACTGCTGAGCAATTGGTTGCTCACCCTTGCAGAATGTTTTATATAGGTATTGCAGATGCTTAGGAGATTCTTCCATGGTAATCAGGGCAGAGTTCCTGTTCCTTCTGTGTTAGGCTCCTCTGAGGTTGTTGTGTTGGACGAAAGATGGTCTATTAAGTTGCTGTATTAAGTTAGTTACGCGAGGATGGTTTGCTGTAAGTCAGTTTTGTAATAGTTGTAACCTAAATCATACTTAAACTTGGAAAAGATCTTGGTAAAAGGGGTTGTATTTATACTCTATCATCTAATTGATTATATTATGTTTGTTATTGTTGTTATTGATGACGTCAACTCCTGACCCCGGGGTTGAGGCCGTCACAGTTGGTATCAGAGCTACAGGTTTGAGTCCCTGATTTAGGTTAAGAGTAGAGTCAAAAGAGTGTAAGAAGGTTTATAAAAAGCTGTGAGTCAGCAACTCAATTAGAGGAGCGAGTCTATGAGTTCAGTCGAGGGTTTCAAAGGCGTAACCCTGACGTTTATTGAGGAATTGGCTGGAACTACCTTAGTTTTAGTATGTCTCCCTCTTATGTGTATTGTTGGTAATGCCTGATAGAGGTTCTAGATTTCCCTCTCGAGAAAACGAGTCTGATCGCGAGAGTTCAGTGTCTGAGCAGACCCTTGATGCATCGGTTGAAGAGACACCAATGTTATTTCTAAATATCGCATTTTCTATGTCAAGGAATGTGGCTGGACCGAGTGTGTGACCTCGGTGAGTTCGTAAAGTATGATAATAGCCGGTGGCTGCTATGACAGCCAAGTTTCATAATGAATATGGATCAGTACTGTGGGTTGTATCTTTGAACCCTTATACTTCTTTCTGGAGACGTATTTTGTTTCCAGAGTAATTTTTTCCTATCCCATAAGTTGCTTACTTTTCCTGTGAGAAAGTTGAGAACTCAGAGTAAGCAACTTAGGATTCTGTTGATTCCATTATAAATCAGATTTTCTCCCTCCATATTTATGAATTTTCTATCTAAACATTGTTTCTTTCCTAGGTGACTCTTTCGGTCGATTGGGGCAAATAATGCATATAAGTTGACCATTTGTCCGTGTGACAAATGGGTCTGGTGGGATGTTAGGTCACACACACTGTAGAGGGGGTGAATACAGTATAAAGTACAATCAAATCGAACTTTAAAAACTCAAGTAACAGAAAACAAACTTTATTGAAACAATAAATTCTGTTACAGTATGGAACTGTTACCTCTCAGTGATGAACAAATATCACGAGAGCTGCTAGGGTTACAATGAATAATCTTCTCGAATATAATAACACTTTTAGTGTAAACCCTATGTCTGTGTTTATATACTACACAGTTACAAGATAATCGCTAATTGATATGGAATATAATTCTGCTTCCTAAAATATATCAATCAGATATCTTTTCTTCCAAGTATTCTATTCTTCATAGAATTCCTTCTTCATGCATATCTCTTCTTATGTTTATCTTGATCTTCTTTCCTTTAATCAGCTGCTGTCCTTATCTGAACGTCCTTCAGTACTTAAGTTCTGATATCCATCTTCTGATGATTATCTTCTGATAATATAAGTACTGATATCCTTAAGTCCTGACTTCCAGTAAGTACTGATTTATCCTGTTTAAGTAAGATCTGAAAACTAAACATAAATCATATTAGCCATGACATTATCAAATATATCTAACAATCTCCCCTAACTTGTAAATTAGCATAATATACAAGTTTGACAGATATTTGATGATGTCAAAAACATTAAGTACAAATGCATGAGAATTAGACTAGATAACTACAACTTACAGTCCTTAAAGCTTTACCAATCTTTAACTTCTGATAACAACTTCAGTCTGTACAAATATCAGAATTTAAGCAGTTGTAGATCTTGACTTGGCTTCATCTTCTGATCTCTCTGATGTCAGGAGTTGTTCTGAGATAGTTCTTCAACAAACATCTCTCAGCATATATGAGTTCATCGATCATCCTCCTTTTAACATCTTTAAGCTCTGCAGTATCTTCACCAATTTGAAAGATTGCAGCCCTGAGATCATTAATCTTAGCTTTTCTTATATCCTGATCCAGTCTGATCAAATAAGCTTTATCAGACTTAAGATTGAATTCCACAGCCCTGTAACCCAGAAAGGTAGTTATAATCTTAGCAGTGTTGGGCTTCATTTCAACTATATCACCCTTGTGATCTCTATACTTTGGAACATATGTGCTATCAGACTTAACAGAATAAAGCCTTTTCTATCTCTGAATCTGATCCTTCAAATAGTTTGCAGCACTTCCTGTCAATCTGTCATTCACTTGAAGTAAGAATAGTACATGCTCCAATTCTTCAAAATACTTCAATGGAATGGCATTTTGCCTTATATGATAAACCCTACCATCTGTCATGAAGTACAGCAAGATGTGTTCTTTCAAGTAGGTATGGTAAACCATTTGTACAGATTCTAGTTGATTCAATCTCTCAGGAGTTGCTCCAATACTTGGTTCACTCAAGGAAGTTGGATCATTGGTAGTGTTCTGTATTCTTCTTTCATCAGCACTTCCCAATCCAGTTTTATCTCTTGCTTCCTTTCCAGTAACTACTCTTGCTTCAAAACCACTTGCAGCAGTCTTCAAAGGTTGAGTCTGTTTTGCTTTAGTGAATCCTGGTAGGAGTGTCTTTGATTTATCTTCTGATATCAAGTTAACTTGAGCTATGTCAGAGGTTACTTGCTTCTTCGAAATATCAGAACTTACTGTCTCTTGACTTTGAACAACTTGAGCCATGTCAGAGGTTGTCTTAAGAACTTTTCTTGAAGTCAGAGCAAGATCAACATCTTCATCAGTAATTTCTTCATTCTCAGGAGGCACATAAACCTTGATAGGTTCACCAACCTTTTCTTTTCCCTTGGATCTTGGATCTATTTGCGGTTGTGATTTAGCCAATGTTGCTTCAATATTTGTCCTTTCTTTTATCACAATGCCTTTGAGTTTTGGAAGTATCTTTTTACCAGAAGCTTCAGATTTATACTTGACTTTTTCTGATTTAAGTCTGGATTCTTCTTCCACTAAACTCTCCAAGTCCATTCCTGGATTTTCCTGAAGAAATAACTGTCTTGACATTTCTTCATCAAGATCTAAAAGTTCATCAGAACTTATCCTTTTACCAGTAGCATAACTAATTCTTTTCCCAGTATCAGAACTTGTCCTGTGACTTGTGATTTCAGCTTTTCTTGATGAAAAACCTCTACCTTGACTATGACCTCTACCCATTCCAGAGTTTCCTTGGTCATCCTTTTCATCATCCTTCCCTTTCAGTGTCTTATCAGTTTTGCATTTGGACTTAATTACTTTCTCCCCCTTTTTGGCATCAGCAGGTAATAGAAGAGAGACAAGCAATTCCACTGAGGCTTGGATTTCACTAAGTTGAGATTGCTGAGAAGCTTGATTTTTCAGAATATCATCAATCTGAGCTTGTTGTTTCTCTTGAGTCTTCTCAATATAAGCAACTCGGTCAAAGGTAGGTTGGAAGAATTTTTTCTTGTCAATTTTCTGAATTTGTTCCTGTTTGATGAATTCTTCCTGAATCTTGTGTAGCTCTGCATGAGTAGTTGAGTGGAGACCTTGTAGATGTTTAGTACTCAATGCAGTGACTCTAAGCTGTGTTTTGAAATCATCAGTATTTAACATCTCATCAGCTTTTGTCAAGTGCTCAGCCAGATTCTTTGCAGATGGAACACAAGTAATTGCGTTCCGTTCCTTAGTCCACTCCTGACCAGCAGGAGTTTCACTCCAAGGCACTGGTGCTTCTATGGTAACAAACTTCTTAACAAGTTCAGATTTAAGAACTGTTTGTTGAGGGGCATGTCCTGAAGGACCTACTTCATCAGTATCTGCTTGTAGAGCAGCATCACCAGTATCTCCAGCATTTGCAGCATCAGAACTTACAGAATCAGCATCTTCTGACAAAACAACAGTATGTGAAGCAATTGAGGCTTCAGCATCATCTTCTAAGTGCTGATCTGGATCCAAGTTCTGATCAACAGCCATATCCTGATGCTCACCTATATTCTGATCATCAGCATCTAGATGCAGAGAAGGTATATTAGATATTCTGGAGATTGAGCAGCATCGTTAATAGGTGTTATTGATGGATTAGTTGTTGTTGGAGCTTCTAAGTAAAGTACTTCAGGCACAACCAAGGTCTGAATATCAATTTCAGCACTTGTGCCTGGAACAAAGGGAGATACAGACTTTTGAACAGGAGACACAGATGGTGTGTTGGCCGTTTCAGTAGCAGCTTCCTGAGTTGGAGTTGATGGAGAAGCAGTGGCTTTAGCAGATTCTGGTTCTTGTGAGATCAGAGATTCCTGATCTCCTTCCTTAGTTGCTGCTTCCTCATCATCTGAAACTGGCCTTCTAGCTCTCTGTTTCTTGTATCTCTTTGAAGGTTGGGATTCCTTGGGAGTTTCAGTAGAAGTCATTTTTCTAAGCCTTTTGAGAAGCTTAGATCCCCCAATTCCAGAATCCTTCTGAGAATGAACTTTCTCAGCTTCTTTGACAACAGGTTCTAATGTAGAAACCTGTTCCTCACTGTCAGATTCATCTCTCAAAACAATCCTCCTTCTCTTCTGAGGTGTTTGAGGAACATTCTTTGTCCTCTTAGGCTAGGAAGATGAAGGCTTCACAGTAGGTGCTGAGTATGAGGGTTGAGCTTTCTGTGAAGTGGAGAGATATGATTTGAGATATGTTCTGAGGGATGGTTGAGTAGTATGAGTGGTATGTTCTGTTGGTTGCTGTGGTGTTTGAGTTGTGGTGGTGGGTTGGACATCAGGATAAACAGATCTATAGGTGTCAGGATCAGCATCTACCAAGATCTGTTTTACAGACTGAGGAATCTGTAAAGGTCTAACCACTATTTTCTTAAGATCAGCATTTACCAAATCATTAAAGGCTCATTTTGCAATTTTGAAAGGTGCAGTTAAGTCAGTGGTAGGTTGGGGTTCATCAGCACAACAAAAATTATATGTAAACTGACAAAATCTAGCAAAGTAAACAACATTCCTATCTTCTGTCATCCTATCCCCAATAAAACCTATCACAACATTTGCAAAATCGAAATGAGTTTGGTTAATGAGTGCATACCCGATATGCTGACTCATTATAGGGATTGCATCAAAGTTGGAACACTTATTTCCAGAAGCTTTAGTGATGTAGTCGAAGAAGAAACTCCATTCTGTTCTGATATGAGCCCGTTTCAACTGCCCAAGCTTTGCCAAACTCTGTTCATACCCCAAACTAGCCATTAATTCTTTAAGAGCTGATTCCTCCGGGGTTGAAAAAGTACATCCTTCTGGTAAATGTAGAGCCTTTCGAATTGTACCAGGAGTTACCACATTTGTAGAATCATCCACTTCGAAAACAATACTGGGAGTACCATATGTACCACCATTATCAAAGTGCCCAGTCCGCCAAAACGTCATAACTTGTTGGCCGGAAAAGACTGAAGGCTGGGTCAATGCATACCCGATTTCACTGTGTGCAAGAAGATCTTGCACAAAATGCAACTCAGATGGAGCTTCAGCATGATCGAGAATTGCAGCATAGTTGTTTGGAACAAATTTAGCTCCATCAATGATCAAATCCTTAGGTGCCATGAGAAAAATCGAGATTTAAGAGTGCCTGTTAGGTGTTTGATAAAATGTCTGTATGAAAAACCAACGTCGGGAGATGAAAGAGAGTAAAAGCAAAGAGAGAGAGATAAAGTTGAAAAAGTAAATAAAAGATTGTATAATCTTCTCTCTCTCTTACTTATACTTGGTAAAAAAAATATAACCGTTGGACACCTATCAGACATGCAACAATAATGAATATTTAATGGGCACGTTAAAACAGTAATCACTACTTACCCACTTGCAGTTTTTCAAGGAAAAAACCGTTCCACTTACCCAGTAATTCCATTAATCGAGGTAAATCAGTTTTAATTCAAAATTTAAACTGTTCCCACATTTTCAATTATTTTTCACTGCACCTCCAATATTCTGAGAAAATTCAAGAATGAGAATGACCAAAATAAATCAAGTAAATAAGTACTGAAATTGTAAGATCAGAACTTAATTTAAATCAAAATAGAAATGGTCATCAGAACATGGATATATCAGGATTTATCAGTGCATTTAAGTTACAAATATCTCAGAGACAAAAACTTGCAAAGAAAAAGGAAATTCCATTAATATATCCAGAGAATACATTCATGAAATTTAAATTACATCAGAGCTTTACAAGATTGTCCTAAGCTTCTAAACCTAACATCAACAGCCTTAGTCCTAGCTCAAGAAGCAGGGCAAGGCTGACGATGAAGAAAAATAGGAAGAAGAAAATAAATCATTTCTTCTTCCTACTCTCGACAAACAGAACAGCGAGTCGTATGATTCGCTCTTGCTGGCGGAGAGCTTCCCGCCTTTCCTCCTCCAATCGCTCCAGATGGCGATGGTAGTCCATGTAGAAGAACAGGAGGTGGGTGAGTACCTCCTGGGGAACTGAGTCCCATATCTCATCAGGAATGGCAGTGACGTGCCATTCCTGCTGCTAGGCTTCACAGCTCAGCTCCATGTTGAATGTTTCATAGTTCAAAAACATATTGTAATTGACCATGGTGTTTTTGATATAAAGAAAATGAAGGTGAGTTTGTGATAAAAGAATTGATGTATAGGCTGATGTGAAGTGGGTGTTTATATAGGCAAAAGAATGCAAGGAGACGCAAGGAAATTTAATGCTGACAGGTAGAATTAATTCTACCTCGTCTCCCTAGACTTGGAAAAAAGAAAAATAGTCATTGGAAAGGTAAAACATGGTTTAATGCGCACAAGAAGCAAGTAAAAATGACTGTGCATGTACGAGTACCACTATCCCTAAATATAGTGACTGTTAATCTTCCACTTCAACATATTCTGGTTTAAACTGAGACTGTTTTTAAATTTTATCCACAAATAAGTCAAGTAAAGGATCAGATTTTAATATCAGAACTTAAAGTTATATCAGAACTTAACAGTTATCAGAACATAAATTCTTAACTCGAAAAATGAATGCCTATCTTAGTAAGTCTTCACACAAATTCTGATATAGATTCTTCAGAACTTAATTATCAGAACGTGCAATCAGAACTTGTCCTCAGAATTTGTGCAATGTGGCACAATAACTATTCATCTAAAATAACATAGATCACCACAGTAATTTTCATCATTCATATGGAGTGTTTAGTGTGTGCATTAAGCTAAATATCAGACAAAGAGTAAAGTCTGATTCACTTCAGTACATCTTGGAAATAAAGCATAACTAAAACTTTACTAAAAACCTGTCATTATTCTGAAACCTACTATTGGATGAGTTCATGCTAGAGTCCACCTCAACTATTTTGTGCTAATTTTGTACATCTTTTTAAATTCCATTTTACAGTGGCTTCTCAGTGTAAGTGAGTCACGACTGCTTATCAGAATTTATGCTATTATCAGAGTATTTCTCCAGTAATCATAGAGTGTGAAAAGTCACCAAGAAAATATTTTTCTTTTCTGATGCATATTTACTTAATACAAGCAATGCACTTGGGTCGTCTCTTCCACATTTTTACTCTAGATCTCAAAGGAGTACCTGATTTTAATCCTTGATTCTTTTTCTTTTTCTTTTGATAAGTGAGGTTTGTCAGCACTTAGTACATTCAACAGATTTACTAGCATCAGAACTTAACAGATGAGAAGCAATATTCTAGTTTGTGACTTAATAATAAGATAGACAAAGTAAACTCAACTAGGCTCAATATCAGAAATTGCTTGTGTCAATGGATTTCCACATAAATAGTTACTTCTTACATGGGATCATTAGTATATTGAAGATTACTAGGTCAGCATCTAGCACATGTATCCTCATAGGATTGAACAGTTACATAAACAGACATATCATTTTTAGAGTTTAGAAAGTTACATCAGACAACAGTCAGTACTTAAGCAAATTTTCAATTAAGCACAGAATACACAAAGAGAGTAATATCTGTAAATACTGATCATAAAGTCTGACGCATCAGAACAAAACTAAGCAGATTTAGAGAAAGAACCTGAAACCATTCCAAGTTCATTTACCAATCTTGTAAAAGTAGCTTCACACAGTGGTTTTGTGAAGATATCTGCTAGTTGTTGATCTGTTGGAACAAAGTGCAATTCCACTGTACCTACATCCACATGTTCCCTTATGAAGTGGTACCTAATGCTGATGTGCTTTATCATTGAGTGTTGAACTGGATTACCTGTCACAAAGAATCTGTGCACAATAGCTTCCTGCAGCAATGTACTCTGCTTCTGCAGTTGATGTGGAAATTGACTTTTGTTTCTTGCTAAACCAAGAAACCAATCTGCCTCCAAGAAATTGGCAGCTTCCACTTGTGCTTTTCCTGTCAATTTTGCAACCTGCAAAATCTGCATCTGAGTAACCTATTAGTTTAAAATCTGATTCTCTGGGATACCACAATCCCAGATCAGCTGTTCCCTTAAGATACTTGAATATTATTTTCACAGCTGTTAAGTGAGGTTCTCTTGAATCTGCTTGAAATCTTGCACAAAGATAGGTAGCATACATGATATCAGGTCTACTAGCAGTTAGAAAGAGTAGAGAGCCAATCATACCTCTGTAATCAGTAATATCTACTGATTTACCAGTATCCTTGTCCAGTTTTGTTGCAGTGGCCATGGAAGTGGATGCACTTGAACAATCTTGCATTCCAAATTTCTTCAGCAAGTTTCTGGTGTACTTAGTTTGACAAATAAAAGTGCCTTCTTCATTCTGCTTGACTTGAAGGCCCAGAAAATAGCTAAGTTCCCCATCATACTCATCTGACACCTTGACTGCATCAGTTTGGCAAACTTCTTGCAAAGTCTGTCATTTGTAGAACCAAAAATGATATCATCAACATAAATCTGGACCAGAAGTAAGTCCTTTCCATGGTTGAGGTAGCATAGTGCTTTGTCTATAGTTCCTCTGTTAAATCCACTTTCCAGAAAAAACTGAGCTAAAGTCTCATACCATGCTCTAGGAGCTTGCTTAAGGCCATAAAGTGCTTTATCAAGCTTGTAGACATAATCTGGATATTTGGAATCTACAAAGCCTGGAGGTTGTTCAGCATATACTTCTTCCTCCAATTCTCCATTGAGAAAAGCACTTTTCACATCCATTTGAAAGACAGTAAACTTTTTGTGAGCAGCATAAGTGAAAAATATCCTTATGGCTTCTAACCTAGCAACTGGTGCAAATGTTTCATCATAATCAATTCCCTCCTGTTGAGAATATCCTTTTACAACCAGTCTTGCCTTATTCCTTGTAATTATGCCATCACTATCAGTTTTGTTTCTGAATACCCATTTTGTACCAACAACAGATCTGTTCTTTGGTCTTGGTACTAGGGTCCAGACTTTATTTCTTTCAAATTCATTTAACTCTTCCTGCATTGCTTGCACCCAATCTGCATCTTGAAGAGCTTCTTCCACTTTCTTTGGCTCAATCTGAGAGAGAAAAGAATTGTGAAGACATTCATTTGAAGTACCTGTTCTAGTTCTAACACCTGTATCAGGATTTCCAATTATCAAATCAGGTGTATGTGATTTAGTCCACTTCCTGGAAGATGGAAGTTTTTCTCTAGAACTGGATGCTCCCCCATGATCCATGCTGTCTTCAATTTCATTTTCTGATGCTCCCCCTGAAACTATGCTCTCTGAGTTGGATTCTTCAGAATTTAGATTTTCAGTACTATCAGAACTTGGCTTATTAGAACATGACGAATCAGAACTTGATGAGCCAGATGTATGTTCTGATGCTTCTTAAGATGTGGTAATATCTTGAGTATACTCACCCTGCATAGGTGCATCTTCCTTTGGCGTAGTCACCACAGTTTCAATAACATCATAGTTTAATCCATCAGAGTTTACAGTATCAGGACTTAGATTGTCAGGATTTTCAGTATCAGAGTTTGAGTCTTCATTTTCAAATCTCAGCTGATCATGATCAATAAAATCTTCAAGTCCAGTAATCTTCTTGTCATCAAAAGAGACATTGATAGATTCCATGACCACTCTTGTTCTCAGATTATAGACTCTGAAGGCTTTTGTGGAAAGTGGATATCCAACAAAGATTCCTTCATCAGATTTTAGATCAAATTTGGATAGCTGTTCAGGATGAGTCTTGAGAACAAAACACTTGCATCCAAATACATGAAAATACTTCAGATTTGGCTTCTTTTTCTTCACCATCTCATATGGTGTCTTTCCTTACTTGTTAATGGGTGTTGCATTTTGAGTAAAACAAGCAGTCTGCACTGCTTCAGCCCAGAAATAGGTTGGAAGCTTTGCTTCTTCAAGCATTGTACGTGCAGCTTCAATGAGAGTTCTATTCTTCCTTTCAACAACTCCATTTTACTGTGGAGTTCCAGGAGCAGAGTATTCCTGCTTAATTCCATGGTTTTTGCAGAACTCTTCCATTATCAAATTCTTGAACTCAGTGCCATTATCACTCCTTATTATCTTCACAGAATCTTTGACCAATTTATCCAGTTGTTTGACATGATCAATCAAGATAGATGCAGTTTCACTTTTTGTGTGCAAGAAATACACCCATGTGTATCTGGTGAACTCATCCACTATGACCATAACATATTTCTTCTTTGTAATAGACATGACATTTACTGGACCAAATAGATCAACATGTAGAAGGTGATAAGGCTCAAGAATTGATGATTCAGTCTTGCTCTTGAATGAAGATTTTCTTTGTTTGGCCTTCTGACAAGAATCACAAAGGCCATCAGGAGCAAATACTGACTTTGGCAGTCCTCTCACAAGATCTTTCTTGACTAATTCATTTATATTGTTGAAATTTAAATGAGAGAGTTTCTTGTGCCAATTCCAGCTTTCTTCAATTGATGCTCTACTCATCAGACAGATTGCAGAACCATCAGTATTTATTGAAAGCTTAGCTTCATAAATGTTACCACGCCTGTATCCTTTCAGAACAACTTTGCCTTTAGATTTACTCACAACTTCACAGTGTTCTTCAAAGAAATCAACATGATAACCTCTGTCACAGATTTGACTTATACTCAACAGATTGTGTTTAAGTCCTGAGACCAGAGCTACTTCTTTAATGATGACATTCCCAAGATTGATATTGCCATATCCCAAAGTTTTTCCAACGTTGCCATCTCCATAAGAAACACTTGGGACAGCTTTCTCCACAAAGTCTGATAGCAGGGCTTTATTTACAGTCATATGTCCTGAACATCCACTGTCCAGAACCAGGATGTTTTTCCTGTTGCCCTGCAATCAAAAAGACCAGTAATGATTAGTTTTAAGGACCCAGACTTGCTTGGATCCTTTGGCCTTATCAAGTTTGTTAACATTTGCAGCGGATTTAGCATCAGAGTTTATGTTAACAGTTTTCTTATCAGAATTTACACTATCAGACTTTGAATCAGAATTTACACTAGAAGGAACAATGGAAACTTTCTTTAAAGAAGGTTTTATTTGATAATAATCATAGTACAAACTATGATATTCCTTACAAGTATAAATGGAATGCCATAAACTACCACAATGAAAACAAGGATTTTGTGGCTTATATCTAACAGACTGACTCTTAACTCCTGACTTTGAAGGTAAGGAGTTTATGTTCTTATTCTTCCTGCAAAAAGAGGCCAGATGCTTAGAACTTCCACTGTTATGACACGTTTTCCTAGGAGCTTTAGGAACAGGCTTATTATCATTGCTTTTATTCACACCTTCCTTTCCATTCCTATTTTTCCTAGGTGATTTTACCTTGTTTGCGTTCTTAACATCTTTCATCTTATGCTTAAGCTGCTTCTTAGTCATTAAACCTATGTTTACTTCAGCTGTCTTTTCCTGTTTAAGTTTGTCAGAAGTTAATCCCTCTTTAACTTCTGATTTCTCATTATCAGACTTTACAGTTACAAACTTAACAGTTTTTAACTTTGGCTTTTGCTTAACAACATGCTTAATTTCTACAGTTCCTTTATCATTCTTATCCTCTCCATAACCTAAGCCCTCTTTCTAATTTTCACTACTTAGCAAATTTTGAGTTGTTCTGCTAGAGTTAGTCCAAGTCCTGATAATCTCTCTTTCCCTTTCTAACTCAGTTTTTAGAGATTCATTCATTTTTAGCACTTCATCCCTAACATAAAAAGCATCATCTCTATCCTTCTGAGTTTGATGGAACATAACTAACTCTTTTTCTAAGAAATCATTTCTTTTCTTAAAAGCAAGATTTTCAGAAGTTAATTTTTCACATGTTAAAGTTTGATCTTTAAACTAAAAAACATGGTTTTAAGATATCTTCTCAACTCATTAATATCATCAGTATGAAAAGCATAAGTAGTCTGAGGTACCTTTGATTCAGCAGCTTCAGAACTGCTTTCAACACTTGCTTTATCAGTATTTGCCATCAAAGCATAATTCTCCTCACTTTCAGAGTCTGAGGTGTCTATCCAGCTTTTCTTCTTTGTGACAAGAGCCTTGCCTTTGTCACCCTTCACTTTCTTGCAATCAGGAGATATGTGGCCTTTCTCACCACAATTATAGCATTTCACATTGGTATAATCTCCTCTGTCAGACTTTCCTCCTCTGCCCTCAGATCTTCTGAAATTCTTCTTATCAGAACCTGTACCTTTCCTGGAAAACTTCTTTCCCTTCCTGAACTTCCTGTATGCAATCTTTGTGATCCCTTTCACCATAAGAGCACACAGTTTCATCATCTCCTCATCAGCATCAGTCTCAGGCAAGCTTTCAGAATCTGAGTCATCATCACTTTCAGAACTTGATGACTCCGTATCAGACTTTGTAAAAAGAGCTTTACCCTTGTCTTTCCTTGAGGTAGCTGCCTTAGGGGATTCTTCTTCAGCCTTAAGAGCAACTTTCCTTGACTTTCCTCCTTTCCTCTTGCTTCTTTGTTCCATCTCAAGTTCATGAGTCTTGATTATTCCATAAATTTCATCAAGATTTGTTTCATCAAGATT
Organism: Apium graveolens; assembly: GCF_009905375.1. Lineage (NCBI taxonomy): Eukaryota > Viridiplantae > Streptophyta > Magnoliopsida > Apiales > Apiaceae > Apium > Apium graveolens. The sequence goes on from NC_133653.1 coordinate 54,116,295, forward strand.
GTAGTTGTCTCTTATTGTTGTTGCCTTCAAATCCCAGCATTCAGGAAGAGCCAACAGGAATTTAAGGTTTGAGTCTTCAAGATCATACTCCTTATTAACCAGTGACAAATCATTCAAGAGTTTGACAAATCTATCATATAAATCAGTCAATGACTCATTAGCCTTTGAGTCAAAGTGTTCATACTCTTGAGTGAGTATTGTCTTCCTGTTCTTTTTAATTGTATCAGTTCCCTGACACCTTATTTCCAGAGCATCCCATATCTCCTTTGCAGTCTTGCAGTTAATTACCCTGTTTGACATTACATTATCAATGGCACTATGCAGTAAGTGTCGTACCTTAGCTTCCTTAGCAATTGATGCGATATCTTCAGCAGTATAATCACTCTTCTCCTTTGGTACAGTCTTTGCTGCTTCACCTGCAACTGCAACAGCGAGCTTGGTTGGTTTGTGAGGTCCTTCCTTGATTCTATCAAGATATTCTGGATCCGTGGCTTCCAGAAACATGGTCATCCTCACCTTCCATATGGCATATTCAGATGGTCTCAGTATGGGAACTCTGATAGTCTCATACCGACTTTGAATTTGTTTCTTTGGAGGTTCTTCAGTTTTGGTAGGCTTAGTTGGAGTTTCTGTGTCAGACATGATTGTGTTTGGATCTTAAACTGTTTGTGCGTTAACAGATAGGCTCTGATACCACTTGTTAGGTCACATACACTGTAGAGGGGGTGAATACAGTGTAAAGTACAATCAAATCGAACTTTAAAAACTCAAGTAACAGAAAACAAACTTTATTGAAACAATAAACTCTGTTACAGTATGGAACTGTTACCTCTCAGTGATGAACAAATATCACGAGAGCTGCTAGGGTTACAATGAATAATCTTCTCGAATATAATAACACTTTTAGTGTAAACCCTATGTCTGTGTTTATATACTACACAGTGACAAGATAATCGCTAATTGATATGGAATATAATTCTGCTTCCTAAAATATATCAATCAGATATCTTTTCTTCCAAGTATTCTATTCTTCATAGAATTCCTTCTTCATGCATATCTCTTCTTATGTTTATCTTGATCTTCTTTCCTTTAATCAGCTGCTGTCCTTATCTAAACGTCCTTCAGTACTTAACTTCTGATATCCATCTTCTGATGATTATCTTCTGATAATATAAGTACTGATATCCTTAAGTCCTGACTTCCAGTAAGTACTGATTTATCCTGTTTAAGTAAGATCTGAAAACTAAACATAAATCATATTAGCCATGACATTATTAAATATATCTAACATGGGCCGCCGCCGAATTATGTGTTGTAAGCTATGCGGTACTAAGACTGGCCATCTTATGTACTTGTATAGTTGCTCTCAGTCATACCTTCATCTTCTTCATTGTTCCTTCTTATTTGAGTTTCTTGATTTCGAAATTCCATGACAATGAATTCATCGGTAATCTTTGTAGTAGATAGTCTTGATTATTGGGAGTAGATGAAAGTTGATTGTCAGGAAGGATGAAATTCCTATATCAGGATATTATTTAAGGATAATGGTAACATCAAGAGTTTAGGACCTAATGGTGGAGCTATAGCCTCGGGAAAAGTAATTCAATAGTTGATAAATCACTTATGGGTGATAAGAAATCATCCTTAGAAGAATGGTTGGTTGAAATTTGGACTATGGTGCCTAGAAGGGTTCAGCGTTCCTTAAGTTGACCTGGTTTACCAGTTATTCTATGTAATTGGTGGTTGACATAGCCAACCAAGTCTCGTAATATATTAGAATAATGTTGATGTGGTAATTGAGTAGTGACAGGAAGTTAGTCAGTTGCTATTGTATTAAGGAGCCATGCTACGGTGATTAGTTTCTTTATAGTTCAGTTTCCCTGTAATGTTGTTGATTCTACTACTGTCATTGTTGCTAATGTTGCTAGTGTTGTTAATCTAGATCTCTTTTACAAATAGACCCTGATATTAAGGACATGGGTATTTGATTGGACAACATTGTCCTGATACAGGAAAAATGCCACCCAAGAAAGCTACCCAGTCTAAAGAAAATAATGGTAGTTTGGAGGAGGGTCCGGTTTTAAACGAAGTTCTAGACTTATTGCGCCAGCAGCAGCAACAACAGTTGCAGTTAATCCAACATATTCAGCAACAACAACATCAACAAGGAGAGCTAAACCAAACTACTAGTTTTAAATCCTTTCAGTTTGTTAAGCCCTCAGAGTTCAAGGGCGAAGTGGATCCTGTTGTTGTCAGAAATTGGCTTAAGGAATCAGTTGGAAGTCAAGTTTCTAGAACTGAAACAAGGTGAAAGAAGTGTATTGGAGTATGAGGCCAAGTTTACAGAATTGACCCGATTAGTTCCTGAGTATATCAGTACGGAGATTCAGAAAGCAAGGAGGTTTCAACAAGGGTTGAAGCCTGAAATTCGGAGAGGAGTTGTGGCATTGCAACTCAAGACATACTCCTCTATGGTTCTGGCCGCCCTAGTAACGGAAAGTGTCAAGAAGTTGGCTATTAATGAAGAGAGTGATAAGAAAAGGAAGTATGAAGGTGTTATGGACAAGGCAGACCAAGGAGAATCCAGTCAAGAATTTCATAATCGGTCTGGCTGAAACAGGAGTAAAAGATTTAGGAGAGTTTCTCCCAAACTAGGTATGATACTATCTCAGTTGCTTCTACTCCAGCTCAGTCAGTCAAGTCAGCAGTGGATTGCAAGTTATGTGACAGGAGACACAGTGGTTCATGCAAAAAGAATGTGCAATGTTTTAAGGGTGGTCATAAGGGTCATTATGCATCGGAATGCAACCCAGAAAATCCAGGAGTTACGTGTTACAATTGTGGAAAAGTTGAGCATATTGCAAGAAGTTGTAGAACGGTTACTCAAGATACTACATCCTAAGGGCCAACATCCAGCATAGCTAGAGGCGGAACTTTTAAAAGGATCAAGAGATCGAGCATTTAGAATTTAGATGTAGTTGCAGCTGATCTGACACCCTTCGACCTAGAGGATTTTGATGTGATTTTAGGAACGGGTTGGTTGTTCTGTAGTAAGGCAATGGGTGGTTTTTAGAAAAAGCGAATTTTAAAGTGTAAAGAAGCTAGTAGTAGGGTAAGTTGCTAAGGGCATGAGAAAGATAAGAATCTCTTCCAATCAGGTGAGGAAACGAGTTAACAAACTAAGGATATAAGGCAGATCCGCCATATGTAAAGATATAAAGAAGAAAGTACTTCAGTAGGAAGAAATTCGAGTAGTAAATGAATGTCGGGAGTCTCTGGATAAATCACTAAGGTTACCCTAGATTATGGGATATAATTTATCATTGATATAGTTTTCTGAACCAAGCCAGTGTCAAACTCCATTTGTATGGCCAGTGGGAATGAAAGAATTAGTTAAGTAATTGTAGAAGTTATTGGAAAGGGAGGTGATCATACCAGATATATTCCCATGGGGTGCACCAGTGATGCTGTGGGAGAAGAGGGATGAAATTATGAGATTGTGTACTGATTATCGGGAGTTTAACAAAACAACGAATAAGAATAAGCAACCCCTTTTAAGAATTTATTACTTATATGACCTAATTCAAGGAGTGTGTTATTTCTTGGGGATTGACTGAAGATCCAGCCTGAGGACATATCAAAGATTGCGATTAGAATGAGTTATGAGCATTGCAAGTTCTGGTGATCTTATGTGGAGTAACAAGTGTATCAGTTGTCTATAAGGAATTAAGGAACATGGTGTATAAGGAGTACTTGGATAAGCAAATTGTATTTATTGATAACATCCTCAGCTATTCAAAGATTAAGAAGTCTGTGTAGAACGCTCAAGGATTTCCCTACGAAGATTTAAAGGGAAGAAACTATACGTTAAGCTTCCAAGTATTAATTTTAGCTGAGATAAACAAAGGATTCCGATCTTCCATTAAAAATCACCTAAGTAAAGCCGATATAGTAACAGATGCCCTATGCAGAAGGAAAGGATCGAATGTGATTAAAACCACTAAGGAGTTAATAAAAGAATTGGAAAGAGTGGAATGTGAAGTTCAAATACCTGAAGGTGAGAAGAAGTGAAGATATGAGATTACTTTCCAGCCTTAATTGATGGAAATGAGTAAGAAGTGTTCGAATGTTTAAAAATTAAGTTGAAAGTGAGTACCATCTATCATCTTTAGACGAAGGGTCAAAGTGAGAGGACGATTCAGAAGATATAAAATATGTCAAGACTATATATATTTTTGGGTTAATAGGAAACTGAGGTAATCACCTATCATTATTTAAATTTTCCTATACTAATAGTTATCATGCTAGTCGGGGAATGCTACCTTGCGAAGCCTTGTATCGACATACGTGTGGGTCCCCACACTAATGAGAGAAAGTGGGAGTAAAGATGTTTTTAGTTTCTGAGTTAATTCAGCACACCGAGTACGTAGTGACATTGATTTGGAAAAAAGTTGAAGCAGCTCGGGATAGACAAAGAAAGAAGGCGAAATCGCATTAAAAGAGTGTGGATGTTGAAATAGAATCATTAGTGTTGACAAAAGTTTCACCTTGAAAGAGATTGGCTAGGTTTGAATAGAAGGGACAAGTTGAGTCCTAGATATAATGAACCGTTCGAGGTATCGAGTGTAATAACCCCAATTTTTGGAAATTTTTGAAACCCTTATGAATAGTGATTTTGCAAATTATGCTGAATAAGAAAACTTTTCATGCCACACTATGTAGGGGTTCTGTTATTGATATTCTGAGATTTTATTAGTACTCTATATGGTATATAAGTGTATGTAAAGATCGTCAGAATCCAATTCCGAACACTTTGATTTTTCCCGAAAATCCACCAGATACCGAAAGAATTGAGTATAAGGCAACATGATTAAAAGGATTTAAATTCAAGGATTATGAGGGAGGATCATAAAAGGAATATAATGTATTGAGAAAGGTTAAGGGAACCCAAGTAATAAGATCCCGGGTATGATCCCTCAAACGATAAACGAAAACGAAAGTTAAGCGAACCGTATAACAGATCAGCGGTCATTAGCCAAATAATTAAAAGCTAATCAAAGAGATTAGTGGGGATGATGTCATCAAACCAATGAGAAGAGGACAAAGGAGGGAGGGTGACATCACATGGTGACATAAGCATGACCAAGCAAGTGTGTTGTTGGATGATTGTGAGCCACACAATATTTACCATGGTAACAACCTAATTAACAAGCAAAACAAACACAAAAATCAAAAGCAACCAAAACAAAAACATTTTCTTCTTCCCCCACTCTTTGCTCTCGGCTTTTCCATGAAAAGCAAAGGAGAAAATTTCAAAAATTAAGCTACACACCTTCATAATTCAAGAGGTTTGTTTCTTTAGCTTCCATAATTCATAACTAAGATGAGCCATAAGTTTAAGCTCAAGATTCCATGTTTAACATAGCTGATCAATTCATCTAAGTTCTTGGTGAATAGTGTTTTCAAGAAACTAACTTTGTGTTTTCTTATGTTTTCTTCAAGATCCAAGCTTAGTAAAGATAGTTAGTGGTTATTTAAGGCTTCCTAAGTGATTCTTCACTCTCCAAGGAAGGTATAACCCCTCCAAACCCTAACTTTACTTTGAGTATTAGGTTTGGTTTTGTTTGTATAGTTCATGAGAGCATGATTCATGTATGTTTAGAGTTTGGATGGAATTATAATGATTTTGGGTTATAAATCTTGGTTGTTGGTTGATGAACCTTAAGTATAATTAGTAGCTCTTGTTTGAGATTGAATAAGTTGGAAAAATCATGAGGTTATGGACTGAGTTAGTAAGGTTTGGATGAAGTTTGGTGGTATTGGTGGTTCTGGGTTGATTTGTGGTTGATTGTGGTTGATTGGAGTAGTTTAAAATTTGGTAATCGCGTAAACATAGCCGTCGTAATGTCCGATTTACTTTGGACTCTTTTTGCTTTTAACATTAGGACCCGTGAACTCACTGCTAGGTTTTGACCATTTCCATGATTAGATAGTTCATGTTACGAGCTTCGTTTTGATTTGTGGTTCGTTTGATTCCGATGTACGGTTTAGGAGAAACGACCGTTTTAAGTAACGGCGTTTCGCGAACGAACCATTTCCCCTCGACTTACTTTGAAACCTTGGTTAAGGATTTTAAATGACTAATTGGGGTATGAAACAATTATGTAAAGTGTATTAGGCAGTTGGTAAGGCACTCGCGAAAGAATCGCCTTAAAACCCTTAATGGTTAATTTATTAAAAATGGTGGAGCCGAGGGTACTCAAGCGACTTAAGTGAATCGTTAAGCGCAAAAGCGAACGTTAGGGTCTAATTGGTTAAAGTATAGATTCATAAGCGACTTTGGTTTAATTCCAACTTATATGTTGTTTATAGGTTACCAGACTCGTCTGTAAGTCATATGTCATAGCCTATTTGTATATTCAAGAGGATTCAACTCAACTCAAATAAGAATGTAATAAGTAAATAGTGGATCTACCGTCAGAGAGATCTCGCAAAGTAACATCTGTCAGAGGATTCAGAAACAAGGTTCATCTACAGACTTGAGGAGTTAATTCACTGGAAGAAGTTCAAGAAATTGATCAAGCCTAGTGATATAAATCAAGATCGTGGATTTAATCAAGTGACAGAGATCTCGTCAAAGTATCATTAATTACAAGGATTTAATCTGAAGAAAATCAGAGTATCAAAGTCAAGACATGAAGAAACATCACGGAAGTTAGTCACTCATGAACCAGACAGTACATCGAGTGTCAACGTTGAAGTGGTGGAATTGATTCATAATTTTCAGTGATTTTCAGAAGATTTGCAGAAGAATGGATGCTGCTCAAGATTAGTATTAATTCTCTATTAATTAATTAAGTCATATAATTTAATTAAGAAAATAAATTATATCTGCAAAGATTAATTTATTTGATTAATTAAATTAATTGATTAATTAATTCTGAATTAATATTAAGAATTTTCAGAATTTTAATTGATTTAAAATCTGTTATAAATTCAACAAAGATAACTGATTGTATTAGTATGACAATCGGTATGACAATCAATAGTCATACCGAAAGTCATGCTAATTCAAAAGGATTGTCTTATCAGAATTATTATCAGGATTTAAATCTATTTAATTTCAGCAAGACAAACTGTTTGAACTAATATGACAATCGGTATGACAATTGATAGTCATACTGAAAGTCTTGCTAGTTCATTCTGATTGTCTTGCTAGTTCTAAAAGATAGTCCCACCGAAAGTTCTACTGGAATTTGATAGTCCTACCGAAAGTCTTGTTGAGCCAAAGAGATTGTCATGCCAGTTCATTTTCATTCGTTTGGTTGATAAAAGAAGCAGAAGCTGAACATTCATTTTAATCATAAAAACAGAAGTCAAGAACACAGAAAAGAAAAAGCAGCCGCCTTAGAAATATTCCATTTTTCATCTGCTTAATTCAAGATCTAATTTCTAGCTTGTAACGTTAAATCCAAACCACTAGAAATATTTGTCTTGTTCTTGTGTAACAATCTAGCGGATCAAAATCCCTAGAACTTAATCTCAAATCGCGTTTAGCATTTGATTCTAATTATTACAAAAATAGAAAAAGTTCATGTCAAATTTATTCTAAATTTGTGATAATTAATTTAAGATTAATTCCTTGTAATCGATACAGTTGTTGTAACACCTTTCAAGTTTAATAATATTCTTATTTAACTTGAATTTTGTTTCACATTTTTTATTCCGCATATATTCGATTATTCGGTGCTGTTTGTATTCAACCCCCCCTTCTACAAACACATTGGGACCTAACAATTGGTATAAGAGCCTTCTGATTAACGAACAAATCAAGATCCTAGACTTTTGTGATTTTTCAACTCTTGAATTTTTATTCATTCAAAAATTCATAATGACTTCACAAAAAGTTGGAACTGTTAAAATTCCATAATTTGATAAAGAGAATTATATTATGTGGAAGAAGAAGATGCTCTTGTTTTTACAAGTGGCAAATCCCAAATATTCAAACTTGTTAAAGAAGGGGATAAAAACTCCGATGGTTATTGAACCGGAGGTGATAGTAGATGATGTTGTGATCACCAAAGCCAGAACCTATCCTAAAGATCCTGAAGATTTTACTCCTGATGAAAAGGAAGAAGCCTCCTTGGATGCCAGCCTTCAATTAATTTTAATTGATTCCCTTGATCCCTTGATGAACAGACATGTGATGAAGTGTAAAAATTCCAAACACATGTGGGAAACTATTGAGGTGATCAATGAAGGCACAGAGGAAGTTAGGGAGAACAAGTTGGAGATCCTAACCTCTGAGTATGAACATTTCAAATCAAATCCAGGTGAAGGAATTACTGAAGTGTTTGAGAGGTACAATGCGTTGATCAACAACCTGAACATCAATGGAAAATTTTATTCAATCAGGGAGGTCAACAAAAAGTTCCTTTTAACACTACCAACTCATCTTGAACATAGAATCACTGCCATTAGAGAAGCTAGAGATCTGAGTGAGATTTCTTTGGACAGGCTCTATGGAGTGTTAAAAACCTATGAGTTGGAGCAGATTCAACAGAAGGAAGTCTACGGGAAGGATAGAATGGTCAGCACATCTACTGCACTTGTAGCTGAAGGTCAACAACAACAGCAATCTCAACAATTGGAGAGAATGGTACAGTGTTCCAAGGCTGAGGAAAATATGTTAGTAGCAGAATATGATCCTCCTACTACAAATCAATCAAGTGATGATTTTTATTCCTTGGAAGAGCTGGAGCAATTGGAAGACGAGTCAATGGCCCAAATTGTCAAGAGATTCTCCCATGTCAGATTCAAGAGGAATCCCAAGCTTAAGTACAAGTCCAACTACAACAAATTTCAGAAAGGTGGATCTTCATCCTCTAACACCAGCAGTGGTGGATACAAAACAGGGATGGTTGATCGGAGCACCATTAATGTTATAACTGCAATGAGTTGGGACACTTTGCCACAGAATGTAGGAAGCCAAAGCAAGTAAGAAAGAACCCTGAAAGGGCTTATCTGGCAAAGGGAAGAAGCTGGGATGATACTGACAGTGAAGATGAAGAAGAAGGAAATCTTGCTCTTATGGCTATTGATGGAAAAGCTTCATCGTCAAGAATAGAGGTAAAACTTTCTGATGCTGAAATGGTTTATCATCTAAGAGGTAACTTAGATTGTGCACGTCGTGATAATAAACTGTTAAGTTTACAGATCACAGACCTTGAGAAAGAGGTCAATGAATTAAGACTTGTGCACATTAATCAAGACAAATTAAAAGAACACGTATCTTTTCTAGAGAATAGAGTTGACTGTTATAGAAAACTCGAAACTATTCTCAAAGACAAGATCACCGGTCTTGAGACTAAGGTTAGAGCCTACTTCAATTCTTCTTCGAAGGCTAAAGAGTTCTACAGTAAGCAAGCTGTTAATCAAACATCTGGAGTAGGTTATGATTACAATGCTGCTATTGGAGAATTAGACATAAACTCCCCTCCTCATGTCTGTGCTAAAGGGAGGGAAGTACCACATGTGCTTAAGGGTGTTGATGAACCCCTCTATAAACCATCAATTGCTGAACCATTTGATGCGACCTCTTCTGTTATTCAGGAAGAAATACGTGCTGAAGATCATGCTAATGAGAAGGTTGTTTCCAAGTCAAGTGTGTCGAAAGTTCCAGTCAAAGTTGTGAAAGCAACTGAGACTAACTCAGACACACATGAGTTGGATAACAAAAATGCCATGTCTGCCATGCATTAATTGCCTGCTATTAATCACTCTCATAAAGCATTTGGTGTTTCTAATTGTATGTCTTGTGCTTTTAATATGATGTATGCTTATTTTAATGGTAAGCATGTTTCTAATGATAAGACTACTCCTCGTCAGCATGTGAATAACAAGAAGCATGATAGGTCTAAGACTGCTAGTCCTTCTAAGGCTAGAAAGGAGACATTTGTGTCTAAGCTTAAACAGAAATTTGTTAAGGCTGTTTACAAGGTCAAATGTTCAGTCATTGAGAAAGTTGAGACAATTAAAATTAAAAATGTTGTTTTGCCTGACAAAGGACAGTTCTACAAGAATGCCGGGCCTAACCAAGTTTGGGTTCCGAAGAAGGGTTAATCCATTTGTGTTGCAGGGCATTAAAACAGGTGAAACCGGGAGTGTGGATTCTTGACAGTGGATCATCAAGACATATGACCGGAGATAGATCCCTGCTATCAAATGTGGATTGAGAAAGCTGGCCCCCTGGTTACCTTTGGAGATAACAGCAAAGGTTTATCCGAGGGATATGGCTGTTTGCAAGCTGGTAATGTTATCATTAAACTTGTAAATAGTTTCTATATTTTTGCTATATTTATATAAGTTTTTATTTGTATTTTCTGTAATTTTAAATATTGTATGATATATGAAATTGAATGTTGATATCTTGTTGATAGATATTTGGTATTTAATTCATTGATATTTGTTTTTATTATTATTATTTGTAGTGTATTATTTTTTATATTTTATTTTTATTTTATTTTAAATTTTATGCAACATAACAATTAGTATCTAAAGTACTTGACAAGTATCAATCAATGATATGTTGTTAACATTATGTTGCAGATATTTGTAAGCTTTTGACATGAATGAGAATTACTTAGACCCTAAGTGATCAATGTTTTATCAAAAACTCATTCATATTAAAAAACAAAATCAAACTTCTTTCTACATTAGTGATTTCTTATTTTATGTAAAATCCTTTGAAATCACTATTGTACATCATTACTCTCAAATGATTAAATGTATAATTTTCATTCATTATAAATCTTAAATACATTTTATCTCTATATTGCCATATGTTCTGTGATACAAGTTCAGTCTCCAATGACTTTCTTTCATTGACAGTGATGAGGTTGAAAACCCACAACATCTATCCCAGACTGTAAAGACAAACACAAAAACGGAACCAACCAACACTCTCTTACCAATAAATGTAGTATGAATGAGCGTGAGGGAGATAGTGCCTTAGTGCACCACATAAGGAAGGTTTTGTAGTCAACCCAGTAGCTCTGTCTCCTACATAGATGAGTAGTATTTAAATCGAGACAACTGCAAGCCCCCATACATCTTCTCAAAAAGATGTAATGGCTGAAAAGGCTAAAAAACAGTTACTAGATTCATTCTCTCAACAGGGTGCGTCTATTGAAATTTGCCTATCGGCCAGGGTATCCAATGTAGTGTCACCACTTCAAATATAAACAATTCTTGATGCACAAGGAAATGTTACACACACAAAGGATGAGTTGACGGAAACAAAAGTTTTGACCATTTTAAGGTCAGATTCGATTGTTCAAGGTTCGTTAATGGACCAATTGCCTTTACAGGTGTTAGGAGAGGATACTGATCCAAAAGCCATATGTCAGTGGTCAGTGTCTACCTCCCCAGGCTTAAATCCCCTGGATGTATCTGCGGATAGTGGATCTGACATAGGTGCAGATCGGCAACTTGTTGACAATGATTCAGATATTACCTGATGAGTCACAAGGAAATGTCTTCACAGACAGTAGAAGGGAACCTTGATCTTTATGCTAAATTCTTTGGATCATTGTTTACCTTCCCAGAATTCAAATCTGGAACCCTAAAAGGGAAACTAGCAACTTGTAGATTATGACTCAGATTCATCTGACGAGTTTAACAAGGATGGGGATTTGTGAACTCCCATTGCACCACATGTGACCTCCTTAAGGATGGCTATGGTGATTTTCCTTGCAGGTACAGCTGGATTATGGAGCTATGAGAGAAGAGTGATACACTTGTGAGAATGAGTGTAAACACAAGTGGAGAGAAGAGTGAAACACATGTGAGGTACACTAAACAGAATCACACACTCACAGTGAGGAAGAAAGAGAAACCTCTTGTTATTTCTTTTCCAACCAAGTGAAATATTAGAACTCCTTCAGATGACGACATACATTCCTTCTTTAAGGGGGAGATAAAAGCTTAAGTAATAGTTTGGAGGATTCCTCAACTAAGGGGGAGAAATAGCAGGGAGGAAGAAACAGATCATATGTACACTACACCACACCATTGTTGTTTGTAACTACGGATCCCATTGTACGGGAGAGGTGGTAAAACACAAGGTGATTTCCTAGTGATAAGGGAAGAAGCTTTTTTCAAAAAGGGAGTACCATTGGTTTTTATCTGCGGATCCTATTGTACGGGAGAGGTGGTAAACAAAGGTGATCTTCTTTAATCAATTGATTCTCATAGGGGGAGAAGTAAGAGAGATATGGGCTTCTCAACAGGAAATGTGGTTGTACAAATGAAGATGGAACTACTTGAAGATATGTTCAGTCTAGAGGAATATCTACTTGGAATCTGGAAAATGTTAAATCTAGTCCAGAACTTTTCTATTGTGTTCTTGTTTTGATAAGAATTGCTTCTCAACAGGAAATGTGGTTGTACAAATGAAGATGGAACTACTTGAAGATATATTCAGTCTAGAGGAACATCTACTTGGAATCTGGAAAATGTTAAATCTAGTCCAGAACTTTTCTACTATTTACTTTGCATTTCTTTTTATATCTTTTTCTTATTTGTTAGTTGAGTTATCCTCTAGGTATTTGTGTGTTATTGTCTAACAAACAAATAGGGGGAGATTGTAAGTCATATGTCATAGCCTATTTGTATATTCAAGAGGATTCAACTCAACTCAAATAAGAATGTAATAAGTAAATAGTGGATCTACCGTCAGAGAGATCTCGCAAAGTAACATCTGTCAGAGGATTCAGAAACAAGGTTCATCTACAGACTTGAGGAGTTAATTCACTGGAAGAAGTTCAAGAAATTGATCAAGGCTCAGTGATATAAATCAAGATCGTGGATTTAATCAAGTGACAGAGATCTCGTCAGAGTATCATTAAATTACAAGGATTTAATCTGAAGAAAATCAGAGTATCAAAGTCAAGACATGAAGAAACGTCACGGAAGTTAGTCACTCATGAACCGGACGGTACATCGAGTGTCAACGTTGAAGTGGTGGAATTGATTCATAATTTTCAGTGATTTTCAGAAGATTTGCAGAAGAATGGATGCTGCTCAAGATTAGTATTAATTCTCTATTAATTAATTAAGTCATATAATTTAATTAAGAAAATAAATTATATCTGCAAAGATTAATTTATTTGATTAATTAAATTAATTGATTAATTAATTCTGAATTAATATTAAGAATTTTCAGAATTTTAATTGATTTAAAATCTGTTATAAATTCAACAAAGACAACTGATTGTATTAGTATGATAATCGGTATGACAATCAATAGTCATACCGAAAGTCATGCTAATTCAAAAGGATTGTCTTATCAAAATTATTATCAGGATTTAAATCTATTTATTTCAGCAAGACAAACTGTTTGAACTAATATGACAATCGGTATGACAATTGATAGTCATACCGAAAGTCTTGCTAGTTCATTCTGATTGTCTTGCTAGTTCTAAAAGATAGTCTTACCGAAAGTTCTACTGGAATTTGATAGTCCTACCGAAAGTCTTGCTGAGCCAAAGAGATTGTCATGCCAGTTCATTTTCATTCGTTTGGTTGATAAAAGAAGCAGAAGCTGAACATTCATTTTAATCATAAAAATAGAAGTCAAGAACACAGAAAAGAAAAAGCAGCCGCCTTAGAAATATTCCATTTTTCATCTACTTAATTCAAGATCTAATTTCTAGCTTGTAACGTTAAATCCAAACCACTAGAAATATTTGTCTTGTTCTTGTGTAACAATCTAGCGGATCAAAATCCCTAGAACTTAATCTCAAATCGCGTTTAGCATTTGATTCTAATTATTACAAAAATAGAAAAAGTTCATGTCGAATTTATTCTAAATTTGTGATAATTAATTTGAGATTAATTCCTTGTAATCGATACAGTTGTTGTAACACCTTTCAAGTTTAATAATATTCTTATTTAACTTGAATTTTGTTTCACATTTTTTATTCCGCATATATTCGATTATTCGGTGCTGTTTGTATTCAACCCCCCCTTCTACAAACACATTGGGACCTAACATCGTCCCAAGCCATTTGTAAACCCCAGTCGCTCAGGCAAGTTTTCTACCTGTTATACTTTTGTGGTGATGTATATATGTATATGCATTATCTTGTGATAGATGCATGTTGGTTAATTAGAAAATTTTGCGATATATTGAAGCATGCTGAGATGGTATATATATGCATGTCTGTTTCGTAATCTGATTATCTATCTGTTGATTTCAATGCTTATAGTTGCATAATACCTATGTTAGAGATAAGCAGTAGTTGCGTATACCCTTAGTATAGGGGACCCAAAGGTGAACATTTTCTAAAACCGGGAGTCGATGTTCCCGAGTATATTATATATATATATATATTTATATATATATATTGATATAGTTCAAAACTATTAATCGAATAAGGTTTATTTGATAGCTTTATTTATTTAATTAATATTATTCTGAATATTCATTCGAGGACTTATGACTCCGCTTATTTATTTAATGAATATTATTTTGAATATTCATTCGAAGGCTTATGACTCCGTTTATTTTATTAATGAATATTACTTTGAATATTCATTCGAGGACTTATAACTCGGTTTATTTTATTTAATGAATATTACTTTGAATATTCATTCGATGACTTATGACTCTGTTTATTTTATTTAATGAATATTATTTTGAATATTCATTCGAAGGCTTATGACTCTGTTTATTTTATTAATGAATATTATTTTGAATATTCATTCGAAGACTTATGACTCTAATTATTTACTAATTAATATTCTTTATTTTACTAAAGAATAATGTGTCGATAATCAAACTCACTTTTGATTACTCAAATAAAGATATTACTTTCGTATAAGTATATCTTTGGTTATTTAATACTCATCTCAAGTATAAGTTTTACAGCTTCTACTTCAATTATTTGTATAAAGATTATTCTTTAAGGGAATATTATTTGAATGATAATATTCAGATATTTTCTATTATATTGGGACTGATTTATTTTATTAAATCAGCATTACTCCAAACACTCTTTAAAGTGTTTTCGAGTCTTTAAAATGATTTTTAAAAAAGTTAGAGCGGATCCCAAAACTCATTTTTATATATTTAAGATCTTCCTTTTAAAGGGGATTTAAATACTCGCTCAAAACCAGAGGGATCCGGCTCTATGGTGTATTTTATATTCGCAACAAGGTTGCGGTTTTGGTAAATGAATTGATTACTTACCCAACGTTCGGGAAGTAAGTCCATCTATCGAGTTGGCATAAGCAACATGGGCTCAGTGGGCGTCCATGAAAGTGTAAGTGGCTCAGTGGGAGTCCATCAAATGCGTAAGTGGCTGAGTGGCAGTCTAGCATAAGGTCCTATTGCGACCAGGGTGATGACCAGTGGGGAATTCGTCCATCTACTAGTAGAAAAGGTTACTTATTGGTATCTTTGCCTGATCAGCAAGATACTGGGTTTATGCCATAATTCTTTTCCTTTCCAAAAATTCATTGGATGTTGCAAACTCTGTTCATACTTTACATGACAGAGGTTTTCAGGAAATGTATAAAGAGATATATATGTGGATATATATATCGGGACTTAATGAAGTATATCATAACTTCATTTCATTCAATAATACTTCAAAGATTTAATCTATTCAAATCTTGTCTTGTAGTCTCATCTATGTGATGAACTGTTGAAAGCTCATTATACCTTGAACGGTGGTAGTTCAAGTAGTATTCGGATATAAGTATATTGGAGTATCTTGTAACTTCATCTTTTAAACTTATATCTAGTAAATGATTATCTTGTGCATGTCAAAGATTTTCGGAAAAACGTTGAGACAAGGTTAGATATATGAGATCACCTTGCAACGATATTTTATACAGTTATAAACGGGAACTCTGTGTATATTATACATGTCAGAGGATTTCAAAGATTGTGAAAAGTATATATGTATATATATACTGAATATTTTGTGACTTGGTCGCGTTAAGATATCAGCTTGGTTCATTTCTTCTTGACCAAGACTTTCATGTGTACTATGAGAAAGCTCATATATTGTTAGTTATTATACATATTATTTTGGTGGGCTTGTTGCTCACCCTTGCTTTCTTCTTTCATCACACAACATCAGATAGACAAGATGAACATGACCAAGCTCCCAATTCGCGAGCGGATAGGAAACGTTCCGCAGTTTCCTGTAGGCGTTGATGCCATTGTAGCTGAGGTAGGATCTACCAATAGGCTAGGCTTTCAACTTTTGATGTACCAGACTTATGTATATTTATGAATTGTAATAATGGCAAGGAATATGTAAATTTATTCAGAAATCCTTTTGAGGTGTAATGACTTATAATTGTGGAATAAAATGACTTGTGTTATTTTTGGTATTCATCTCTGAGACTATAACTTGTGGTGTGTGTGTATATTGTGGGGTCAAAATACGCAGTAGTTGGTTGACTGTTAAGATTAAGTATTGATAAGGGAAATGGAACTCGTGACAACCCGAATCCCCGATCTCGGATTTGGGGGTGTTACAGAAATGGTATCAGAGCCAAGCGTTATAAACCTCAGAGATGATGTGACATTAAGATAATAAGTTCACTAAGATAATAAGAACTCTTGCCAAGTTCATAGTCGGGCTACCTAACGTAATACTGACAGTTAAAACCCTTATGGGAACCCTTATAAATATCGTGATAGAAGCGTAGCTCGTTATCGTATATGGTAGCGGGACTCCGAACCCTGAGGATGAGGAGCAACAGCGTGATGATGTTTTATTACTAATTGGAGATCGGATTGTGGATCCGATAGAGCGTCCTAACGCAGGACCAGATGATGTTCATATTGAGGATGTAGCGGTTGAGGATGTTATCCTAGAAGGGATTGTGGCTGAGGAGGATTCCGTGGAGGATCCTGACAAGAATGAATAAAGGACCATTAAGGAATTGATGACCATGATTAGGGAAACTACCAGAGGTAGGATTAGCCGGTCACTACCGGAGGTTCGTTCAAGTTTGTAAAGATAGTAGCCCCTTTGACGCGGCTTACTCGTAAGACTAAGAAGTTTGAATGGACTGAGAAATATGAGAAAAGCTTTTAACAACTAAAGCAAAGGTTGGTGGCGGCCCCTATGTTGGCGTTGCCGGATGAAAAAGGAGATTTTGTGAATTGTAGTGACGCTTCGCATAAGGAATTAGGGTGCTTCTTATACAGCACAGCAAGGTAATCGCGTACGCGTCAAGATAATTAAGGGAATATAAAGTTCGATATCCCCACCCATGAGCTTGGGCTCGTGGCAATAGTTTTGCCCTAAAGATTGGAGGCACTACTTGTATGGAGAGAAGTGCGAGATTTACACAAGCCATAAGTGCTCTAGTGCATTTTCACGTAGAAAGAGCTCAGCATATGCCAGAGGAGGCGGTTAGAGCTAATCAAGAATTATGATTGGAAAATTCTTTATCATTCGGGGAAAGCCAATGTGGTGGCTGATGCCCTTAGTAAAAAGGAGAGACTCAAGATGATAATGTCTTCGAAAGAGTTGATAAGAGATTTTGAGAAAATGGAAATAGAAGTGAAGGTAACCGGAGCCGGTACTGAAAGGCTGTTTGAGATTGTAATGCAGCCCGAATTATGGGAAAAGAAAATCATATTATGCCAAGAAAAAGTGATGAATGAAGGAAGAGAGCCAATGACTGGAGAAAAGATTAATACCGAGAAAGATGATAAGGGAATAATGAGGTATTCCTACCGAATTTGGGTTCCAAACGTTTAAGAGCGTAAGGACTGGATCTTAGACGAAATCCATAGCTCGAGGAATAAGATTTAGGGCAAACCCCGAATGTGATAGTCAGGGAGGTTGCCATTAAGAAAGGAGGAGCCCATAACATAATGAAGTGGAAAATAAGGATTTTAACGTATAAGATAACCCCAAGTATGGGAGAAGGATGAAACATTTCATACTAAGGAAACAGAAAGTCGAGTAAGGAAAGGAGACCTGAGACGGTACTCCTATACGACAATTCATGGACCTGTCTAAAGAGAACTTAGACTATTATCCCCAACCACCACCCTGAGGGGACATTGCGGTGGGAAAATCTTTCAGGACCTTTAAGTCACCAAGCTCTCGGAGTTCCAAGGAACAAGCGAACCCAGTCGAGGCAAGAGCCTGGCTAATGGAAATATAGGAATCATTTGAGATTCTAAATGATTAACGAATTACAAAAGACTGTTTTGTCACTTACCCTCCTAAGAGAGAGGCCACCTGCTGGTGAAAGGCCAAGGAAGGCACGGAGCAAGAGATTATAATAAACTGATTTAAGTTCAGTCAATTGTTTTCAGGAAAGTACTTCCCAAGGTTATGGAGATAGTGCAAAATCTTTAGAGCCAGAACAAAGGCAGATGAGTATGATGAATTATGAATCTAAGTTGTAAAGGTTATCAAGATTCGTTCTGAGGACACGAATCCAGAATGACGGGATGTTTGAAATCAATGCTTATGTTGTGTTGGTTCATGAAATAATGATAAGAGAAAGGAAAATAAAAAGAAACTGAAGTGGAAAGGAATATAAAGGCAATAGAGTTTGAGGTATGATAAGGGAGTTGGGTATGAGGAAACCCTAAAGACCCGTAGCAATAGAAATAGAAAAGTATGCATTCGTCAGGATGAGGGTGATTCACCATGAGTTAAAATTGATGGTTGAAGGCATAAGAGATACATATATTTTATCCCCTGTAAGTTGGGAGGATTCGAGGAAACCTTGAGATAATTCGAAGGATAAATAATGAGACGCGGATAGACTGAGGAGACAAGGAATTAAGAAATTAGGAAAATTGGATGAAGGAAGTGACCTTCAATAATGTGAAGTGTAAGACCGGTGGCTCGATACCCAGAAAGGGAGACGCCAGGTATGAAAGATATCCCAACATTGAGGTGACTGTTGAGATAAACAACAAAAGTAAATAAGGAATTATTAAGAAGAGGTTCACGTTGAACACGACCAATATCTTCCAGAACATCCTTGTTATCGTTACCAAATTAGGCAAGAAAAGCGGATAACCGTTGTTATCTTTTGGAGGCCATATTGATTGACCTCATTTTGAATACAGATGTTATTGTGAAATTAGGCATGTGAAATACGATGATATAATACTTGATGTTGATATAAATACATATATGTTTTGTTCTCCTATGACAAACCTCTATAGTTCAGAGGTAGATTCCAAGCCAAATATTTTATGGCAATAATTTTTTTTTACGAATATACAATTCTCTTCAGTTCGTTCTTTTCTCTTCTTTTCATTTCATGTAAGCTGAGAAGAACAACCCTTCCAGAAGGGGAGGTATTGCCGAATGACTATCTATCTGTGTGATAGAAGCCTAGTAGGATACCATCTATTGTTTAATTGCTTGTCAAGTACTAAAAGCTGGCCACCTTCTGTACTAACTATGCGATATAACAAGTGTTCATGATCATAGTGATCTCTCAACAAATTCCTTTACTTCTATATGATTGATTAAACTTTGGGAAATAGAAACAGCTGAAAAAGTAGTAAAGTTGTGGTGGTATTCGGAATGGAAACACATTCGTGATACTAAGGTTGACGTGGTTATTAAAAGGTTATAGAACGCTAACGAGCAAAAGTATAACCAGTATAATATTAGGAACGGAAGGTAGTAGCGATTACGAACTGGAAAAGAATGGGTATTGAGAAGCAAAAGCTCTAATGCTAAAAGCTATAATGAGAGTCTGTGCAATAGACTTGAAAGAAATTGGAATGATCACTTAACACAGATTGAGTTTTCTTACGACAATAGATCATATGTCATTATCGAGATGTCGCCTTATGAGATCCTTGAGGGAAGACGATGTCGATCTCCCTTATGTTAGGATGAAGTTGTAGAGCGCAAGATGCTCGGACCCGCAGTAGTCCAAAGGACCAAGGATATAATAGATCTAATCAGAGGACGGCTGAGAGTAGCTCAAGATGGACATAAGAAGTATGCTGATTTGACAAATGAAAGGACAAAGAGTATGAAGGAGGGAACCTTGTATTGTTAAAAGTATTCCCTTAAAAAGGAATTGATGAGGGTTGGAAAGAAAGGAAAGTTTAAGTCCACGAATTGTTGGACCCTTGGATATATTAAGACGTATTGGGAAGATAGCATATGAGCTAGCCCTACCCCCGAACATGTAGCAAGTCATAACGTGTTTCACGTATCAATGTTAAGGAAGTGTAATTCGGATGCCAGATAAATAGGGGCATATGAGCGCCTAGACATGCAACCGGACGTAACCTATATGGAGCAACCGGGAAGGGTTATAGAGTGAAAAGGAGCAAGTGCTTAGGAGAAGGGTTATCATAGGCAGAGTTTAGTGGTAGGACCACAATGTGGGAAAATTTACTCGAGAGTTAGAAAGTGCAATGCTAAGAGAGCATCCCTATTCATTTCCTATCTGATTCCGGGACGGAATCTTTTTAAGGAGGGGAGACTGTAATAACCCCAATTTTTGGAAATTTTTGAAACCCTTATGAATAGTGATTTTGCAGATTATGCTGAATAAGAAAACCTTTCATGCCACACTATGTAGAGGTTCTATTATTGATATTCTGAGATTTTATTAGTACTCTATATGGTATATAAGTGTATGTAAAGATCGTCAGAATCCAATTCCGAAGACTTTGATTTTTCCCGAAAATCCACCAGATACCGAAAGAATTGAGTATAAGGTAACATGATTAAAAGGATTTAAATTCAAGGATTATGAGAGAGGATCATAAAAGGAATATAATGTATTGATAAAGGTTAAGGGAACCCAAGTAATAAGATCCCGGGTATGATCCCTCAAACGATAAACGAAAACGAAAGTTAAGCGAACCGTATAACAGATCAGCGGTCATTAGCCAAATAATTAAAAGCTAATCAAAGAGATTAGTGGGGATGATGTCATCAAACCAATGAGAAGAGGACAAAGGAGGGAGGGTGACATCACATGGTGACATAAGCATGACCAAGCAAGTGTGTTGTTGGATGATTGTGAGCCACACAATATTTACCATGGTAACAACCTAATTAACAAGCAAAACAAACACAAAAATCAAAAGCAACCAAAACAAAAACATTTGCTTCTTCCCCCACTCTTTGCTCTCGGCTTTTCCATGAAAAGCAAAGGAGAAAATTTCAAAAATCAAGCTACACACCTTCATAATTCAAGAGGTTTGTTTCTTTAGCTTCCATAATTCATAACTAAGATGAGCCATAAGTTTAAGCTCAAGATTTCATGTTTAACATAGCTAATCAATTCATCTAAGTTCTTGGTGAATAGTGTTTTCAAGAAACTAACTTTATGTTTTCTTATGTTTTCTTCAAGATCCAAGCTTAGTAAAGATAGTTAGTGGTTATTTAAGGCTTCCTAAGTGATTCTCCACTCTCCAAGGAAGGTATAACCCCTCCAAACCCTAACTTTACTTTGAGTATTAGGTTTGGTTTTGTTTGTTATAGTTCATGAGAGCATGATTCTTGTATGTTTAGAGTTTGGATGGAATTATAATGATTTTGGGTTATAAATCTTGGTTGTTGGTTGATGAACCTTAAGTATAATTAGTAGCTCTTGTTTGAGATTGAATAAGTTGGAAAAATCATGAGGTTATGGACTGAGTTAGTAAGGTTTGGATGAAGTTTGGTGGTATTGGTGGTTATGGGTTGATTTGTGGTTGATTGTGGTTGATTGGAGTAGTTTAAAATTTGGTAATCGCGTAAACATAGCCGTCGTAATGTCCGATTTACTTTAGACTATTTTTGCTCTTAACATTAGGACCCGTGAACTCACTGCTAGGTATTGACCATTGCCATGATTAGATAGTTCATGTTACGAGCTTCGTTTTGATTTGTGGTTCATTTGATTCCGATGTACGGTTTAGAAGAAACGACCGTTTTAAGTAACGGCGTTTCGTGAACGAACCATTACCCCTCGCCTTACTTTGAAACCTTGGTTAAGGACTTTAAATGACTAATTGGGCTATGAAACAATTATTTAAAGTGTATTAGGCAGTTGGTAAGGCACTCGCGAAAGAATTGCCTTAAAACCCTTAATGGTTAATTTATTAAAAATGGTGGAGCCGAGGGTACTCGAGCGACTTAAGTGAATCGTTAAGCGCAAAAGCGAACGTTAGGGTCTAATTGGTTAAAGTATAGATTCATAAGCGACTTTGGTTTAATTCCAACTTATATGTTGTTTATAGGTTACCAGACTCGTCCCAAGCCATTTGTAACCCCCGGTCGCTCAGACAAGTTTTCTACCTGTTATACTGTTGTGGTGATGTATATATGTATATGCATTATCTTGTGATAGATGCATGTTGGTTAATTAGCAAATTTTGCGATATATTGAAGCATGCTGAGATGGTATATATATGCATGTCTGTTTTGTAATCTGGTTATCTATCTGTTGATTTCAATGCTTATAGTTGCATAATACCTATGCTAGAGATAAGCAGTAGTTGCGTATAGCCTTAGTATAGGGGACCCAAAGGTGAACATTTTCTAAAACCGGGAGTCGATGTTCTCGAGTATATTATATATATATATATATATTTATATATATATTGATATAGTTCAAAACTATTAATCAAATAAGGTTTATTCGATAGCATTATTTATTTAATGAATATTATTCTGAATATTCATTCGAGGACTTATGACTCCGCTTATTTATTTAATGAATATTATTTTGAATATTCATTCGAAGGATTATGACTCCGTTTATTTTATTAATGAATATTACTTTGAATATTCATTCGAGGACTTATAACTCGGTTTATTTTATTTAATGAATATTACTTTGAATATTCATTCGAGGACTTATGACTCTGTTTATTCTATTTAATGCATATTATTTTGAATATTCATTCGAAGGCTTATGACTCCGTTTATTTTATTAATGAATATTATTTTGAATATTCATTCGAGGACTTATGACTCTGATTATTTACTAATTAATATTCTTTATTTTATTAAAGAATAATGTGTCGATAATCAAAATCACTTTTGATTACTCAAATAAAGATATTACTTTCGTATAAGTATATCTGTGGTTATTTAATACTCATTTCAAGTATAAGTTTTAAAACTTCTACTTCAATTATTTGTATAAAGATTATTTTTTAAGGGAATATTATTTAAATGATAATATTCAGATATTTTCTAATATATTGGGACTGATTTACTTTATTAAATCAGCATTACTCCAAACACTCTTTAAAGTGTTTTCGAGTCTTTAAAATGATTTTTAAAAAAGTTAGAGCGGATCCCAAAACTCATTTTTATATATTTAAGATCTTCCTTTTAAAGGGGATTTAAATACTTGCTCAAAACCAGAGGGATCCGGCTCTGTGGTGTATTTTATATTCGCAACAAGGTTGCGGTTTTGGTAAATGAATTGATTACTTACCCAACGTTCGGGAAGTAAGTCCATCTATCGAGTCGGCATAAGCAACATGGGCTCAGTGGGCGTCCATGAAAGTGTAAGTGGCTCAGTGGGAGTCCATCAAATGCGTAAGTGGCTGAGTTGCAGTCCAACATAAGGTCCTATTGCGACCAAGGTGATGACCAGTGGGGAATTTGTCCATCTACTAGTAGAAAAGGTTACTTATTGGTATCTTTGCCTGATCAGCAAGATACTGGGTTTATGCCACAATTCTTTTCCTTTCCAAAAATTCATTGGATGTTACAAACTCTGTTCATACTTTACATGACAGAGGTTTTCAGGAAATGTATAAAGAGATATATATGTGGATATATATATCGGGACTTAATGAAGTATATCATAACTTCATTTCATTGAATAATACTTCAAAGATTTAATCTATTCAAATCTTGTCTTGTAGTCTTATCTATGTGATGAACTGTTGAAAGCTCATTATACCTTGAACGGTGGTAGTTCAAGTAGTATTCGAATATAAGTATATTGGAGTATCTTGTAACTTCATCTTTTAAACTTATATCTAGTAAATGATTATCTTGTGCATGTCAAAGATTTTCGGAAAAACGTTGAGACAAGGTTAGATATATGAGATCACCTTACAACGATATTTTATACAGTTATAAACGGGAACTCTGTGTATATTATACATGTCAGAGGATTTTAAAGATTGTGAAAAGTATATATGTATATATATACTGAATATTTTGCGACTTGGTCGCGTTAAGATATCAGCTTGGTTCATTTCTTCTTGACCAAGACTTTCATGTGTACTATGAGAAAGCTCATATATTGTTAGTTATTATACATATTATTTTGGTGGGCTTGTTGCTCACCCTTGCTTTCTTCTTTCATCACACAACATCAGATAGACAAGATGAACATGACCAAGCTCCCAATTCGCGAGCGGATAGGAAACGCTCCGCAGTTTCCTGTAGGCGTTGATGCCATTGTAGTTGAGGTAGGATCTACCAATAGGCTAGGCTTTCAACTTTTGATGTACCAGACTTATGTATATTTATGAATTATAATAATGGCAAGGAATATGTAAATTTATTCAGAAACCCTTTTGAGGTGTAATGACTTATAATTGTGGAATAAAATGACTTGTGTTATTTTTGGTATTCATCTCCGAGACTATAACTTATGGTGTGTGTGTGTATATTGTGGGGTCACAGTACGCAGTAGTTGGTTGACTGTTAAGATTAAGTATTGATAAGGGAAATGGAACTCGTGACAACCCGAATCCCCGACCCCGGATTTGGGGGTGTTACATCGAGGAAGATAGATAAAGTTACTCATGAGTTAGTTTTGCCGCCACAGTTGCAAAAAACTTATAATGTGGTCCACGTGTCAATGTTAAGGCGATATATTTCTGATTCGAACCAAGTCGTTGATTAGGAGCCAAGGGGCTCTTATCCAAATTTGTTCTGTGTAGAAAGATTGATCCAAACTCTAGATCGTTAAGAGCGAGTCCTTAGGAATAAGTTTATATCTATAGTGAGTATACTCTGAATAAATCCTCGAGTGGAAGAGTCCACTTGGAAATTAGAGTCAGATATGATTGACAAATATCCTCACTTGTTAAGTTAGATAGGATTCTGAGGACATAATCTTTTTAAGGGGGAAGGATGTAACGACTCGTATATTTTTAGTATTTAAATGTGTAATTATTGAATAACTAAATAAATAAAATATGTCTATGGGTTCTGTCAGCGGGTTATTACTTTGTTATTATGTATATGTGATTACTAGTGTATGAGATTGAATTGCGTGGTTAATTAATGGATTGTATGATTTTGTTTCGCTTTTAAAAGTGATTTTATTACAGTTTTACTTTCCATAAATATTTAGATTATCTCTAAAATTATTTTTGTGATTTTATAATTACAATATCTATTTTGGGATCTTATAAAATTAAGAAATCAATATTTCATTATTTATTTAGCCCTGAATGATTTTCAGATGGTATTTTAATAAAAATTTGATATTAAATTCAGAAATATCTCAATAATTATGAAACTCATATTTTATTAAGTTCGGATTATTCTGAGAATTTTAAAATTATTTCAGAAATTTTTTGGGATTAATTTCACCCGCGCGTTATTTCGTTTAATTGTTAAAAAGCGGGTATAAACTGTATTTCAAAAATTATTTTAAAATTTTAAAATTTATGTTTTCATAAACTTCGGGATATTTATAATATTTTAAAACTATTTTCGTGATTTTCTGAATTTGTCTTAAGTGCAGCTCGGTTCGTTAATTGTGAAATACAGGTATTAGTTGTGATTTAAAAATGGTATAAAAATTATGAAAATTTTATTTTAGTAGTTTCTAATTATTCCTGAAATTTTAAAACTAGTTTGATAATTTTTCGGGCTATTTTTACCCGTAAGTTGGTTCATTAAAATGCAAATCGCAGGACAGAAGTGGGCTGCCAGAAGTTCAAACCAATCCTTTCGGACACGTGTTTGGTTTTTAGAGTATATTTTTTTCTACATGTCTTTTTTCTTGTACGTGGCAAGGTATGATTGAAAAAATAAATAAATAAATAATAACATAACAAACAAATAGAAGCAAGAGACTCATCTCTTTCTTTCACAAAATCTCTCCCCTTTGATTCTCTGTTCTTTCCCCTGTTTCCCCCGGGCTCACCCCTTCTCCCGTTTGTTTCCTGTGGTTTCCGCCGTTGTCCCTTATTTCGGTAATTATCGGATTTTTCTTGGTAGTTCCGATATATGTATATACATATATGTATGTATATATTGCAGTTGATTTTCTTTTGTTGGTTGCTACCTCTCGGAAATTCTGAGAGGTGCGGTGACCTATTTGCAGCGTGTAGGTGCGAGGCTCCTGTGTTGCTATGTTTCTGGTTGTGTCGTTTCTTTTGTTTCCGGCGACTCTCGCCGTTGCCGCCTGTTGCTGCCGCGTGCTTGCACGCGTGTGGCCTTTGTAATTGTGCTGAAATTTTACTAATTGTTTATCTTAATTTTTATTGCAGGAGAAAAAAAAATAATTATTTGATTAAATTATGAAATAAATATTCTTTGCGTGAGAAAATATTAATCTAACCGGTGGAATCTGTATTTGGAAATCCAATTCGGGTACCTACGGATTTTATCGCCGTCGGCGATGAGCCTTGGCGAGCCGACGATGGACCGTGATGAATCAATTCTGAGTCCCAAAATTCTAAAATATTAATCTAGTTCGTAAAATTATTTTCAAAACGAGAAATAGTTATCCGGTAAAGTTGGTATTGAGATTCGAATTGCGTACTTATTTATAATAGCGTTATGAATTTGAGCTGATTGGGAGTGTAAGTTGTAATTGTTGGGTTGTGATCGAATTAATTTGTGAAATTGGTTTGTGTGATTGATTGATTGTTGTTGGTTTGATGTCGATTTATGTTTCGACAAGTAGGCCGATAAATAGAGGAGACGCTGCTCGATTTTCGGAAAATTAAATTCGAAAATACGGGAACGTATCTTGTAATTATCGGAGATACCAGTCGAACGTATATACTTTTATATTATAAACAAGTACTGTGTGAAACTTACTTGCGTATCGTGACAAATGTTTTATAATATATATCTGATAACCCTGTTTTCTCGAAGCGACGGGTATATGTATTTTCTGTAAATGAATACAGAACCGAATCTTGAATACGTGAACCCTAGTTATTGCATATGTTATAATAATATGTATAAGTACGAGTCAGGATTTGATATCGAAGGGGTAGATTTGTTAGCGAGGATATGTTAAGCATAACTGGGTGTCTAAATAGAGTAGTTCGACTCTGTAGGTGCTATTCGAAGGATTCGAGAATTGACGTTGGACTAAAGATAACCTATTGGACAGTCGACGAGCTCAGTAGGGTTCCAATCGAAGAACCTGAGTGTTGAAGTCAAATCCAAGGTGATCTAGTGGTTAGACAATAAAGCCTGAGCGTCCGAGTCGGTTCAAAGTCGATCGGTAATAGTTGTAAAGCTCTGCAAGGCAAGTACCCCTGACCATTCTTTTATGGTTCAGTATATATGAATAGCTAATGTTTTAATCTCGTAATGGAACATAAATGTTTTAAGTTACGTATCCCCTGTAGTTATAAATCACTGTTTTAAACCTGTTTTGAGGAAAAGTAACTTCGAAAGGAACCTATCTCGAATGAAATGATTTGTGAACTGGTTTTTATGTGTGCTGTTAAAACGAATGATTTTGGAAATGAGATAGGTACAAGTGTTTTGAAAACTGGATAAAACGATCAGATATGGGATACATTGGGGCCATGGGGCCTACTGAGGTGGCGTAAGAGATTAATTCGGTTTCGTGCACTATATAACCGATTAGTCCAGTAGGTCAGAGACCTAGCTAGTCTTTGAGTTCCGGAACAGGTTTATGAGATGACAGTTGGAGCCGTCTGGTATTGATAGCCTGATCAACTATCTTCAAATATCCGTATGTATCTGATTTGGCTTTGTGGTTCCCTTAACGGAACAAGTGGTTTCTCCAGTGGATTTGGAAATGAAAATGGCATGCTAGAATTAAACTCTGGTATTTGTACACAACACACTACTATATTTTTTTTGTTGAAAGCATGCTAGTTTTGAATATCCAGTTTATGAATGTTTATACATGTTTTACTTGTTTGCTAGCAAGTTATGAATTATGTTCCTATAACTGCTTTACTTTAAATCATTTTACTTGTTATTCATATAGTGGTACTGCTGAGCAATTATTCGTTCACCCTTGCAGAATGTTTTATATATGTATTGCAGATACCTAGGAGATTCTTCCGTGGTAGTCAGAGCAGAGTTCCAGTTCCTTCCGTGTCAGGCTCCTCTGAGGTTGTTGTGTTGGACCAAAGATAGTCTATTAAGTTGCTGTATTAAGTTAGTTGCGCAATGATGGTTTTCTGTAAGTCAGTTTTGTAATAGTTGTAACCTAAATCATACTTAAACCTGGAAAAGATCTTGGTAAAATGGGTCGTATTTATACTCTATCATGGAATCGATTATTTATGTTTGTTATTGTTGTTATTGATGACGTCAACTCCTGACCCCGTGGTTGACGCCGTCACACTGATGTTAATTGAGGATTGGCTGGAATTGCCCTAACTTGTAGTAAGTCTCCCTTATATATTGGTATCACTGGCAATGTCTGGTAGAGGTTTCTAGTTTCCCTTCTCGAGAAATCGAGTCTGACTGTGAAAGTTCAGATGGAATGGTAATAGTTAGCGGCTGCCATGACAACCGAGTCTCATAGTGAATGTGGATCAGTACTGTGGTTTATACCTTGAACCCTTATATTTCCTTCCTCGGAGGTTCTATCGATTGATTGGGGCAAACAATACATATGATTTGACTATTTGTCTGTGTGGCAAACGGTCTGGTGGGACACCACCGAATTATGTGTTGTAAAACTGTATGGTACTAAGACTGGCCATTTTACGTACTTGTATGGTTGCTCCCGGTCATATCCACATCATCTTCACTTTTATTTCAGAATGGATTACCTTGATTTTGAAATTTTATTTGACATTCTATGATAATGAAGTTCTTCGGTAACCTTTAAAATTAGACCGTCCTAGTTATGGAAAGTAAACAAAAGCTGACTGTCAGGAGGAATAAAGTTCTATATTCCGTGGCTATTTCAGAATAATGGCAACAGAAAGGATTCAAGATCCATTGGAGAGGGTTGTCGTCTTAGAAAAGTTAATTCAGGGTGGACGAGTCTATGGAAAATGATAAGAAACCGCCTTTAGAAGAATGGTGAGTTGAAACTTGGACTAATATGCCTAGCAGGGTTTAGATTTCCTTAAGTTGACCTGGTTTGCGAGGTTGCTGTTTGGTAGTTGCGGCTGAAATAGCCAACCCCATTTTGTTATGTCGATTAGTGATACATATGGTTATTAGTATGTTATGTGTCACAGTATTGTAAATTGTGGAGTTGAGTGGTGGAAGTTGGTTTATATACTTGTTGGTGGTTGGGTTGATAGTGATGGATTGATATGGTTGTTGGTTGATTGTTGGTGTCGGCGTGAGTCCGACTGGTAGTCAATAATACAGAGGAGATGCTGCCCAAATTTTTGGAAAGATACCCTACTTTTAGAGATACAAAGTATACTTTTGTGTGTTATTGATGTTTCTGTTGATACTCCAATTGATCAATTAAAAGTGAGAGTTGGTTAATTTTACCAACTAATGGTCAGTTAGATAGAAGTCGGTTCCAAGTAGATTAAGTCGATTTCTGATGTGATTTTCAGATCCGAAAACAAAGAATGTTCAATGTTTCAACTGTGGTCATAAGGGTCATTATACGTTGGAATGCAATCCAGAAAATCCAGGAGTTACTTGTTACCATTGCGGGAAGGTTAGGCATATTGCAAGGACTTGTGGAATGATTACTCAAGGTACTACATCCTAAGGACCAACTTCCAGCCCAGCTAGAGGCAAAACTTTCGGGGTGACCAAAAAATCGAACGCCTAGGACTCGGACGTAGTTTCCGGTGCATTTTCTCTCAACTCCATACCTGTTAAAGTTTTATTTGATTCAGAAGCGTCTATGACTTTTATACCTGTGAGTAAAATGAATTTGATATTAGGAGACTTAGCCGAGCCCTTAAACCATAAAAGCGGTCAATTAAGATGGACTTTCAGTGAATTACTTATGTTTTAGCTGTCAATTAGAATCCATGAGTATTCTTTTCAGCTAATCTGACACCCTTCGAGCTAGAAGAGTTTAATGTGATTTTGGTAACGGATTAGTTGTCATGTCATAAGGCAAAAGTTGATTTTCAGAAGAAGCGAATGGTAAAGTGTATGGAAGCCAATAGTAAGGTAAGTTTTTAGGGGCAAAAGCAAGACAAGAGGTTCTTCCAAGCATCCAAGAAAAGGAGTAATAAGCTAAAGATATAAGGTAGATCCACCATATGTAGAGATGCGAAGAAGAAAGTATTAAGCTGGAAAAAGTTCGAGTAATGAATGAATGCCCTGAAGATTATCCAGCGGCCAGTGGGAAAGAAGTAATTATAGAGGTTATCGGAAGGGAGGCGATCATACCAGATATATCCCCGTGGGGTGCACCAGTGATGCCATGAGAGAAGAGGAATGAAATTATGAGATTAGGTACTAATTATCGAGAGATTAACAAAACGGCGAATAAGAATAAGTAACACCTATCTAAAACTGATTACTTTTGTGACCTAATTTTAGGAGCGTGTTATTCCTCGAGGGTTGACTTAAGATCCATCTTGAGGACGTATTGAGGACTGCGGTTAGAACGAAATATGGGCATTACAATTTCTGATAACGTCATTTAGAGTAACAAGTGTATCAGTCAGGGAACATGGTGTACAAAGAGTGCTTGAATAAGCATGATTGTATTTATTGATAACACCCTCAGCTATTCAAAGACCAAGGATGTCCATGCGGAACGCCCGAAGATTCCCTATGAAGATTAGAAGGGAAGCAACTATATGTTAATTTTTCAAGTATGAATTTTGGCTGAGAGTAACAAATGATTTCAATTATTCCATTAACGACCATTTAAGCAAAACCGGTGTAGTAACAGATGCCCTGTGCAAAAGGAAAGGACTGAATGTGATTAAAATCACTGACGAGTTAATAAAAGAATGGGAAAAAAAGGGAATGTGAAGTTCAAATATCTAAAGGAGCGAAGAAGTGAAAATACGAGATTACTTTCCAGCCTTAACTGATGGAAATGAGTAGGAGGTGTTCAAATGTTTGGAAACTAAGTTAAAAATGAGAACCACCTATCATCCGTAGACGAAGGGTCAAAGTGAAAAGATGATTCAGACAATATAAGATATGTTGAGAGTATATATTTTAGATCTAAAAGGAAACTGAGGTAATCACTTACCATTGATTGAGTTTTTCTATGTTAATAGTTATCATGCTAGTAAGGGAATGCTACCTTGCGAGGCCCTGTGTGTACATAAGTGTGGGTTCCCCTCTATTGAGAGAAAGTGGGAGTAGAAATGTTTTTAGGTCCTGAGTTAATTCAGCGCACCAAGGATGTAGTGGTGTTGATTCGGAAAAGAGTTGAAGCAGCTCATGATAGACAAAGAAAGAAGATGGATTTACAACGAAAGAGTATGGATATAGAAATAGGATTGTTGGTATTGATAAAAGTTTCACCTTGAAAGAGATTGGTTGAGTTTGAATAGAAGAAACAAGTAGAGTCCTAAATATATTGAACCGTTCGAGATATTGAGAAATATAGGTAAAATTGCCAATGAGTTGATGTTACCGCCGCAGTTGCAGTATATATATAGTGTGTTCCACGTGTCAATATCAAAATGATAAGTTCCTGATTCGAACCAAGTCATTGATTAGGAGCCAATGGGCTCTCATCCAAATTGTTCTGTGTGGGATGATCGATCCAAATCCTAGATCGTTAAGAGCGAGTCCTTAGGAATGAGTTCATGTCTATAGTGAGTATGCATTGAATAAATCCTCGAGTAGAAGAGTCTACTTGGGAGTTAGAGTAAGGTATGCTTAACAAATATCCTCACTTGTTTAGTGAAGTCAGATTCTGAGGACATAATCTTTTTAAGGGGGGAAGGATGTAACGACTCATATACTTTTATATTATTTAAAAGTGTAATTATTAAATAATTAAGTAAATAAAATATGTGTATAGCTTCTATCAGCTATGTGTTGTTTTATTAATAGCTATGTATGATTTATGGTGTGTCGGGTTGTTCGCGTAATTAATTATTGAGTGTACTGAATTGTCTTCACTTTTAAAGGTGGATTTAATGCAAATTTATTTGCATAAATATTTGGAATGTCTCTAAAAAATTTTTTTATGGTTTTATAATTACAATAATTATTTTTGGGATTTTATAAAATTTAGAAATCAATATTTCATCAATTATTTAGCCTTGTATGATTTTTTGATTGCATTTATTTGTAAAATTCGTATTCAATTCCAGAATTCATTAAAAATTATGAAACTCATATTTACTTAAGTTTGGAGTATTCTGAGAATTTTAGTATTATTTTGGGAATTTTTGGGATTAATTTCACCCGCGCGTTGATTCGTTTAATTGATAATAGCGGGTATAAATTATATTTCAGAATTGATTTAAAATTAAGAAATTTACGTTTTTATTAATTTCGGGATATTTATGAAATTTTAAAACTAGTTTGGTAAATTTTTGATTTATTATCGCCCGTAAATCATTCATTAAAAACCAAATGCCGGGACAAATTGGGCCTCAGGACTTTCGTGATTATCTTGAAATATACGTGTCGTATTTTCAGCCAAATGGTGGGTACGTGGTGCAGTTGTAAACAAATAAAAAAGAAAGAAAGAAAGAAATACCCACAAACCCCACTCCACCCCCTGTTCATCTCTCACCCTCGCTTAATCTCTCTCTCTGCTCGTCTCCCTCCCTCCCGGTAGTTTCAATCTTTATCTTTTTTTCATAATCCCGGTAGTTTCGTCCCTTTCCCTCTTTTCGGATTTCTCCTGTTCCCGGTAATTCTTTTCCCCGGCTGCCGCTTATTCTGGTTGTTTGGCTTCGATTTGTTCCTGATTGGTTGTAAATATATATATAATTATGTGTATATATGTTCTTGTGTGTGTAGTACTATGAGTGTGTGTGCGTGTGTTGAGAGTGTGTGTGTGTTGAGTGTGTGTCAAGTATGTGTGTGAGGTTGAAGGCGCGTGTGGCGCATGGCTTGTGATTGTTGTGGTTCGACTGTGCATTTCTTGTGGTTGTTCAAATTTTAATCGAATTCTTTTTATGTTTTATGCAGAATTATTTGACTGATTTTATGAAATAAAGGGAATTTGTGCGGGAAATTATTTTAGCAATCAGTAGAATTTATTTGGAAACCCGAATATTATCGGGCACCAATAAATTTTACCACCGTCGGCGATGAGCCTCAGCGAGCCGACGGTAGACCGTGATGAATTAATTCTGAGTCCTACGAATAAATTATAAAAAATACGAATAAAAGTATAAAATACGAGTAATAATAGTAATTGATTGTTTGAATCGGAGGTTGGGATTTATGGAATTAGATTGTGATTGGATTATTGTTGCGATAGTTGTGATTGAGATTTGACGTTGAATTGCTTCGATGGGGTAGTCCGATAAATAAAGGAAGTGCTGCCCGATTTCCGAGAAATCAAATTTCGGAAATACGGGAGCGTATCCAAAAATTATCGAGATGTCGAGCAAATATATATAAATATATGAACATGTATTTTATATGAAACCTGATTGTATGTTGTGGTGAAATGTTTTGCCAAAACCAATAACCCTAATTTCGTACAATAACAAGTATACGTATTTTCTGAAAACAAACACCGAACCGATTTTTGAGAATGTGAACCCTAACGGATACGTGTATTACAATAATATGTGTGTTATGAGTCGAGTTTTGTTAACATATTGGTAGATTGTTAGAGAGAATATGTCAAGCATAATCGAATATCTAAATTAGGGTAATTTGACTCTGTAGGTTCTAGTCGGAAGGCCCAAGAGTTAGCGTTGGTCTAAAGATAGCCTAGTGGATAGTCGACGAGCTCAGTAAGGTTCTAATCGAAGGACTTGAGTGTTGAATTCGAATCCAGGGTGATCTAGTGATTAGACGATAAAGTCTGAGCGTCCGTGTCGACTCAAGGTCAATCGACAATATTTGTAAAGCTCTGCAAGGCAAGTACCCCTGACCATATCTTTATGGATCGGTAATATATGAATAATTGTTGATTTAAATTTATGTATTGGAACATAAAGGTTTTAAGTTGCGTATCCCCTGTGTTCAAATTGTTTTGTTAACTTGTATTTTGGGGGAAAAGTAACTTCTGAAAGTACCTATCTCTAAACTTTGAATAAAATGAAAATGTTTTGGAAAGTGTGCTGTGATAGAATTGTTTTGAAAAGAGATAGGTAAGTGATTCGGAAAACTGTATAAGTTGATCAGATAATTGGATGAGCGTGCATAAGGTCCCGTAACGGCCAGGAAGATAGCGTAAGAGGCGAAGTGGTTGCACACCCTATTATAACCACCAGCCCAGCGTGACAGGGACCTAGCCAGTCTCTGAGTTCCGGAACAAGTTTTATATGATAACCAAGACTAGTTGTCCTATGGAGATAGCCTGATCAGCAGTCTCACCAGGGATCATCCAATACTTTTATATCTGAGCGAGATTTTATGGTTCCCATAACGGAACAAGTGATTTTGAGGTTCCTGTAACGGAACAAATGTTTTATGGTCCTCGTAACGGGACAAATGGCTTTATGGTTCCTGTAATGGAATGGAAGATTTGAAAATTAAAGTAGCATGCTAAAATTGAACTCTGATATTTACACAACACAATTAATGAGATGTTTTATAGAGCATGCTAGCTATTGATATCCAGTTTTCATCGGTTTCCAATATTTTATACATGTTTCACTTTTTTTCTATGAACGTGTTATAAATTCTGTTCCTATAAATGTTTAGCATAAACTGTTTTTGATTATTACTAATATAGTGGTACTGTTGAGCAATTGATTGCTCACCTTTGCTAAAATGTTATATATATATATATATATATTGCAGATACCTAGGAGATTTTTTCGTGGTAGTCAGGGCAGAGTTCCAGTTCCTTCCGGGTCAGGCTCCTCTGAGGTAGTTGTGTCAGGACAGAAATGGTTTGCTGAGTTGTTGTATTAAGATAGTATTGACAAGGTGGTTGTAATGAATTAGTTTTGTGGTAAAATATAACCTAATTCATACTTAAACCTGGAAAAGATCTTGGTAAGAGGGGCCATGTTTATGTTTTATCATTAAAGTGGATTATGTCGTGTTGATTGTTGTGTTGTGGATGACGTCAACTCCTGACCCCGGGGTTGAGGCCGTCACATTTGCAACATGTTTGTGTGCTAGATTTCAAGCAAATTCTAAAGAATCATATTTGATGGTTGTCAAGAAGATTTTCAGATATTTGAAGGGGACACCAAATTTGGGATTGTGGTATCCTAAGGGAACTGGTTTTGAAGTAGTTGGATAGACATATGCAGATTTTGCTGGATGCAGGGTAAACAGGAAGAGTACACGTGGAATATGGCGCCCCAAAATTCGGGGTCAAGGATCTAGGAGGCCACGCCATCTTGAATACTATATACCACATACCTCACATCACAATATATAAATAGTCACACTTTACGACCCCACACTTATCACACACACACACACACTTATAGGTTATTGTCTTGGAAACGAACCATTCATTAATAGAGTAAATCAATCCACAAAGTGATAATTGCTACAACCCAAAAGTAATTAAGTCTTACCGGAGAAATAACCTTTAAGTAAGGCTAGTCCGTCGGCCAAATATTTGTTTCTTATTCATTATCTTACATAAGTCATACTTATAAATAAGTCGGACTAAAAACAAGTGAAAACCATTCCAGCTTATTCGATCTACCTGTGGTACAGCACCAAACATCCTACAGAATAGCTGGCCGTTTCCTACCCGTTTCCTGGCTGTGAGTTTCATGATAGGCATCTTGATTCACTGTTGTGTTGTGTCAATTTAAGAAAACAAGTGTGATATAATGGCCAGCATAAAAATTTAAAGTATGAAATGACTGTATGATAAACTCAAGTAAAACGTCATATATGATAATTATGTTTTATTCAAAATAGTTTTCCTTGGTGATACACACCTTCTTTTGAAAATAATTCTTTGGTGGATTTATTATCCTGCGAATACCTTAATGGTAAACCCAACACTAAGCTTGGGTTACGGTATTGTATCATGTTAGGGCGAAAACACGCGCTAATAATACACGCAAGTATACGCGTTCACAAGTAATATAGAATACTTTCTAGTTCGTTCCCACAGAGACTCAGACTAATTATGTTCAAATACACTCACTCACCAATGTATGATTACTTCTCAATGTTAAAACAATAACACTTAGATTTGATTAACTAATTATCAACTACAATTAACTACGAGAATTAAGCACTTAATTAACACTTGAATTAACAATATTAAAACACTCATGAGATCACAACTTCATTACTACTTCCTTCAATAGTCATTGTTATTACCCTTAGCATGCAACAGTGATGATATTAATCGAACAACACGAAACTGATAAAAGCCAACTTTCATTGTACTAATACCATTCTACCAAACATCCATAATTAAGATAGAAGTTGAATAGACATCAATTATGTTGAGTCCCTATATGACTACAGAAATTGACAACATAACGAGTTAAGCACAAGTTATTCCTTTTGATTACACAGGGCAAATAAAATGGTTAGAGTTACCCACTAATCATGCATACTCGTACACGAACTTATGCTAGCATGGCAAGTTCTAAATCTCAAGATCCACCGTCGTTTCACAAGAGATTAACACCCTATCTTATATGTTCGCGACGCACATAAGACGAATAAGCACAACCAATACTAGATATCATACAATCATCACACACTAAGGTATTAAACAACTAACTAAAGAATTCCATAGTAAATCTGTTACGACCCCATGATCACTATTAGCCCATGATAGCACTCATCGTCATCATGGGTTCATATGAAAACATGATAATAACATAAAAGAATAATAACTAAAACTACTTATATTAAACCAGAGTACGTCACAAGATTAAATAGGTTCAAAGTAAAGAAAACTAGCATCCAACGTTACAACGAAAATAAAGAATCACAAGAAAATATGCTTCCTCTTCGTTGCGGTGTGTTAAAACGGTCTTCTTCCTTATCTCCTCGCTCTTCGATTAACACTACGATCCAACCTGTGTGAAACGTCTCTGAAAACTACTTATATAGGAGTCCCATAATACCCAGCTAACTCAGAAGTTGGAAGTTAAACAAAACTAGGAGTCCAAAATAATTATTCTAATTTTCCGTCCCTGAGCGGCCGCTCAGCATTCCTGAGCGGGCGCTCAGCTCCCTACTGGAAACTGCTCTGTTTTTCTCCCGTTTCTTCGCTGCAATCTGCTCCTATCTTCCCGCTTGCATTGCCAAACACATGCCAAGGCTTATTATTGATGAAATCTCTCCCGAAATGTAATTAATACCCTGAAATGCACAAACACTAGAAAAACGCATCAAATACATAAAATATTTGAATTCAAGACACCAATTCAAGTCATTATAAGACGTTCTAAGTGGTATAAAATGCCACTTATCACACCCCCAAACTTAAATCGATGCTTGTCCTCAAGCGTCACAGACTCAAAAACAAAACAAAAACATGCATGAATGCAATCTATATGAAATGCAGCGATCCCCCTTACTACGACCAAACCAACCAACTTACGACATCTCAACAAATGCAATTAGGCGAATAAAGATCAATCAAACCTTGCAAACTAACATACAGCCGGAAACGTGGTGTGTGCAGATGCTTAACAGATATGCTTTGAAACTAGATCAATTACTATAAGTCGACTATCCTCAAGGTAATCACATGATTATACGAAGAATAAAATTCTAGGCACAAAATGACTTATAACACTTCAAGACTTCTGGAGCATATTCTGGAATCATGTTTTTTATTCATAACAACAAATGCTTATTTGACCGTGTAATGAGTGAGGTCCCCAAAAGACTTATGCAATGGTATCCATGTAGCGAGCGTTAGGTTAGCGGATCCCAGACTATAAAAGCCTTAGGTCACTAGGCACAAAGTCCCCTAAGAACTTAATAACTCGAATACCAAAGAGCCCACTCATGATCAATTATGCATTAACTCTCAATTTTTTTTCTTCTTTTTCTTTTTTTTTCTTTTTTTTTTCAAATTTCTGAGCAAGTGCGTTTCGCTCCATCTTGCTCAACCCTAGACTACTCGCATAAAAATACGAGCCGGCTACTAGCCATTTGACGCCTAGCCACAATTAGCAATGAATTCCACTTTTTCACTCCATTTTTTCTTTTCATGCCTTCTATCACTAAGAACCTATTATAAATTCTAAGCATAATCAATAGATTGACCTCGAAAACTATCAAACCATAACAACAATCTAGTCCTTAAGCATTCTCTAAGACTTAGTGAAATTACAAGTGTTTCTAGCATGCATGTCAAGCTACACGACTCAACATCACTTTAACGCTATCACTACACTCGCATCAACATCACAAATCAATTGGTAAATCAACGCAAAAGGGATCATGGCATATGCATGAGCTACATGACATGATAAATAAATCTATAAAAAAAACTATATGGCAAAAATATGCAATTATATGAGCTAAACTATCATGAATATGCAACTATATGACACTCACAAAAAATATTCCTTGACTACCACCCCCAAACTTAAAATCTTCACTGTCCCCAGTGAAGGTAGTAGAAAGGAACACAGGGTATACCTACTCGGAAAGATCATCATCATCATCACCCTCAGAGGGTGGAGTATCAGGAGGCGGATATGCAGAGTCCTCACAAAAAACTGGCCACTGGATGTCAGCTCCAAGCCCTCTAAAAGCAGTCCCAAGCGCAAGGGTGAGCTCCTGAGCAAACCTACTCTGTGTCTCGTACATAGCATCCATCCTCCTCGACAGCCTCCTATACTGGGCATCAGCCATCCCAGCACCCTCCTGAGCTCTAGAAGATCCAGCCTCATCTCGCATTGGCCTCGCCATGGTAGCACCTCATGCTTGACGCCCTCCTGGAAGACGATAACCCAGCCCATGCTCCTCGGGCTCTCCACCAGTCCACTCCTGCATCGCATGCAGAGTCCCGGAGTCAATAGGAACGGCCGGGAACTGTAACTGCTCGTGAGACGGCCATTGAACTCCCACTGCTCGGCAAAGCTTTGTAACCGTGGATGCATAAGGGATGTTCATGTGCTTAGCTCCCCTCAAAAACTTCAGAATTCCTTGGTAGATGAACTCACCAAGGTCCATATAGTACTCTTCATTCAAAATTCCTCATAACAACTTTGCTCTCTCAACTGTGACCTCATGTGCATGGGAAGTAGGCAGAATATTAGTGCAAATAAAAGCATTCCATGCACGGGCATACTTATTCATCGCAATGGCCGGAAAATGGCGATACTCATTAGTCCTAATCTTGAAAGTCCAAACTGTGGCCGGCCTACAGAGAGTAGCACAAATCAAATCCAAGTCAAAATCCTCAGCAGTCTTCTCGTTCCAATTCTCCTCCGCGGGTTTCCTCTGTCGCTGCCCAATCACACGGCGAATCGCCGCAG
The DNA here is from genome assembly GCF_009905375.1 of Apium graveolens. Classification (NCBI taxonomy): domain Eukaryota; kingdom Viridiplantae; phylum Streptophyta; class Magnoliopsida; order Apiales; family Apiaceae; genus Apium; species Apium graveolens. Next base: position 54,156,004 of record NC_133653.1, read on the forward strand.
GGTGATAATCCACCGTCATCCCCCTCACAACAGAATACCCATTCTTTTCAGCCTTCGCGTTCGCATAGAACTCGCGAACAACGCTCATCGGAACTGCTTCAGGAGACTCACAGAAAGTAATCCAACCCTTCTCAGCAATCATATGCAACAACTCACCATCCCTCCCCGATGGTAAGAACCCCCTCTCCTTCAAAATCGGCTTATCCAGAAGCCTAGTATACTCCTCCTCAGCAGCCCTATCAAACAATTGAGGCCTCGCAGCAGTACCCCTCAAAGAATCAGCAGTAGGGACAGTGTTGCTGCTATCAATAGTCCTAGATCTCTTGGGTGCCATCAAAACTGAGAAAAAGTGTTTAAGATTTGTGTTTTTGAATATGGGAGAGAGTTTAAGGTTTGAAAGTGTATGGGGAGTATATGGAATAGGTGTATATATATAGGGTATAGATTAGGGTAAAATTTGAGTAGGAGTGGGTTTGAGGGTTAAAAACATGGGATAATGGGGAAATAGGTCGTGGGTAATGGGGCTGTGTTTTGTTTTTTTATTTTTCAGATTTTTTTGGATTTTTATAAAGCTTAAAAAAAATTCTGCCAGTCGGCCACTGAGCGGTCGCTCAGCAGAGCTGAGCGGGCGCTCAGGGATCTTCCTGAAAAAAATTTCCCTTGCCCTGTTTTTTTGATTTTTGTGTGGTTTGGATAGGTTACTAACTTCTAAGGGTTCCTGTAATAACAAATCATGGGTTGCCTCCCAAGAAGCGCTTCTTTTTCGTCATTAGCTTGACGTAGCGTACCTTAATCAAGTTGACAATAAAACGGCACTAACCACTTCCCGGTTTGCCGTGTCCCTATAGTAATGCTTCAAACGCTGACCATTAACCTTGAATGCTTGGTCCGGATCATTCTCAAAAATCTCCACCGCTCCATGTGGAAACACAGTTTTGACAATAAAAGGTCCAGACCACCTTGATTTCAACTTTCCAGGAAAAAGTCGGAGACGAGAGTTGAATAAAAGAACTTGCTGCCCCGGCACAAATGACTTAGGATATAGCTTCCTGTCGTGCCACCTTTTCACTTTTTCCTTGTACATTTTGTTGTTCTCATACGCTAGGAGTCGAAATTCATCCAGTTCATTTAGCTGAAGCATTCGCTTCTTTCCAGCTGCATCTAGATCCAGGTTCAACTTCTTCAACACCCAATAGGCCTTATGCTCAAGCTCCGCAGGTAAATGACATCCCTTACCATACACAAGTTGAAACGGGGACATCCCAAGTGGAGTCTTATATGCTGTTCTGTAAGCCCACACAGCTTCATCGAGCTTTAAAGACCAATCCTTCCTTGACGGATAAACAACCTTTTCTAAAATGCGCTTGATCTCTCTATTAGACACTTCCGCTTGACCATTCATTTTCGGATGATAGGAAGTAGCAATGCGATGATTCACATTGTAGCGCTGCATCATAGAAGTGAACTTACGGTTGCATAAATGCGACCCTTCATCACTTATGATTACTCGTGGCATTCCAAACCTTGTAAAAATCTGTTTATGAAGAAAATTCAACACTACCTTTGCATCATTCGTTGGTAGAGCTTTGACTTCTACCCATTTTGAGACATAATCGACTGCCAGCAAGATGTACTGATTATTGCAGGACGAGACAAATGGCCCCATGAAATCGATTCCCCAAACATCAAAGACCTCGACTTCAAGTATCACATTTAATGGCATCTCATCCTTTCTCGTAAGATTTCCCACTCTTTGGCAACGATCACACCTTAAAACGAACTGATGAGCGTCCTTAAATAAAGTAGGCCAGAAAAAACCTGCTTGCAGAATACGAGCTGCCGTCTTCTCACCACAATAGTGTCCACCATAAACTGTGGAGTGGCAGTCTCGTAATATCCCCTCCGTCTCACAGAATGGGATACATCTCCTGATGATCTGGTCAACTCTGTGTCTAAACAAATACGGTTCATCCCACATATACCACTTCACCTTATGGAGAAACTTCTTCTTTTGAACTGTATTCAAATTAGGAGGCATTATATTGCTGACAAGATAATTCACAATATCTGCGAACCATGGTTCTTCCTCCTGAACTGCGAACAACTGCTCATCCGGAAAAGATTCGTTGATCAACGTCTTATCATGTGAAGTAGACTCAGGATTCTCCAATCGAGAGAGATGGTCAGCTACTTGATTCTCAGTACCTTTTCGATCCTTGATCTCTAACTCAAATTCCTGTTGCAAGAGCACCCAACGAATGAGTCTAGGCTTCGAATCCTTATTGGAAACCAAATAGCGAATCGTCGCATGATCAGTGAACATTGTCACCTTTGTCCCAAGCAAATAAGATCGAAATTTTTCGAAACCAAAGACTATAGCCAAGAGCTCCTTCTCAGTAGTGGTGTAGTTCATTTGAGCTCCTTCACCTTTTATGTTGGTTTACTCAATATAAATTGGAATAATTCAGTCCAATTAGGATAAACTGGGTATTTATTCTACATATCGATAAGTCACTATCTAGCTCTCGATAAGAGTCAGGATAGTGACATCTCGGCATGAGTTTTCTAATTCACGTGACTTCTCGATAAACAAATATTCGTTTATTCCTACTTCTCGACAAGTCACATCTCTAGCCTATAAATACCCAGACATCTCGACATAACCCCTTTTTACGCTTTCGTGATCTCAATTGACCTAATTTTTGCAAATCTTCACCGCTCTCACTCGTTTTAAACTTTTTCTTTCTCAAATTTCTTACCCAATCAAACTCAAACACTTTCAATGGCTGCCAACAATGTTAGAGCTATTATCTCAGAGGATTTTGTACAAGACATGCATGCACCTTAACAAGACTAAGACAATTTGTCAACCCTAAGTAAGTTGTATTGTTATCTTAATCTGTATTTTGTACTTGTAACGCTTAAAGTCTGTAAAAATGTCAAAGGAGCAGACTGGAGTCTTTTTCTATAAACAGTGTCAAGCCTAAGAATTCTATCTGGAAGAAGATCAAGAAGATCATGCCTCAGAAGAATTATGAAGAAGCTTGGAGTTGAATAAATCTGTTTTAGGAAAAATATTCTAAGTCAAGATTTCTACAAGTCACAAATTTAGTGTTATAGTGAAGTTATTCGAGAACTCAAAATGACTTATCGAGAAGTCAGGAAAGGCACTAGAGAACTCACAGAGATATCGACAAGCCAAAGTGAATTCACGGAGATTGGAGATATCGACAAGTCATTTCTTTACTAGAGAACTCAGAGTTTTCGACAAGTCAACGTGAAGATATGAAGACTAGAGATCTCTACATGCCAAATTCTCTTATAGAGAACTCAGAGACCTCTACAAGTCAAATCTTTTATGGAGCATTAGAGATCTCGATAAATCAATATACTTATCGGGATGTCAAGTTCTCTATAGACTAAAAGGAGATCTTGAAGTAAAATCTCAAAGTACAGAATTACAGATCAGTTCAATATCCAAGATCAACAAACAATCCAAACAGCTGGATTGACAAGTCTACAAAAAGCAGCTTGAAGGATGTGCAAGATCAATGGTGAAAATTAACTAACAAAGGAAGATTAAGATGATCACAGGATGCTAAAGATATGCTAAGCCAGAAATAGAAGATATACTTTTCTATAAATGGAAATGACAAGTAACTGTTTACAAAAGCTAATAGCATGTCTTATTGTACATTGTGTAAACCAGCAGTTAACTGAATTATAAAGTTAACACTGGTCTTTTAGACAGGTGTAACAATTTAGAAAGAGTATCTTGTAACTCTCTCGAGAAGAAGCTAAGCTCTTTATCAACAAAGAGCCTAGAAATTTTGTAGCAAAACATTCTTAATTTTAATATAAAATTAAGTGAGTTTTGAAGATTGTGTTCTTTATTTTCTGCAAGCTTAATTTCTGCATGAACACAATTTTACTACAAGTTTTAATTTACTTTGTTCAACCATTAACATTCAAGAAAAGCTCAAAAACATTAAAACACATTCACCCCCCCCCCCTCTTTGTGTTATTCATTTCCTAACAAGTGGTATCATAGCAAAATCTGAAGGTAAACAGATTCAAGATCTTGGAAGAATGAATAAACAGAAAATCAGTAGCATCAAAATTCCTAGCTTTGGCATAGCTAACTACACTCTTTGGAAAAAGAAAATGATGTTGTTTATCAGGATGACCAATCCACTCTATATTGAGATCCTCAAGAATGGGCCCTTCACCCTTATGGTTAGAGTTGAGGAATCTACAGATGGAGACATGGTTATCCCAGCTCATTATGCTCCAAAAGATCATTCTGAGTATTCTGAGCCTGAAAAAGAGAAAGTTTCCCTGAATAGTGGCTTGCAATTGATATTGATTGAGTCACTTGACAATGTGATATACAACAATATTGTCAACTGTGACACTACCAAGAAAATATGGGAAAAGATTGAGATACTCTGTGAGGGAACTGAGGAAGTTAGATCTAATTAGAGAAGGATACTGATTTCACAGTATGAGGGTTTCGTGGCCAAGCCAAAGGAAAGTATAACAGATGTATTTGAAAGGTTTAACAAGCTAATAAATGATTTACAGCTCCATGAAAAATACTATGAAGCTGAAGAAGTGAACCTGAAGTTCCTGCTTACTCTCCCTGATCATTTGGAACAGAAAATCTCAGCAATCAGGGAAGGGAAAGACTTGAGTAGGATAACACTGGAAGTTCTGTATGGAATTCTTAAAATATATGAACTTGAAATAATTTAGAGGAAATCATTGAGATATGGCCAAGGACATGTTGTAGATGGCTCAAGTGCTTTAATTGTCAATGAAAGCCAAACATCTACTGATGAGCCAAGATCTCAAACTCCAGTTGCCTCAACAAGTGAGCAAAGAACAAATGATTCACAGGAGCAAGTCATTCTGGAATTGGAAGAAGATGAGTTCTACACTCTTGATGAACTGGAGGAACTAGATCAGTCAATGGCCTATCTGGCTAGAAAATTCTCTAACACTAGAGTAAAGAAGCCAAGATACTTCAAAGGTAAAGGACAGTCTTTCAACAAAGATAGTAGCTGGAAAGGAAAAGGGAAGTACAATTCTGAAAGCAAAAATGGCTACAAAACTGGATCTGTTGACAGATCTAAGATAAGGTGATTCAACTGTGATGAATTAGGCTATTTTTCTACAAAATGCAGGAAACCCAAGAAAGCAAAGAAGGATAAAGATTATCTTGAACTTGAAGCAAAATATGTAGCTCTTCTGAAGAAACAGCAAACCAAAGCTTATATTACAGAGGGTAAAAGTTGGGATGACTCTGAAAATGATGAAGATGAAGAATTTGGAAATCATGCACTCATGGCCTTGGAGCAAGGAGAATCATCCTCATCTAAATCACAGGTACCAACTCTTACCACAATTGATTTAAATGTGAATCAATATATGGAAACTATAGAGAGGATGAGCACGGAAATGTTTCACATCATACAAGCATGGTTGCTTCTAATTAAGAAGTTAGCAGATTAACAAAGATAAATGAGAAGCTTGAAAGTGAGAAGCAAGAAACCGAATTATTGTTGGTGGAGCTTGAATATTTAAAATAAGAAAATGCATATCTAAAGAACAAGCTCAAGTGTGCAAATGAAATTGAAGCAGTGCTAAGGGAGAAGCTGGAAAAGAATGAAGTGAAGCTGAAATCTTTCAAAAATGCATCTGAACTGGTTGGACATTACCATGAGAAAAACAAGCCATGTGTAAACATTGCTATTGGCCTTGAATATGATGCTATGAATGACAAAAAGAAGACTGTAGGTGACAAAGGGAAAGAAAAGAAAACTGAAAATGCTCCAACCTTCTTGAAAGAGGTTAATGCACCTATATTCAAAGCATGTGAAGTCAACTTCAGTGAAGAAGAATTGATTATCAATCAAGAAATTGCTGATGAGGATAAAGAGAAGAAAACTAAAAAATCAACTCAGTCTTCCAACACTGAAGAGAAGCTCATGGACAAACAAAGTCCCAAGACACCTGTTAAAGAAACTAAAACTGAAGATGCAAGAAAGAAAAAGAAAAATAGAAATGGGAAAATAGGGATAAACAAAAGCAATAATTTTTCTTATGTTGCAGATGCTCCAAGAAAGAAATGTGAAAAATGTAACTCTGTGAATCACCTAACTCACCTTTGTAAAAAGGTAGTTAGCAAGACAGCTCAAGGAGCCTGCAAATACAATGAAGCAAATGCAAGTGATCCCCATTTCTTCTGTGATAAGTTTGACTGCATTCCTTGCAACTTAAAAGTGATGAAAAGTTGTCACAAACTAAGAGTAGATCTCAAAAAAACAAAAATTGGGTCTACAACAGAAAGGGAATATGCTCAACAGTCAATGAACTCTATTTTATCTGAAACTACTCATTCTACTTCTGCTAAATCCGTTAACAAGAAGAAAGTACCCAACACTGCTTGGGTTGCTAAACACACTTAAAACTCATTATGTGCAGGGCAAAGTGAAGAAAGTCATCTGGATCATAGATAGTGGATGTTCCAGGCATATGACAGGTGATAAAGCCCTGCTATCACAGTTTGAGGACAAAGCTGGCCCTTTGGTGACCTTTGGAGACAACAGCAAAGGATTTATAATGGGAAATGGCAAGATTGTTTCTGAAAATATTGTCATTGATGATGTAGCAATGGTAGCTGGTCTTGAAGTAAATCTTTTCAGTGTTAGCCAATTTGCAAACAAAGGCTTTGGAGTCTTATTCAACAAAGAAAAATGCACTTTTATCAGGAAGAAAACTGGTGAAGTTGCTCTGAAAGGAGAAAATAAAGGAAGCTTGTTTGTTGCAGACTTGGACTCAACAAATAAGGATGGAATTTGCGCATTAGAAGAACAAAGCAAGCTTTGGCATAAAAAGCCATCTCACTTGAATTTCAAGGCAATTAACACCTTGGTCAAAAAGGAGTTAGTAAGAGACATGTCCAAACTGGAATTTGCTCAAGTTAAAGTTTGTGAAGCTTGTCAGAAAGGAAAAATGAAAAGATCAAGTCACAAGTCAAAAACTGTGAATTCTATAAGTGCACCATTGCAGCTCAATTACATAGACTTGTTTGGGCCAGTAAATGTCTTATCTATTTCAAGGAACAAATATGCACTTGTGATGGTGGATGATTTCTCAAGATACACTTGGGTACAGTTCATGTACTCTAAAGATGAAACTCCACACATCATAATTGAGCACATCAAGAAGATAGAAAAACAGGCTGAAGATTACAACTGTGTAAAAAGATTGAGAAGTGATAATGGAACAGAATTCAGAAATGCTACCTTGAGTGAATTATGCAAAAGTAAAGGCATTATTCAAGAATTCTCAGCTGCTAGAACACCTCAACAAAATGGAGTAGTTGAAAGGAAGAACAGAACATTAGTTGAAGCTGCTAGAACAATGCCGCAAGATGCCAAGTTGCCAACAAGTTTCTGGGAAGAGGCTGTTAACACTGCATGTTACACTCAGAACAGATATCTCATCAACAAAGCACATGGAAAATCACCTTACTCAATCATGAAATCCTACTGTAAAGCATCTTCATGTGTTTGGAAGCATGTGTTACATTTTGAAAGACAACTCTGAATATGTGGGAGAATTTGACTCAAAGGTCTTTGAAGCAATTTTTCGGGGATATTCATTGGAAATAACAACCTACAATGTTTATGTGATTGATCAAAAGAAGGTTATGGAAAGCACAAATGTGACTTTTGATAATGACAAGTCTCCAGGCTTGGAATTCCTTGATGATAATGAAGCTGAAGCCCTTACTTTTGAAAACCTCAACATTGATAGTGATTCTGATGGGGAAGACGAAGTTGATGCACAACAGATGATAAATGAAAAGACTACTCAACAGGAAAATCATGAAACCGGAAGCTCATCTCAGACACCTGAATTTGATAGCACAAACTCAGGGGGAGAAAGAGAAGAAGGATCTAGCAGTCATACCAACAATGAAGAAAATGATGAAGGCACAGATCAACAAACTCATACAAGGAAGTGGGATAGAAGTCATACTAGAGAATCAATTATTGGTGATCCCACTGCTGGTGTGAGGACTAGAAGTGTAACTGCTAATGAGTGCCTACATGCATGTTTTCTGTCTCAAGTAGGGCCTAAGAAAATTGATGAAGCTTTACTGGATCCTGATTGGATATCTGCCATGGAGGAAGAGCTGAATCAGTTTGAAAGGAACAAAGTTTGGAAATTGGTTCCTACACCAAAGAATAGAAGCATAATTGAAACAAAATGGATGTTTAGGAACAAGATGGATGAAAATGGTATAGTCACCAGAAAGTAAGCAAGGTTGGTTGCAAAAGGCTACTCACAAGAGGAAGGAATTGATTATGATGAAACTTTTTATCCAGTTGCAAGACTTGAAGCAATAAGAATCTTTCTAGCATTTGCTGCACATTCAAATTTTAAAGTGTATCAAATGGATGTGAAGAGTGCCTTTCTGAATGGTGAGCTAGAAGAAGAAGTTTATGTGTAACAGCCACCTGGCTTTGAAGATCCAGAATTTCCAAATTTTGTGTTCAAGTTACTCAAGGCTCTAGATGGACTAAAACAGGCACCTAGAGCTTGGTATAACACACTATCAGAATTCCTTCTAAAGCATGGTTTTACTAGAGGTACAATAGACAAGACTTTCTTCTATAAGAAACATGGTGAGGATATGATCCTAGTTCAAATCTATGTGGATGATATTATCTTTGGTTCTACAAAATAGAAGATATTCCAAAGATTCTCCAAGCTTATGCAAAGTGAATATGAAATGAGTATTATGGGGAAACTGAGTTACTTTCTTGGACTTCAAGTTAGTCAAAGAAGTGATGGTATCTTCATCATCCAAACTAAGTATGTCAAGGATTTATTGAAAAAATTTTGTATGGTTGATTGTTCACCTGCATCTACACCTATGTCTACTGCAACAAAGTTGGATGAAGATAAAAAGGGCAAAATTGTAGATATCTCAAGCTATAGAGGGATGATTGGATCATTGCTTTATTTAACAGCAAGTAGACCAGACATCATATTTGCAACATGTCTATGTGCAAGATTTTAAGCCAATCCAAAAGAATCACATTTGATGGCTATAAAGAGGATTTTTAGATATTTGAAGGGAACTCCAAACTTAGGATTATGGTATCCTAGGGGAACTGGTTTTGAAGCTGTTGGCTACATAAAATGCAGATTTTGCTGGATGCGGGGTTGACAGGAAAAGTACTAGTGGAAGCTGTCAATTTCTTGGACAAAGACTTGTATCCTAGTATAGCAAGAAACAACAATTTGTATCAACTTCTACAGCTGAGGCTGAATACATGGCTACAGGAAGTTGTTGTGCTCAAGTGCTTTGGATTAGAAATCAGCTAATGAATTATGGCCTAGTGTTACACAAAATTCCTATCATGTGTGATAATACTAGTGCTATATCTATAGTGGCCAATCCAGCTAATCATTCTAGAACAAAGTACATTGATGTAAGGTACCATTTTATTAGAGAACATGCTACAAATGGTACCATTGAGCTCATTTTTGTTCCAACAGAAAAACAATTAGCTGACATTTTCACTAAACCTTTGGATGAAGCAACCTTCACTAGACTTGTAGGTGAAATTGGAATGCTTAAATCTTCATCCTAAGGCAAGAACTCAACTAATGTGTTACAGCAGATTAATATCCAGTAAATTAAAATTAATTTGATTTAATTGGAAATTAACTGAAATATGAATTATAAATATTTCATAAATCTCTGCATATTTATTTTTCAAAATTCTAAATTCAGCTTGAAATTTTTCAAATTCTAAGTAAACTGCCCAATTGTTAATGTACATCCTTAATATGTAAAATTAACGCAAGGCGGAATTATAACAATCAAAAATATATAGAAAACTGATTTCTCGATAAGTATAATTGACTTCTCGACAAGTCATTTTAGGACTTCTCGAGTGAGCTCTCGATAATTCAATATTATGACTTCTCGAGTGACTTCTCGATAGGCTTAAAAATGACTTATCGATAAGTCCTTGTAGAGTTCTCTAGTAGTGTTAATTCACAGAGTTCTCTACAAGTATAATTTTTGACTTATCTGGATGTATTGGGTGACTTCTAGAACTCAGCTGTGACTAGGACAATTATTCATGAAGATCAGTCTTCAAGCTTGGTTGTCAACTGTCAAATCAAAGGACAACAAGTGGAAATAACTGAAGCTGTCATGAACTTGGCCTTGAACATTCCAACGGATAAGGTGGTAGGGATCCCAACTCAGGAAGAGCTCTATGAATTCATGGACTTTATCAACTATTCTAAGAAGATCAACCTGGCAAGCTTGAACAAGAAGAACTTGAGAAGAGAGTGGTCATTCATGTTTGACTATGTGATAAGAGCTTTCACTTGCAGGAAGTCAGGGTTTGATAACATCTCTAGTGTTGTCCAAAAATTGATGTACTCCATGGCTCACAATAAACAGATCAATGTAGATCACTACATATTGGAGGAGCTGAGCACCAGGCTGATCATGCCATTGGAGTCAAGAGGTAAAGAAATCTTCCTTCCTAGATTTATCATATTTGCTTTAAATCATAAAGTTAATAACATACATTTGCTAAAAGGTGTAAATAGGTCACTAATTGGAAATTGTAAACAAGTGTCCAAAATTCTATTTGGTTCACTTATTACTAAAAATAAGGTACAAGTGGGTCTTAGATTAACACCTTTCGTGATTGAAAGAATTAGGACCTATCCTTATCCTATGCCAGATATGAGAACAAGTGTTAGTCAACCCAGTACAATAATGGTTTCTGAGCCCGTGGAAGTACAAACACAGACACACCCACAGGAACCTACCCAAGTTGAGCATGTTCCTTCAAAACATGTAGAAGCTTGGAAACCAACCACCTCATCTTCTCAAAAGGATGAGGTGAGTAAAAAGAAGAGAAATGGGATAACCCTAACTGTAGTAACTGAGAGTGGTGAGGAGATAGATGAAAAAGAGTCACCTCTGGTCAAAAGATCCAAAAGGAGTAAGCAAACTGAGCTGACCACTCTAGCTTCCTCTGTATCCTTCCAACAGGATGCAGTTGTCAAAATAACCAATAGTGAGTCTGCACAGCCTGCATAAGAAGCAATTCAAGTGTATGGTAGGAGAAATAAGGATGGCACGCACTGTGAGGACACATCTCTTGAAGCTCCCTCCCTCATTCAGGGGGAGCTGCCAACACTCACAACTGAGCCATAAATTCTTATGTCTAAAATTTCTTCTATTTCAATTCCACTTGAATCCACTTTTCAAGTGCAATAAAAATTAAGTGACTCAGCTCAAGAAGCTTTGCTCACCACCCAGACACTACATTTAGATGGTGAGAGACTATATACTGGGGTAGACCTTGATGACACCATCAAAACCATGAGGGTTTAATCAGTTTTTACTGAAGACCCCATGGATATTTCTAATGCACCTTCATGTGCAAAACAGTCTTCACAGACTGAAAAATTTGAGGGTAGTACTCCTGAGGGGGAGATATCTATATCCTCTCTAATTCAATTGGAGGTTCCTCATGTAGGGACAACTCCCCTCACAACTCTAGCATAAATTGCCTTGGCAGTTGAAGCTAGGAGTATAATTGCCAATGATCCTGTCATAGGGGAAGCAAATATAGCACATTCAAGTGTCAGTGTGTTGCAAGACACATAAGGGTTTGAGACAGGTGTACATGGCAGTAACCCAGTCAAATCCCCTCCAATTCAATTGGAGGTTCCCACACTTAGTAAGGAACAACAACTATCCATAACCACGGAGCAATCTGTGAGTAAAACTGTGACTCCAGTCACAGGTGTTTCTGAACCTTCAACCTTACAACCTCAACCACTTCACATTCTCACCAGCTGGTTGCACGAATCTATCTCTCAACCCACATCTGTAGATGATCTCTTAGTGGAGCAGATTTCTGGACTAGCAAACATCTCTCAACATCTACTCATTTCTGATATGAGCAACAGGACTATTAGGCCATCATTCTCACCTACAATGAAGATGTGGAGAAACAGAAGGAGAAGATTGTAAATGATGAAGAACATGATGGCAATGTTGATGCATGGCTATCTCAAGACTTTATGTTGGAGATGGATCAAGTCTTGGACAGATTCAGGGAAGAGTATGTTACTATCCTTGGAAGCAATGCAAAGGCCTTGACTCCACAAGAAGTATATGATGCAGTCACAGTAGTGCATAAAGCTCAACTCAAGGCTTTTCACCTTTTTGGTAAAGCTCTTGAAGTCAAATTGACTAGTCATGAAGACAGGATCAGGAAGATGGTGAGGGAAAAGATGGATGAACTCATTCCCTCTCAAACTGAGATCAAAAATCAATTCAAACACTTCTCAGACCAAATGTCCAGATATGATCTCAGTGGTGTAGATAGAAGCATGACACAACTCACGGATTCCTTTTTTGCCATGAACAATAAAGTTCAAAATCATATCACCAACTATAATTACACAAGGTTGAAGTTGGATCAGATGTACACTACAAGATACACTCCTTCTTCTTTGGTCATGGATGAGATTCAGAAATTTGTGCAAGCTACATTTGGGTCATATATTGTTGTCTCTACATCAAGCTCCCATCAACCTGTATCGACTTCAATAAATCTACAGATTCAATCTCTACAATGTCAAGTTACAGCATTGCAAGACTCCAACTCCTTTCTCACGACACATGTCCAGGCCTTAACTTCTCTAGTCAAGAGTCAACAGACTGACATCCAGACCCTGGTGGACTCTCACAGGCATCTTCAAATGCAAAACTCAGTTGCCTTGGGTGCTATCATGGGGAAGCTCAACATTGCACTTCCTGCCTTACCTGAACATATTAGACCAGAAATTCCATCTCCTAAGCCTGTTGCCAAGACTAAGGGGGAGATTGAGGCTAGGATTGCACAATCCAGGGATGCTAAGACATAATCTCAAAAGTCTGTCCAGGTGGGACAAAGCTCACATTCTCAAGTTGATGTTGGAAAAGAAAGACTATAGAAGGCTGTAGAAGGACCTAATCAGGATCAGGAATTCAATGATCTTCTTGAAGCACTAAGAGTGTCCCTTCAACACAACTACATGAGTTGCAAGAAAGCTTTAGACAAGAATATCAATTTTGTACGAGCAGTGGTGGTGAAGATTAACAACTTCCTAGAGAAGTGAATTGTGATTAATATAAATGATGGTGGGGTGGATAGATGTCTTCAAGTTACTTTGGAAAATCTCCAAACTTTGAGAGCATCTGAATTGGATGTCATGATTGACAAAGTCCACCAAGTAATTCCTGAAGACACTCAACTATTACATGAGCTTAAAAAGGCATAGATAGAGCTTTTCCAGAAGCCTATCTATCTCCAAATAAGGGAATTGTTTATGTATGTCCCTCCACCAAGCATACCAAGCATCTTTACATTCCCAAGCACTGTGTTAGATCAAACTTAAGGTTGTTCATGACTTTATAGTCTGACTTAAAGATCAAGAAGAGCAAGAAAGATGAAGATGTTGAAATGATAAAAAAATTGGAAAGATATCTGAGAGATTATGACAGCATTTTGCCAGCTACTAAGTACAATCTAAGGAAAGATGAGGATGATGATGAGCAGAAAGATGATCAAAAATCTTCTGGCTCAAATCCAAGTCAATCCAAGGCAACTAGCAGCAAGGACAAGAAGCATGAGGAGAAGAAGAATGATGAGAAGAAAAAGGGAAGTGAGAGGAGAACTAAAAAGGCTTATGATAGCTCAGAACCAGATCAAACCCTAAAAATCCAAACACAACTAGCTCAAACCTCAGCTCAACCTAAAACATCAACTATCTCAAACATCAAATCAACTCAAATCTCAAAGATAAAGTTTATGTACAAATAAAAAGCCAATTCTTTTCTAAAAAATCCATTCACCACAAGCCAGACACATCTCAAGAAAATCACAACCCTACCCTTAATCAAGCCTTCACTCAAAGTCAATCTCAAATCTGTTGGAAGAAAACCTAAGAAAGTCAAGCCTACAAAGAAAGAAAAAGTCACTGAAAGGGCCATCTAGAACTGTTTCAAGCAATCTGACTTTCTACCTCTAAATTTGTAACACCCCTAAATCTGGGGTCGGGGATTCGGGTTGTCACGAGTTCCATTTCCCTTTATAACACCCAATCTTAATAAACAATCAACTACTCCGTACTGTGACCCCACAATAAACACACACACCACAAGTTATAGTCTCAGAGATGAATATCCAAAAATAACATGAGTCATTTTATTCCATAATTATATGCCATTATACCTTAAAAGGGTTTCTGAATAAATTTACATTTCTTTGCCATTATTACAGTTCATAAAGATACATAAGTCTGGTACATCAAAATTTGAAAGCCTAGCCTATTGGTAGTTCCTACCTCAGCTACAGCGACATCAACGCCTATAGAAAACTGCGGAACGTTTCCTATCCGCTCGCAAATTGGGAGCTTGGTCCTGTTCATCTTGTCTATTTGATGTTGTGTGATGAAAGAAGAAAGCAAGGGTGAGCAACAAGCCCACCGAAATAGTATGTATAATAATTTACAATATATGAGCATTCTCATTGTACTCAAGAAAGTCTTGGTTAAGAAGAAATGAACCAAGTTGATATCTTAACGCGACCAAGTCGCAAAATATTCAGTATATACATATATACTTTTCAAGATCTTTGAAATACTCTGTCAGGCATAATATACACAGAGTTCCAGTTTATAAATGTATAAAAATATCGTTGCAAGGTGATCTCATATATCCAACCTTGTCTCAACGTTTTTCTGAAAACCTTTGTCATTCATAAGATAATCATTAACTAGATATAAGTTGAAAAGATGAAGTTACAAGATACTCTAATATACTTATATCTTTTCCGAATACTACTTGAACTACCACCATTCAAGTTATAATTAGTTCATCCCATAGATGAAGCTACACGATAAAACTTATATAGAATTAATCTTTGAAATATCATCAAAATGAAATGAAGTTACGAGATACTTCATTTGATGAAAACATCATTTTGAAAACTTGACCCTACCAACACTTAACAATCGCCCAGCTGTAGCCTTTCTATCAAAGTGTTCTGGGTAGTGTTGCAGAAATATCCAATTGGATGATAAACTCATTACGGGAGTTTGTCGTGCCAGGAAGACCACTTACGATGATCAGTCGCAGTAGTGCAACCCCACCATTTACTACATGTAGGGGAGAACAGTTGGATTTACTTGTCAACCGAACACTAGACTCCTAAGGAATGGACCGTCTTAGCGGAACTTCCGGGCCATTTGGGCCAATATAATAAGGCTGGGCCGGCGCCACTCGACCACTTACGCCACTCCTAGTTCAGATGAAATCCATGACTCTGAAACGTAAAGCTCGTCCCCACTTTCCCCAAGTAGAAACTTGTTGATACGGCTCCACCAAGAAGTCGTATCTAGTTGGAAAGGAAAACTCACCGATATTTCCCAGGCGATGCCTGTTAATGGATTAACTTGTTCCAAGAATTTTACTTCCCGAGTGTTGGGTAAGTAATCAAAAACTCTTTTATCAAAACAGCAACCTTATTGCGAATATAAAATACGCCACAGAGCCGGATCCCTCAGGTTTTGAGCGAATATTTAAATCCCCTTCGAAAGAAAAATCTTAAATATAAAAATGAGTTTTGGAATCCGCTCTAACTTTTAAAAATCATTTTGAAGACTCAAAAATAATTTTAAGAATGTTTGGAGTAATGCTGATTTAATGAAATAAATCAGTCCCGATATATTAGAAAATATCTGAATATTATTATTTAAATAATATTCCCATAAAGGATAATCTTTATAAAATAATTGAAGTAGAATTTTTAAAACTTATACTTGAAATGAATAATAAATAACCAAAGATATACTTATACGAAAGTACGATCTTTATTTGAATAATCGAAAATAAGTTTGATTATCGAAACATTATTCTTTAATAAAATAAAGAATATTATTTAATAAAATAAGCGGAGTCATAAGTCCTCGAATGAATATTCAAAATAATATTCATTAAATAAAATAAACGGAGTCATAAGTCCTCGAATGAATATTCAAAATTATATTCATTAAGTAAAATAAAGTTATCGAATAAACCTTATTCGATTAATAGTTTTGAAAACTATTTTTATATATATATATATATATGATACTCGGGAACATCGACTCCCGGTTTAGAAAATATTCACCTTTGGGTCCCCTATACTAAGGGTATACGCAACTACTGCTTATCTCTAGCATAGGTATTATGCAACTTATAAGCAATTGAATCAACAATTAGATATCAAGATTACGAAACAGGCATACATATATACCATATCAGCATGCTCCAATATATCGCAAGATTTGCTAAGAACATTCATGCACTTATCACAAGATAATGCATATACATATATACATCACAACAACAGTATAACGGGTAGAAAACTTGCCTGAGCGACTGGGGGTGGACTTAAGCTTAGAGTGAGTCCGGTAACGTATGAACAACAACATAAGCCGGAATTAAACCACGGTCGCTTAAGAAACTAGACTTTAACCAATTGAACCCTAACATTTACTTATGGTCATTTCTATGATTAACAAATCACATAAGTCGTTCGAGTACCCTCGGCTCCACTATTTTTAATAAATTAACCGTTACGAATTTTAAGGCGACGCTTTTGCGAATACCCTACCAACTGCCTAGTCCACTTTACATAATTGTTTTATACTCCAATTAGTCATTTAAGGGCCTTAACCAAGATTTCAAAGTAAGGCGAGGGGTAATGGTTCGTTCGCGAAATGCCGTTACTTAAAACGGTCGTTTCTCCTAAACCGTACATTGGATTCAAGCGAACCACATATCAAAACGAAGCTCGTAACATGAACTATCTAAAAATGGCAAAGGTTAGAATCTTTCAGGGAGTTCACGGGTCCTAAAGTTAAGAACAGAACAGTTAAGGAAAATCGGGCATTATGACGTTTATTTTTACGCGATTTCCAATTTAATTAACACTCTAAATTATCATCAATTCACTCACAACCACCAATACAACAATATTCAACCATCATACTACAAACTCAGTCCCCAACTCCAAGTTTTACCAATTTATCCAACCAATCAAAGACCCAATATTCAAAACCAATACAAATCCACCAAAACTACTTATAATCAAAGATCAAACCTTAATACTAACAATGATTCAATAAAACTTAATGGAATCATAAAATCAAAGCTAGGTTTTGAAGTTGATACCTTCCTTGGTAGGTGTTAAGTTTCTAGGAAGCCTTAGGGAGCCTTAATATAACCTCCTACAAGCTTGATTTTCCAAAGAAATCAAGAACACAAAGTTAGGTTTTGAAGTTTCTAAAAGTCCGATTTAAAGAACTGTAAAAATGAGGGTCTTACCATGCTTATTTGGACGAGACTTGTGAACAAGAGTTGTACGCCATCTCAATACCTTTCCAACGAGCTATAGAACACAACATTTGAGTGAGTATTGAAGGAGATATGGTAGTTTTAAGTTTCTGCTCTGGTTTTGGCCGAGAGCAAGGGAAGAAAAAGTGAAGTAAAAATGTTTCTAGTTTGATTAAATGATTTGTGTGGTGTTTAGCTTGGTTACTTCCTTTTGTTGTTAATTAGATTGTTACCATGGTAAAAATTGTGTGGCTCACAATCAACCAACCAATCCCTCCATTTGTCATGCTTATGTCACTATGTCTATGTCATCTTTCTCATGTCATCCTCTTACACTTGTCTTCTTCTAGTTGGTGTGATGACATCATCATCCACTAACCTCTTGATTAACCCCTAATTACTTGGCTAATGACCGCTTATCTGTTATACGGTTCGCTTAACTTTCGTTCTCGTTTATCGTTTGAGGGATCATACCTGGGATCTTATTACTTAGGTTCCCCTAAACCTTTCTCAATATTTTATATTCCTTTTATGATCCTCTCTAAAAATCCTTGAATTTAAATCCTTTTTATCATGTTAACTTATACTCAATTTTTTCGGTATCTGGTGGATTTTCGGGAAAAATCAAAGTGTTCGGATTTGGATTCTGACGATCTTTATATACACTTATATACCATATAGAGTACTAATAAGACCCGAGAATATCAATAAAAGAACTGCTACATTGTGTGGCATGAAAAGTTTTCTTATTCAGCATAATCAGCAAAATCACTATTCATAAGGTTTACAAAAAGTCCATAATTTTTGGGGTTATTACAAAATTGGTGCATCACAGATGAAGACCATTTTCAACAACTTGATGAGGAAATAGTCAAAGTCTGGATTGTATCTCTTAGAGAAGTTAGAGTTTTCTATGAAGATGGTTCCTTCACCTTTCTTGGCAGCAAATTAATGGACTCTCTTTCAACCACAGAAATTAAGAGAATAATAAGATTGGTAAAGGACAAGGATACTGCTACAAGGGCATGGAGATCAGTTTCAGCTGAATGGTTGATTGAAAGGGAGGAAACAAAGAAAAGAGAAGAGGCTGAAGCTGAAGATAGAAGGAGGAAGTATGATGAAGAAATAGAGATGTACATAAAAAGATCTGAAGTTGAAAGCAAAAAGAATGAGTAGAATCTCCAAAGATGGAAAATTTCTCAACATTAAAGCTGGTCAATTTTCAAGATTCAGGATCGATTTACTGGACAAAGGTTACTCAAAAGCAGCAAGACATGAACTCATAGAAGCTCTAAATAGAAGAAGTTGAAATTCTTGATTACTTAAAGGACCTACAAAGAGAACAAGCTGATGTAAAAACTGTCTGTACCTGACACTTGTAGCCATTAAACTCTGTAAATTTCCTAATGTACAAATAGTTGTAATTTGATCAAGCTTTGTGTATCAATTTAATTTTTCATCTTTTTCAAACTTAGGGTTAGTCTTGTTAGCAGGCATGAATTTGTGTTAAGCAATCTTCTCACAAATTGGGGGAGATTGTTGTATAAGACATGTCTGTACCTTAACAAGACTAAGACAATTTATCAACCCTAAGTAAGTTGTATTGTTATATTAATCTGTATTTTATACTTGTAACACTTAAAGTCTGTAAAAATGTCAAATGAGCAGACTGGAGTCTTTTTCTATAAACAGTATCAAGCCTAAGAATTCTATCTGGAAGAAGATCAAGAAGATCATGCCTCAGAAGAATTATGAAGAATCTTGGAGTTGAATAAATCTATTTTAGGAAAAATATTCTAAGTCAAGTTTTCTAAAGGTCACAAATTTAGTGTTATAGAGAAGTCATTCGAGAACTCAAAATGACTTATCGAGAAATCAGGAAAGGCACTAGAGAACTCACAGAGATATCGACAAGCCAAAGTGAATTTATGGAGATTGGAGATATCGACAAGTCATTTCTTTACTAAAGAACTCAGAGTTATCGACAAGTCAATATTCATTAGAGAACTCTGAGTTATCGATAATCCAAATTCCACTAGAGAACTCAGAGATATCGATAAGCCAAAATTCACTAGAGAACTCTGAGTTGTCGACAAGTCAAATTTGACTAGAGAACTCTGAGTTATCGATAAGTCAGTAAACCATTAGAGAACTCAGAGATATCGATAAGTCAATGTGAAGATATGAAGACTAGAGATCTCTACAAGGCAAATTCTCTTATAAAGAACTCAGAGACCTCTACAAGTCAAATCTTCTATGGAGCATTAGAGATCTCGATAAATCAATATACTTACCGAGATGTCAAGTTCTCTATAGACCAAATGGAGATCTCGAAGTAAAATCTCAAAGTACAGAATTGCAGATGAGTTCAATATCCAAGATCAACAATCAACAAACAATCCAAACAGTTGGATTGACAAGTCTACAAAAAGCAGCTTGAAGGATGTGCAAGATCAATGGTGAAGATTAACTGACAAAGGAAGATCAAGATGATCACAGGATGCTAAAGATATGCTAAGCCAGAAATAGAAGATATATTTTTCTATAAATGGAAATGAAAAGTGACTGTTTACAAAAGCTAACAGCATGTCTAATTGTACAATATGTAAACCAGCAGTTAACTGAATTATAAAGTTAATACTAGTCTTTTAGTCAGGTGTAACAATTTAGAAAGAGTATCTTGTAACTCTCTCGAGAAGAAGCTAAGCTCTTTATCAACAAAGAGCCTAAAAATTTTGTAGCAAAATATTCTTAATTTTAATATAAAATTAAGTGAGTTTTGAAGATTTGTGTTCTTTATTTTCTGCAAGCTTAATTTCTGCATGAACACATTTTTACTACAAGATTTAATTTACTTTGTTCAACCATAAACATTCAAGAAAAGCTCAAAAACAGTAAAACACATTCACCCCCCCCCCTCTCTGTGTTATTCATTTCCTAACAGAGGATTGTACCAATTACCTGGCATTTATTCATGCAAACCAAGCTCCCGATAGTTTCAAGTGTTTTGTCAAGTTTTTATTTGAATCTTATCTTGCAGGAGCTTTGACTGTTAATCATGTTCTATACTTGGATGTGCTCAACGAGTTTTGGAACTCAATTGTTGTGAATAGTGTTGTTCATGAGAATTATGCAATTTCCTTGATGATTAATTTCTCAATTCAGGGTAAGCCTGTGAAGTTTGATGCTAATGATGTCAACAAGGCTTTGGGCATTCCTACAGATGGCATGGTGGATGTACCAACAGCACAAGAGCTGGCTGAGTTTATGGATTTCATAAACTACAGTGAGAAGATTAACCTGGCCAGGATGAACAAGAAGCATCCAAGGGAATGGTCCTTTATCTTTGACTCCATTGTTAGAGCTTTCATATGCAGGAAGACTGGGTATGACAACATATCCAGTATTGTACAAAAGATGGTGTTATTCATGGCATACAACAAGCACATTAATATTGGTCTATTGATCCTGGAAGAGCTAAGCACTAGGCTAACAATGCCCTTGGTAAGTAGAGGTAAGGAAATTGTCTTCCCTAGGTTCATAATGTCTACTTGAAATTATAAAGTTGCAGACATTCATTTGCTTGAAGGAATAGATAAAACTAAAATATGCAATTGCAAACAGGTGTCCAAAATTTTGTTTGGGTCACTTATTACAAAGAATCGGGTAAAGGTAGCTCTAAATATCACTGACTTTATGTTGGAGAGATTTAGGACCTACTCTTATCATATGCCTGACATAAGGTCTAGTGCAATTTCTAGTACAGTAATGGCTCATGCACCTGTAGAAGTACACAAACAGGATAAACAACATGAGCCTTCCACAACTGAGAGCATTTCTTCAAAATCATGAGAAGCTAAGGAACCAACTACTTCATCCTCTCAACAGGGTGGAGTTAGTAAAAATAAGAGAAAGCAAACACCAATGATTGTTGTTACTGAGAGTGGTGAAGACCAAATAAACACTAAGTCAAACCCGGTCAGAAAACCAAAGAAGTCAAGGACTCAAATAGCCAACTCTACATCTTCTCAAAAAGATGTATCTGTAACAAACGGGTATGAACAGACTCTAGGGGCACCTTCTCAACAAGGTGTTACTATTGAACAAAGCATTATCCCCAATGTATCTTGTATAAAGTCTGCACCGCTTCTTGAGCACTCTCAAGAGGATGAAAGAAGATATTTGGATGGCACACACAATGAGAGCATGTTAGTTGAAACTCCTTCATCCATTCAGGGGGAGTTGCCAAAAATCAATTATGAAATCTCTAATCTTATTTCCCAAATTTCTTCTTCATATAATGCAAGGCTTGAATCTACTTCTCTAGCCTTTACAAAATCAAGTGACACAGTTCAAGAAACTGTGATCACCACTCAAACACAACATTTAGATGGTGAAAGGCTACATGCGGAGGTAGACCTTGATGACACCATCACAAACACAGGGGTTTCATCAGTTTTTACTGAAGACCCTTTGTAGGTTCCTATAGAACCTTCATATGCACCACACTCTTCACAAACTGCTAGGTTTGAGGGTAGTCCTCTTGAGGGGGAGCTACTCAAATCCTCTCCAATTCAATTAGAGGTTTCTCAAGAAGGAACAACTCCCCTCATAACCATGGCTGAAATTGCTTTATCAATTGAAGCTAGGAGTAAAATTATCAATGATTCAGTCATTGAGGAGACAAGTATAGCACATTCAGATGCCAGTTCCTTGCAAGAGAAACAAGGGTTTGAGGTCATGATATTTGATAGTAACCTGGTCAAATTTCCTCCAATTTAAATGGAGTTTCCCACTAGTGGTGAGCAACACACTATCATAACCACAGTTCCTACTGTGAGCCAAACTGTAATACATGTCACAGAAATAGTTTCCACCTCCATCCTCAAACACTACACATCAATCCTCACACCTCACACCTCACATCTCAATGGCTGCAGGATGCTCAAACTCAGCCAATCACAATGAATGATCTCCTTGAGGACCAGCTAGCAGGACTTGCAAATATCACCCAACAATTACTCATAACTGATATGTCCAATTAAGACTATCAGGCAATCTTGTTGTCATACAACGAAGATATTGAAGATCAGCAAGCCAAGATTGCAGATGAAATTGAGCAGGATGGGAATGTAGATGCCTGGTTATCTAAAGATTTTAGTGTAGACTTGGATGAGGCCTTGACTAGATTCAGGGAAGAGTATGTCACCATTTTGGGGAGTAATGCCAAGGTTCTCACTCCACAAGAGGTGTATGATGCTATCATAGAGGTCTACAAAACATAGTTGAAAGCTTTCCACTTCATTGAAAAAGCCTTGGAAAAGACTCTGGATAGCCATCAAGAAAAGGTCAAGAAGCTGGTGAGTGACATGATTGATCAGCTGGTGCCATCTTAGATTGAGATCAAGAACAAATTCAACAAATTTGCTGAGAAGATGGCCACCTTTAGTTTGAATGGTGTGGAGACAAGAATCAATAATCTAAAGCAATTATTTCTAGATCTGCATGAAGTTGTTCAACAACAAATATCAAACAACAATGACACCAAGGTCAAGTTAGAACAGCTTCACAAAGCCAGATATGAACATTCAGCATTAATGATGGAGGAAATCATAAATTCAGTTCAAACTACTCTTGGTGATCCTCTCTCAACCAGCTCACAAATTATACCATCTACATCCACCAACCTTCAAATACAGAATCTCCAAACACAAGTCTCAAATCTCCAAGCCTCTAATGACTCACTATCTGCTCAAGTCTCTCGGTAAACTTCTCTAGTCACCATCCAACAACAAGACATCAAGACCCTAATAGACTCCAATAAATATCTAAAAATCCAGACCTTAGTGTCTTTGGGAGATATTATAGGAGTGTTGAGTATATGTTGTGTACTTGATGATTTCATGAACAAAACACCTTGGTAGATTTTACTTAGTGAAATAATGTAGCACTCGACGGATAAGGTTTATAGTCCCGACGGATGACTCAATATAGTCCCGACGGATGATGACTTATTATCCATCGAGTGAGTAGCTTATGTAACAATAAGTCTGTAGCACATTCCTGCATACACATTTTTTAGAATCTGTAGTAGTATTTGAGTCATGTTGACTTTAATTAGATATGCAGAATAGGTTGATTAATTATACATAGATCATGTCTTGTAATTCTGCATAAGTGAAATGAAGTCAAGTGCCTGATTGATACCCGACGGATAAACAATAATGAATTCGACGGATGATCAACAACCCGACGGATGATCAATAACTCGACGGATGATCATGAACCCGACGGATAAAGAATTTAAATATCTGTTGACAGTGACAACACAGTCACATGCGTCGAGTGGATGCAAATGGAATGTGGTAGCCTATTCAACTAGGTTTTCGAGAACAAAGAAGCATTGCCATTTCCATGCTATTATGAAGATATTCAAAGATGCTGGAATAGAGTAATGAAGTAGCATTGTAATAGACTAGATAGTTTTTGTTTTATTATTATGTCTCATTACTTTGTAATCTTGGTGATATATAAACCAAGAAGTAGCAACTAAGGAACTATCTGAGATTCAAGCAGAGAAACATTTGTAAGCAGAATTCTTAGCATTTATCTGCATTCCTAGTTGTTCAATATTTGTAAGCAGCTATGAGCTTTTCGCACACAGAGTTCTCTCGATATATATTATATATCTCTGGTGGAATTATTCAAATCCACCAAAAAGTTTTTAAAGACTCTTGTTTTTAATCACTTGTGTTTTGATTCATTTAAGTAACTATTCCGCATTGTCCTAATCAATTCACACTTATATATATATTCGAGTTAGAACATTTTTATTTCAAGAATAAGTTTCAAGAATTCCATTTAACCCCCCTTCTGTAATTCTTGTCAGATTGTTAAGGGACTAACAATTGGTATCAGAGCAAGCTTTTAACAAACAAAGAGTTTAAAGATCAAAACAATACAACAAGATGAACAAGAAGGATGTTAAAGTCAAGATTCAATTTCTGGATAAAGATAATTACCATCATTGGAAGGTAAAGATGCATCTTCATTTGCTTTCTCAAGATGAGGCCTATGCGGACTGCATAGAAAGAGGTCCTCATGTTCCAATGAGAGCTGCAACTGGAAATGAACCATCTGTCCCCAAGCCAGGGCATGAATGGTCTAATCCTGACATTGAACAAGTCAGGAAGGATAAAAAGGACATGAATATCCTGTTTAATGGAGTTGATGGTGATATGTTTGACAACATTATCAACTGCAAAACTGCCAAGGATGTTTGGGACACAATATAGATCATCTGTGATGGCACTGAGCAAGTTAGAGAAAACAAAATGCAGCTACTGATTCAGCAATATGAGCATTTTCATAATGAAGAAAGTGAATCTCTCACTGACATTTTTAGTAGGTTTCAAAAACTGCTAAATGCTCTAAAGTTGCATGAAAAGGACTATCAGACAAAAGACTCCAATATAAAATTCCTTAGATCTCTTCCAAAGGAATGGAAACCAATGACAGTCTCATTAAGAAACTCACAAGATTATAAAGAGTTTATTTTGGAGAGACTGTATGGCATCCTGAAAACTTATAAGCTTGAAATAGAGCAAGATGAGAGGATGGAGAGAAGAAAGAAGAAAGGAGGATCCATTGCACTAGTTGCTGAGTTGGAAAAAGAGAAGGAAATGAAGATGGAATCTGTTGAGTCAACTTCAAGGGTCTGTGAAAGCAATGGCAAGGGGCTTGCAGTAGAAAGTGAAGATTCTTTGAGCCAAGATGACATGGAAGACATTGATGAACATTTAGCATTTCTTTCCAGAAGATTTGCCAAGCTCAAGTTCAAAAAGAACTTTGGAGCAGCCAAGCCAAATAGAAATATGGTGGATAAATCAAAATTCAAATGTTTCAAATGTGGCTTGGCAGGGCATTTTGCCAATGAGTGTAGAAAGTCAGATTCCAGCAAAAAAAAGTTTGAGCCTGTGGATTATAAGCAAAAATACTTTGAACTGCTCAAACAAAAGGAAAGGGCTTTCATAACACAAGAAAATGACAGGGCAGCAGATGGTCTGGATGAAGATGAAGATGTCAGCTATGTTAATCTAGCCCTAATAGCCAAGTCTGATGAAACAGAAACAAGTTCTTCAAGTAATCAGGTAATTACTACAAACCTTGCACACTTATCTAAAGTTGAGTGTAATGATGCTATAAATGACATGTCTACAGAGTTATATCATTTGCGTGTTACACTTAAGTCTCTTACTAAAGAAAATGCTAAAATCAAAGAAAACAATTTATTTTTAAGTGAGAGGAATAATGTGCTAGAGTCTCAGTTCATTGATTTTGAAAAATTAAGAATTGAATGTAAGATTGCCAAGGAGGATCTAATTGAGTCCTTGAAGAAAGAAGAAATTTTGAAGAAGCAGCTCGAGCGTGAACAGGAGGTGATTAAGGCATGGAAAATATCTAGGGATGTCCATGCTCAAATCACCAAAGTTCAAGGAATTGAGTCTTTCTGTGATGCAACCTGGAAAAAGAACAAAGAGAAACTAGAACCAAATTTGGTAGATGGAGTGCTAACAGATGTAGACTTGACGGATGATGAGGATCATCCGTCGGATAACAAAAAGGGTTATCCGTCGAATGATGAAAATCCTCATCCGTCGGCTGTGAGCAAGCCTATCAGTAAAGCCAAACTTGTTAAGATGAATGAGAAGTATGGATCTGTTTCCAAGAACTTTGTTTCAGGAGAATCGAGTCAAGTTAAGAAAGGGAAAAAGGATAATGTTGGTCACATGACTGTCAAACAGTTAAGTGACAGACTTGAAAAGATTGAGGTAAAAACAGAGGCTAAAAAGAAAAATAATAGAAATGGTAAAGTAGGGATTAACAAACACAATAACTACACACCTGATAAATATGCTCCTAGAAAAATCTATGTCAAGTGTGGTAGTGTAAATCATCTGTCTGTTAATTGCAAATCTGCCATGCCTACTTCCATGTATGTGCCACCTCACTTTCCTAACATG
This sequence comes from Apium graveolens, assembly GCF_009905375.1. Taxonomy (NCBI): domain Eukaryota; kingdom Viridiplantae; phylum Streptophyta; class Magnoliopsida; order Apiales; family Apiaceae; genus Apium; species Apium graveolens. The sequence goes on from NC_133653.1 coordinate 54,182,515, forward strand.
AATGTCATGCCTCCCATGCCTATGAATGCTATGTCTACACAGAATTTGAATGCACAGTTTTCTAACATGCTATTTGCACCTAATCCTTATTATGCTGCATTTAGTATGCCACAAATGCCATTTAGCATGCCTTACTGGAATAACATGTTTACTAATAGCATGCCATTCCTTGTTGATTATAATATGCATGATAATTTTGTTGCAATGAATGGTTTTAAAGGCCAAACTTAAATGACCAAGGATGAATCTGATATCCCCAAGTCAAATAAGATAAAGCCTAAGAAACAAAAAAAAGAAAAAGAAAGCTAACAAAGCAGGACCCAAGGAAACTTGGGTACCAAAATCAACTTGATTTGATTTTGATGTGTACAGGGAAACAGAAAGAATCTCTAGTACTTGGATAGTGGTTGTTCAAGACACATGACTGGTGATTCTGCCCTGCTCACAAAGTTCAAGGACAGAGTTGGCCCAAGTATTACTTTTGGAGATGACAGCAAGAGGTATACTGTGGGATATGGCTTGATTTCAAAGGACAATGTCATCATTGAGGAAGTTGCCTTAGTGGATGGTCTCAAACATAACTTGTTGAGTATCAGCCAGCTTTGTGATAAAGGCAACTCAATAACCTTCAACTTAAAAGCCTGTGTTGTGACTAATAAAAGAAGCAACAAAGTGGTTCTCACTGGTGTGAGAAAAGGAAATGTGTACCTAGCTGATTTTAACTCATCTAATGCAGAATCTCTTACTTGTCTTCTCAGTAAAGCAAGTCAGGATGAAAGTTGGCTATGGCACAATAAGCTATCCCATTTAAACTTCAAGACCATGAATGAGATAGTAAAGAAAGAACTGGTTAGAGGCATTCCTCTAGTGGAGTTTTCTAAGGATGGACTGTGTGATGCCTGCCAAAAAGGGAAACAGATTAAAGCATCATTCAGGAAGAAACTTGATTCAATAATTGAAGAACCTTTGCAACTGCTACACATAGATTTGTTTGGACCAGTCAATGTGTTTTCCATCTCAAGGAAAAGATTTTGCCTAGTAATTGTAGATGATTTCTCAAAGTTCTCTTGGACATATTTCCTAAAGTCTAAAGATGAGGCTAGTGAAATCATCATCAATCACATAAGGTAAGTCAATAATCATCCTGATTTCAAGGTTAGAAGAATCAGGAGTGACAATGGAACTGAGTTCAAGAATTCTGTCATGAGAGCATTTTGTGAGAAAAATGGGATTCTGCATGAGTTTTCAGCAGCAAGAACTCCACAACAGAATGGAGTAGTGGAAAGAAAGAACAGATCACGTATTGAAGCTGCAAGGACAATGCTTGAAGAATCTAAACTGCCAACATATTTCTGGGCTAAAGCTGTTAATACTGCATGCTACACTCAGAATATTTCCCTGGTTAATCAAGAAAGATGCATGACTCCCTATCAATTGTTCAAGAACAGAAAGCCAACTCTAAATTTTCTTCATGTCCTTGGCTGCAAATGCTATATTCTGAGAAATCAAACTGATCAAAATGGGAAGTTTGATGCTAAAGCAGATGAAGGAATTTTTGTTGGATATGCTGTTGGTAAAGCATAGAGAGACTACAATCTAAGAACCAATATTATTGTGGAATCAATACATGTTGTGTTTGATGATAAAAATATTGAAGGACTACAAGATGGAGATTGCCATGAGAGCCTCAAATTTGACAATGTGGAGATGGTTAGTGATGACAGTGATGATGAAAGTGATCAAGAAACAGTATCTAAGGATAATGCAGAAAAATTTACTACCAATGAAGCACAAAACTCAACATATGTCGAGTTGCATAGTGCTTCATCCATCGGGAGGCAATCTGCTTTATCCGTCGGGAGACAACCAGCTTCATCCATCGGTACTCAAAATTCACCATCTGTCGGGTTATCAAGAGAAGTTGGAAATCAAGATAGATCACCTATAGAAAGTTCCCCTTTCTAAAATCAAAGATCCACAAACTCAAGGGGAGTTTCTGATAATCAAAACTCAATCACACATCAAGACAACAATGAGGCCTCTTAATCTAGAGCTAATCTACCTCAACAAAGAAAATGGACAAAAGATCACCCCTTTGAGCTCATAATTGGTGATGTATCTTCTAGAGTTCAAACAAGGAGAGAAACTCAAGAAGAATGTCTATACAGCAGCTTTCTTTCCAAGGAAGAACCAAAGAAGGTAGAAGAAGCTTTGTAGGATCCTGTTGGATTTTAGCTATGCAGGAGGAGCTAAACCAATTTGAAAGGAATAATGTATGAAAGCTGGTGCCCAAGCCTAAAGGAAAGAATCCAATAGACGCCAAGTGGGCATTCAGAAACAAGATGGATGAAAATGGCATAGTAGTCAGGAACAAAGCTAGATTGGTTGCTAAGGGCTACTGTCAACAAGAAGGAATAGATTTTGATAAAACATTTGCTCCTGTTGTAAGACTTGAAGCCATCAGAATCTTCTTAGCCTATGCAGCTCATGCCAATTTCAAGGTCTATCAAATGGATGTCAAAAGTACCTTTCTGAATGGAGATTTAGAGGAGGAAGTCTATGTCAGTCAACCTCCTGGTTTTGAAGATCCAAATTTTCCAGAACATGTATATTATCTTTTGAAAGCACTTTTTGGACTAAAGCAAGCACCTAGAGCCTAGTATGACACTTTATCAAAGTTCCTTTTGGAAAATCACTTCACAAGAGGTACTGTAGATAAAACCTTATTTTTCAGAAATGTTAATGGCTCTAATATACTTGTTCAAATTTATGTAGATGATATTATTTTTGGCTCTACAGATGAGAAACTTTGCAAAAGGTTTGCCAAATTGATGTAAAGTAAGTATGAAATGAGTAGGATGGGAGAACTGATTTACTTTCTTGGTTTACAAGTTAAGCAAGTTAGTGATGGAATATTCATTAGTCAAACTAAATACATTTTTGATCTTTTAAAGAAGTTTGATCTAGTGGATTGCACATCTACAAAAACTCCCATGGCCACTGCAACTAAGCTTGAATTAAACACTACTGAAAAGTCTGTGGATATTTCAAGTTATAGGGGCATGGTTGGCTCACTTCTGTACTTAACAGCTAGTAGGTCAGATATAATGTTTGCTACATGTTTATGTGCTAGATTTCAGGCTGGTCCTAGAGAATCTCACTTAATAGCTATTAAGAGAATTTTCAGAT